>NC_138183.1:86738599-87311723 GCF_964194105.1 Spermophilus citellus
CAACAACCCCAGAGGATGATACTGAGCCAATTTCTTGAAATTCTCTCACCCAGCATTTTTTCACAGTGTTATGCTAATTTTATACTAGCAATAAGTGGTTATGTTGACCTAACAAAAGAGACTTTGTAAGCATAAATACAGGTGAAAGTGTTAGGTAGGTGCGTACATAGGAGGTTTATGTTCCTCAAAAGTTTATGTATAACACAATGCAGGGATTTTCTAAGATAAAGTGATTGAATTATGAGAAGCATGACCCATTATCAGTGATTGGTCCACTGATGTGGATCACTGGTATGTTCACTGATATGATCATGATATGATATAAGCACTGATATAGATCCCCTGTGGTAACTGTTGGCAGGTGGGGTGTGGCTGGAGGAGGTAAGTCACTAGGGGTGGGCCTTTGGGGTTTGCATTTTGTTTTGGGTGAACAGAGCTCTCTCTGCTTCCTGGCTGTCATGTTCTGAGCTCCTCTCCTCTCACACTCTTCTGTCATAATGTCATAGCTTAGGCTTTGGAGACAGCCACCCATGGACTGAACCACTAAAACCAGGAGCCAAAATAAAATTTTAATCCTCTACATTTTTTCTTTTCAGGCCTTTTTTTCATAATGACAAAAGGCTGACTAAAATAGTAGGTAAAGATAGAAAGATGGGCATCTGCTTCATATACACACAAAATGTCCAGGTACTCCAACTTATCCTTCTGTATTTCCTTACATCTGTAGAATGAATCCAAAGTCTCTAGCTATTTCCAATTACTATCTCCAAAATCGAAGATGATCTCAAGCCTACCTTTCAAATGTAATATTATTCAGGCAAATTATTTTAGCTATATATAGGGCTACAGTTAACCCCTACCCCCCAAAAAAAGAGAGTTCTCAAATATGACCTTGAGTATGACAGATGATAAAATATGCGAAATAAACTCTAATAAACACACCTTTGGTTTGTCCTATCATTTTTGAAAATGAGACAGTCTTTTATGTTTTCACTGTAAAGCTATATAAAGCTCAAAAAAGCATCTACTGAGTAAAATTGTCGTAGTTCAAATTTCCTTGTAGCGTACTTTCCGGCAGGGATTTAACTATATGTGATGAATTAAGAGAATGCCCAAGAAAAGTTATGTACAAGAGGGAATAAATCAGGGTAAAGAGGGAGTAAGAACTAAGCAAGGATATAATCTCACAAGTACAAGAGCTCCTGAGTATGAATTGTACAATGGAGTTGTGTTTCTTTGAGGAGGGTGCTGATCTTTGGTACTCTTACATCATTCAGCCTTTGTCTGTGGCCCTCCTTAAGATAAAAGATGATATTTAAGATCTCATCAAATACAATCAATTTCTACAGAGTAGAAGGCCATCTGTAAGTTGTCACATCAACATTCTCAGCAAACTGCTAAAAGGCATTGGGTGGAGCACGAAAAGAATGTCTAACACAGTCACTTCTTGTTCTGCTCAGATACACTTGTGTCTCGCACTCCATTCCTTCCAGCCAGCATCTAGGCGCCAATACTCCAGGATTCTCCAGTCATGATTCCTAGGTGAATTTATATTAGGAGGATTTGTAGGTCAAACCACAGGACCTACAATTTCTCTTAAGCCCTAAACCATAATTGATAATAATATTTTCATTTTTTATCATCTATCCTAGACTCTTCTTATTCTTTGCTCATACTTCTGCTGGTCTAGGTAGCTTTCTTAACTGAGTGACACTTATCTCCATAACCGAGAGGGTACAGGCATTTATAAGTCTATAGTTTCTCTACTTGCCTACTTACAGTTTAAAATGAAGGTTAGAGTACCAAGAGATACCCTAGTAGAGTATCTCAATGCCAGACGTATTCTTTGTCAGTTACCAGTGCCAGTGTGGTAACTCCTGTTTGTGTCTCCTGGCCTGCTAGTACAAAGAGCTCACATGAACAGCCAGAAGTCTTAACTTTATATGGAGTGAAACTCTGATTGTTTTCCTTGATAGAAGTGTCTACATACGTGGGGATTAGGACCACCAGACTGAAAAGTTGAAGGGATGAGAAGCACACCGTTCCCAAGGTCTCTGGGATGCTGAAAAGCAGAGCCACTTCTCCTTCCTTCCTTTGTTTCTTAGACCATGGGTTTTTCATACTTGGGATTCAACCTCATAAAATACAAGCCCTCTATTTGTGTTTTGACATTCTGAGAGCCAATGGAAGTTAGATGTAGTTCTCGGAAAATTGGGAGCCTATATATCTTAGACTGGTCCTCCTTCCCTTTCCCTGAGAAAGGGATCTGAGTGTAAGAGGCATATCTGGGTATTGGTTGTGGGAATTCCTCATAGAGAATTGGAGAAATGAAACAAGGAAGAAGAAGTATGCATTAATGAACTGGTTACTGCTATGGAAAACTCTGAACTGCTTTTAATAGGATTCTATGGAAAGTGTGGGATATACCTCAGTTTCCCACCTCAGAGGCCAGAAAGCTGGAATATATTTTCTCTAACTTCAATCCATAATTGTTTGAGGGTTACTCTTCAGGACTTCCATTTTGCCATGGCTGTGCATCAGCAAGTGAATCCTCAATTGGAGAGCTGTAGAAGTTGGCAGTAAGACATAACTAGAATGGTGAATGTCAAGGGTGTACAGAGGAGGCACAGACAGTGCCTAGTACCATTACTCGAAATACAATGAAGTTAAGTTTCTACCACTCTCTGGAACAGGAGCTTATAAAAGTATCTAGCCTGAGTTAGCTAAAAAGGAAAAAAAAGTCTAATTTTTATATACTGGACTTTGTGGGTGGAGATTATAACTTACAATTGCATTTATGGTTTACTATGATTTGAGAAAATCTATTCTTAGTGTTGTTGGTTATGCTACCAGAAACAACAGGGGAGCAACTGGTTCAGAGAAGTTGCAATAGGGCCCCCAGCAGGCCTCATTTTCTCTCTTGGTCAAAAAGCAAATACCTAGTTCCAAGGAATTTAGTTTCTCTTAAAGCTAATGTAAAAACCACTAAAGTTCTGGGGTAAAAGGAACTATAAAATGACACCATAAAAGTTGACAGATCTCAATTTACTGGTAAAGAAGTACAAATGGCTCATATTAGAACTGCATTAGCTAAGACCCTGTAATTACAGGAATTTAATAAAATTAATTTAATGGCCAATAATCTTGAATTTTAAAAGCACATGCGAGGATCAAATAAAATGGGATAAAATCAGAATGCATTTTAGACTTTTAAGGAAGTTATTAACTAATGAGTTCTAAAGCAACCTTATAACAAAACAACTCCAAGCCTCATAAACACCCTAAATTGAGTCTGAAACTCTAAGGCAAATCAGACCCAAAATATTCCATATTTAAATAAATTTGACTTTATTATTTGAGAGAAATAATCTTAAAAGAGTTCCAGCAAAGATGATAATATGGTACAGTGAAATGAATATAGCACCTACTCAGAAAATCTAGGTTTAGGATCTTAATTCAGTGCTTATATAACTAGGAAAACTGAAGGAAGTTTCTAAACCAAATAGAGTCCATTTTCTGAAAGTAACACTTTTCCATACACATTATGCAGGATTATATTAACTGATATTATTATATGTGTATATATACTATAAATATATATATTTGCATAACATACACACACACACTTGGTCAATTACGTATGTCCAGGATGATTAAGGCTTTAATTTATGTTTCAATGATAAAAGTGCAGAATAGAAACAATTAACAAGAATAACAAAAATTTCATACTACACAATTAGAAAGTGAAGATAGACTTAAGGTAGAATAGTTAATTTTATGTAGGGTACTGACAAAGAAAATTTTGTATGAACCACTATGGTAGAGCCTTCTAGTGCTTATATTTATTCAACATCTCTTCTGGACATGTAAGAGGTTTATCTTTCCCTACCACTTTGGAATTGGGTGGAGGTATATGACTCATTCTGCCCATACAACATACAGGCTGACACTGCTGAGTTAAAGCTTTCTTTGCCAATACACAGCCCTCAGCATTGTCTTCCCTTGCCAACATGACTGAGGAGGTCTCAGCTGAGATGGAGGGACCAGGAAATCCAAGCAGCCTGGTTGGCTGAGTTCCTAAATGGAGGAACATTGCCCTGGGTTTCAATTGGACCCACAGTAGATTTTACATGAGCAGAAAATTAAACCTGTATGAAACTTTTTTTATTGGTTTTGTTACCACAGCATAACTTAACCTATCCTGACTATTATAACCACTGAGTGTATTTTCAGGATCTCTTATGTTCCTGTAGGTGACAGTCATAAATTTTGCTAATCTACACAATATTTTACTTTGAATTATTCACTAACTTGTCTTTATGTGACATCTTCATGATGCTAGAAAACTTGGTAGGTTTAGTAAATGCCATGAAAGAAGAAAAAAGTTACTTCCCTGAAAATGGAGATCCTCAGTGTTAGAAAAATTCTTACAGGTACTCTATTTAAATCTGATCCTTAAATGTTAGGTTTACTTAATATTAGATTCTGAGGCAGAATTTTAAGACCTTTTTGACCAGTGTTTCTCAAATATTGGCATATGTCAGCAAATTGCATTGCTCTGAAACAATCACAGAAGAATTAGAACTAAGTACAATGGCATTAAATCAGTTCTTTCAGAAATATAAAATAAATATATTGTAAGTCAGTAGAGCACGCACCCAGAAAGATGTTTCTACCATTACACAAAATCTCTATGACTTTGGGAAAACTTTTTAATATTTATTATCACTTCACTATGTTTATAATTAGGAATGTTTAACCATTGTAAACATAGTATTTTTGAGAGACAGAGGTAGCTCTGGAGGAGGAGAACTTATATAGGGAATGACAAAATATTCCAAAAGGCATTCAGTTTATTAGGAAAAGGAAAGTAAAGACTTGTAGAGTAAAATGGAAAAAAAAAAGAATTTTATCAACTGAAATTTCAGTGGTTCATCAAGCATACATTTAATTTTTAATTTATCTTGTTATAGAATTGGCTAAAAAAGAATAGTCACCATTTATAGTAGTGAGGGGTCACTGGGTGGGTTTCTGGAGGGAACTTTATTTTCTACATGGTTTTTGATATAGTCTTTTAAATAAAAAGCAATATCACTAACCTTTGAGATCTATGGTTTGATGGTTTGGAGTTTTGTTTTTGATCCCCATTAATGGCAAAGACAAATGGAACAGCTGTTAAAATATGGTACCTGGACCAGCCTGACAGCATCTTCAGGGACCTATTCACAAATATAAACTCTATCCCAAATTGCTGAATCAGAAACCTGCAGTGAAGCAAGGCAATCTGCTATAATAAGACCTGCCTATTGTCCTGACATATGCCAAAGTTTGAGGAACACTGGACAAAAGGGCCTTTTCTTAGAAATCCCCCCCAAACACCCTAATCTGCTTAATCTAAACATAACATTCAAGGATCAGATATAAACACAGTAAGACCTCTCCTAACATTGAGAATCTATATTTTCTGACTCTCTTAGATCAGGATCTGACGCCTTGAATTTTAAAATGGAGCCAGTATTTTGTGTGTAAGTAATAAACCCTTGAAAATATGTGATTCGTATTGGAAGTGCTGACACAATCTTACGGATAGCATTGCAAATGGCGATGCTATAATTAAGCTTCGATCTCCTTTGGAAAAAAAAAAGGGAGAGAGAACGTGAGGAAGGAGGTTACTGTTCAATGAACTGCTCTGTCATTTGCCGCAGTGATTCTTAATTGTGTCTCATTACGGCAAGATGATCATTACTCTACTTGTCTGTCTGATTTAGAGACCACTAAAAGTGTCTTGTAACATGCAGCCGTCTCCCTTGCAACAGTCCTTTGGCTCTCACCCTCATTACTCAGAATCTGTCCAATTATTTGTCATTAAAGTAATAAAAAGGACTGCAGCAGAAAATGTGGGAGGTAACTGTTGGAGGTCTGCCCGGGTAGGAAGAAAAAAATGCAAACTGTTTTCAAGGCACTGGGAAGGTGACATCGTTAATTAAGTGTTAGGGAATATGCAAATCAGTCCCGCTCTCAAGAGACTGTAATAAAACTGAGAAAACATTATTATCACTGCAAGTAAGAGAAGGCCCTGTTACCCCATCTGGAAGACTGTGTCATTTTCTGGTGGCGACTCAAGCAAGGAGGGGGAGGGAACTGGGAATGAGATGAAGAAGGTGGAGCTGTTCAGGGCTATTGAGTATGCTCAGGCTGTTAAGGGTTTAGAATTAAGGTGTCAACGTGGAGGGCCAGTGGATTACAACTTTTAATGAGGGATGTTAGTCTAATCTCAGGATTTGCACACCCAATTTCCTCTGCAAAATGACTTACAACTTACCTGCAGACAGTGTTTTTGTAGGTTAAAGGAAGGGGAGAGGAAGTGTGGGGGAAGCTGGCAGCTGGCATCCTAGACATCTTGGGTGTTTTTTTAAAGATGGTAATGAAGCAAAGCACTGAGGGATGGCTGTGGACACTTGCTTATGTATTAAAAATGTATCAAGCACAAACGCCTCTAGGCTTCTGCTCAAGCTGAAACCTATGCTTGGAAAAGCTTTTTGCCAGTTCTTCTTCCTGTTGTTAATCTGACCAACTCATTTCTTATCTCTGTAAATTCATAATAAGTGTCAACTTCTTAACAATCATCCCTGATTCCCACCTGAGGTATGGATACCAAAATAAAAATAATGTTCCTGCTGTATCAACACAGCTCCAAGGCAAGTTCTATTCTTGCCTGGCTTTCTTTCTTCTTCCATCTTATTTTTTCTTCTCTCATCTTTACTTATGTAAAATCTTCCTATATGGAACCATATTGGATCATAGAGTTTCCTATACACTTTGATTTGATCATAGGAAGTTAAAGTTTTCCTCAATATCCCGTAGAAAAAGTCATCTTGCCTTCTGCATCAGTTAGCAACTGTTGCTTAACAAATCATCCCAAAAGTTAGATCCTTCAAATAATAAGGCATTATTATTAGTCTAGAGTCTATGTCAGACAGATTTGCTCATGAACTAAAGTCATCTGAGGGTCCGGTTAGGTAACAGTTCTTTAGTGATCTGGGCTCACACATATCTGGGTGTCTAATGTCCAGTAGCTGTCCTAGAAAGGCTTTGGTTTGGACAATTGGGCTCTCCTTCA
Source organism: Spermophilus citellus (assembly GCF_964194105.1). Classification (NCBI taxonomy): domain Eukaryota; kingdom Metazoa; phylum Chordata; class Mammalia; order Rodentia; family Sciuridae; genus Spermophilus; species Spermophilus citellus. The sequence continues at coordinate 86,745,720 of NC_138183.1, forward strand.
TGGCTTCTCTACTTGTCCAGTAGAATAGCACAGGCTTGTTCAAAGGCTGATAGCAAAGGTATGAGAGTGAGTAGAATCATGCAAATACTGTTAAGGCATCTTTTGCAATTAAGATATGTTGATAATTTCCCAAATCATTGGATGCTGGTTAGTTTCGGCTCAATGTTACCTTTCTTTTCTTTTTTTAGGTACTGGAGATTGAACTCAGGAGCACTCAGCCACTAAGGCACATCCCCAGCCCTATTTTTTGTACTGTATTTAGAGACAGGGTCTCAAAGAGTTGCTTAGTTCCTTGTTTTTGCTGAGGCTGGCTTTGAACTTGCGATCTTCCTGCCTCAGCCTCCTGAGCTGCTGGATTACAGGAGTGTGTGGAGCATGCCCGGCTTCTTAATTTATTTCTTTCCTTTTTTATTTTAATATAAGCAGCAAGAAGAAGTCAGAGTACACCTTGAAACCTCCTTAGCTGAGGATCAGGGTGAATTTCTGAAAATCCTGTGTTCTACATAACATAGAACAAAGCTCCTCCATATTTTCTGTCACCATGTAACAAGGATTGCTTTTCCTGCTGTTTTCATTAAGTTAACACGTTTCTCATTTCCCTCTACCCTGATATTGGCAAAGTCCTTGTTTCTACCAATAGTCTATTCAAGGTACTTTTTCTAACATGTGTGACAAAAATTCTTCCAACTTCTACCTACTGTCCAATTCCAAAGCCACTTTGGCATTTTTAGATTCTGCTACAGAAGCAGCCCATTCCCAGTACCAAAATCCGTATTAGTTTTCTGAGGCTGCTTTAACAAATCACCACAAACTCAGTGGCTTAAAACAATAGAAATTCATTGTTTCATAGAACTAGAAGCTAGAAATTTCTGTTCTGGAGGCTAGAAGTTCAAAATATATCATTCATGCTCCCTCTGGAAGTTTTGGGAGGAAATCCATTCTTTACTTCTTTTAGCTTCCAGTGGCCCTAAGTATTTCTTAGTCTGTGGCCACATTATTTCAAAATCTATCTTCAAGATCACACTACCTTCTTCTTTTTTGTCTCTTATAAGGATATTTATCATGGGATTTAGGACCCACCCAGATAATCCAGGATGTTCTCCTCATCTCAAAAATCTGAATTACATTTGCAAAGATCCTTTTTTTTTTTTGTTTTTCCAAATAAGGTGTCATTTACAGACTCTGGGGGTTAGGTTGTGAATGTATCATTTACAGTACCATCATTAATCCCCAAACATTTGCCATCACATCATTACTGCAACTGACTCATTTATGATGCTGTTAAAAGCTCTGACCCTCCCCCTGTGCACATGGAAAAGCAAAAGGCTATGATAATGATGAATGGTAGGAGTCCAAAACCAGGAACCAAAGCATAGCAACTTGGTTTCCCATTCCACGTTCTTTCCCATTCTTGTCCCATCAGTCAGTGGCTTGAACTGGGAAAGCATGTGGGGAAGTAGCACATTATTGCAATGTTCTAAACTAAAAACACATGAGTAGTGTGGACTCTGGAATCATGAACTTTCTCCACATCTCCTCAGTCCCTTGACCATTGTTAGAGTCTGTAAACAAGTCAGGATGGTGCCTGGCATTTTGCCAGAGGGAGTGGTTTGTGAAGTAATGCCAGCGAGCCATTAAGTGTGGAGATTCCTTATTGGTTGACTGCTGTATCTAGTTTATGTTAATTAAGATAAGCTGTGTGGAATGTATAAATACATCTGTTGTCCTACAATAAACGGCTCCCACTCCTGCTGTATCAGTCTACACAAGTTGCTCGTCACCCCCCGGTTATTTTGCTGCAGCCGGACTGAGGCAGACCATGACAACATGTGCATGTACAAGGTGGGGCTGAATGCATCCAATTCCTCATTCTTACACTTAATGAATATGCTTTACAGACTGATGCTTCCAAGAATAGTTTTTATAATTTCATCACACCAAAAAGAATCCACCTGTAATAGCCTTGTCAGGTTATTTGTGTGGTAGAATGAACATGGGTGCCAAAAGAAACTACATATATCCTTGTGAAGTGTGTTAGTTAAGTTTTCATCACTGTGACCCAAAATACCCAACAGGAACAATTTAGAAGAGGAAAAGTTTATTTGGGGCTCATGGTTTCATAGGTATTAGTCCATAGGTGGTTGAGTCCATTGCTCTAGGCCCAAGATAAGGCAGCACAGCATGGCAGAGGGGCATGGAAAATAAGTGCTGCTCCATTCATAGAGGCCAGGAAGTAGTGTTAGAAAAGTGGGGAAGGGGCCACAAAAAGATTCTCCCTTCCAGGTCACCGCCCCCAGTTACCCACCTCCTCCAGCCATGCCCCAGCTACCTACAGTTACCACCCTGTGCATTCAAACTAAGATGAAGTGTTTAGGCTATAATTCTACAATCCAATCATTTTGCCTCTGAACATTCCTGCTTTAACATGGGTTCTTTGGGGAATGCCTCAGATCCAAGCCATAATAGGAAATGAGGATATAATTTGTCAATTGTTCGACATCTTATTAGTGTCACATATAGGACCTAATATACCATAGTGTTTTACTTATTATTATTTGTTATTAATAATTAATAATAACAAATAATAATAAGTTAATAACAAATAATGATAAGTAAAATATAATAAGATAGTGTGATGCTGTGTGTCCCTTAATCCCTGTCTTCTCTTCCTTGTAGGAGCATAGCTAGCCCATAATTCTCCACCTCCCATGTGACTGAAATCTGTCCACGACATGTGGGCTGCAATGATATCTACCACTTCCAGGTCTGACTCACGGACACCACCCATACAGTCCTCCACAACCTATTTGCAAAAACCTACAACAAGCCTACTACATATATTCATTTATTCAGTCCTCACTCTAAACTCTGCAAAATTGGTATCCCTGTCCCTGTTTACAGAGGATGAATTTGAGACTGGAGAGGTTACTCAACCTGAAAAATGTCACTCAGAAAATAAGTACCAGACTGGTGGTCTAATTATCTTCTAATGCCACATTCTTGTGGTAGTGGTTTCTAAAAAATAATGTCAGTTATCCTAGTAAGCCTCTTATGGATTGGCAAACTCCATGATCTTTGGACCAAAGGAAGTAACAAATTTCATTCAGTCCTATCACTGCAAACCCCATCTCCAGAGTTGTTCTGGGTTTTACTTCTCATCTGAATTTTAGATTTAGATTTTTTTAAACTCACAAGTGCATAAAATTCTTCAGAGAAATAGAGGAGTTTCAAATTTGACAGCCCACATGAGTTGCCTTGTTTAGATTACTAAGCCTGCATCAGACCAGATTCATTTATGTGTAATAGCTCAGACAAAACACAACTCCAAAAGCATTAGCAAGTTTATTTATATTAATTGTACTAATGTTTTATGGCAATGGCGAATTTACATCATACACCAGATGGCCATAACATTAAAAAATTAGATATTTTGGTTTCCTCGAAGTTCCTTCTCTTTTATCATCTGTTTTTTGACTCCTTTCTCTTTTCTTCCCTAAAATCTCTTCAAAATCTTTTGTCAATTTAGTTCTTCTCTCAATTTGAATACACACCTCAGTAAAATAAGACAATGAGAAAGGAGAGTTGGTTAATAAATAAAAAAATTTGATTTCTTCTCATGTAAAGTAGTGACAATCTCAAGGAATTTTAGAAGGGTCACTCACATTTTCTGAATATGTACTATATTTCTAGATTGCTTTGTTTAAGAACTAAAAAATAAGATATAATATTACTATCCTCATTTTTACATATAATAGCATTGAGTCATGGAGATTTTAATTGATTTGTTCATCTCCACAGTTACTAAGTTGAATTATCAGGTTAGCTTCACCCACATCACTTTCTATGTTGGTACTTGTAAGTATTCAAAATATTCATTGACTCAAAGTATACTAGGTACAAATGAATTTAAACCTGCTCTGGGACATTGTAATTAAGACCATCACTTTAGTAGCTCAGAGAATACTTAAGGACAATAAGAAAACCTGCAATCACAGGAGATAAGCTATGTAAGATGTAGCAAACACAGACTCCTTTGAAAGAATCTGGAAGCCACAATTTCCAGGGGGAAAAAACTAGAACAGTTTTACATGTCCAGAATAAAGTAAAAAAAAAAAGTCCTAATTTCTAACACTTTGAGTTGGAGCAATTATCTTTGGTCTTTCCCTGTTACTAATGAAAGAAGCAATTTCTGTTTTCTTTCTTAGGACATTGAAATAAGAGTATGAAACTTACTAAGATAGTGTGATAGAGGATACTGTGTGTCCCTTAATCCCTGTCTTCTCTTCCTTGTAGGAGCACAGCTAGCCCATAATTCTCCACCCCCCACGTGACTGAAATCTGTCCATGACATGTGGGCTGCAATGATATTTGTCACTTCCAGGTCTGACTCACGGACACTACCCATACAGTCCTCCACACCCTTAAATTTCCCCTTGGAAACCTTAGAAAATGAAAAAGCCACCAAATAGAAAGAACTATCATCCCTGAATACCTTAGGCTAAGTTCCTCTGCAGTGTAGCCTTAGAAAGGTACAAAGAGTTTATTTGGACAGTGATGCCATAAAGTAGGATGAGGAAGCAGAGGTAGTTAGTGAAGAAAACTATTATGAAGTTGGGTTATTCAGGTCAGGAACATTGTTCCTGAGCTCCCCTAAAGGACCTGCTGAATGCTCCCAGTGCTGTCTACCTAAAGGTTGGGAGGTGGTAACATCTGCACATCAACTCTAATCTCTTACCAGCCAAAGGCTGCCTGCAGGGTTGCAAATCCTCCTGTCTGTCTAAACTGCACAGGCACTAGGATAGTGTGAGCTCCTCCCATGCCTCCCCAGGGTGTTATGGAGCCCAAGGAGCCCCAAGAACAGAAAGAGGAACACTGTGCAGCTGAAAGTGAGGTGCTACCAGCAACTGTTCAGAGCCATCACAGTTGGAAGTCAGAGGTAAGTCCAAGGGAAGTGGGTTGGGGCCCACAATGTATCTGCTGAGGGACAGAGTGGACAGAGCCCTCCATCTACCCTGACTTGTCAACCCAACCCACATTGGACCACTGCGTGAGTGAAACCAAGCTGTTATTGGGGAAGGTCCTGCATTTTAGAGTTTATATTCTGTCTTGTTTTGTTGTAGTGTCTAAGTTACACTGATTAGTACAGAAGGGTGAATAGACAACCCCGAACTTAGGAAGTTTCTGATTTTGTCTTAAACATGATAGATATTTAATTAACTTTATTAGTTAGTGATTAGGTATTCAGCATCTTATACATAAATCATGATAAATCAAAAATTGTTTTCCTAATCCTCATAGATAAATTGTGAATGCAATATAAATTTCAATTACATTGAAATTTTTATTTTTCAAATAACCAAGATTTTTAAAGGATAAAAATCTCCACACTATAGAAAAAAAGAGTGACAAAGTAATTTCATACAATAAATATTATGAAAAATATAGGCTAGTAAGTCTTTATATAAATTAATTTAGAAATACATATGCAAAACATTATAAACATTCTTATTTTCATTTTTGTATTCTAAGCATATTTGATTTATTTATTTATCTGGGTCTTGCCTTATCCAGGAAAGAATTAAAAAGTATTCCTTTGAGCCTTCCAGTAAGCATTTCCTAAGGAAATGGTCATAAATTCAGACAAAGATTAAGGCAGAAGAAAATAATGCACCATTATTTATAATAGCATACAATTGGAAATGAACTGAATGTCCCACAATTGAAGATTCATTAAATTATGGCATATCCATAAAACGGACTATTATGTGCTCATCATAATTCATGACTTCAAAAATATTTAATGTCCTTGGGAAGTGTTCATGCATAATGTTAAATGACAAAAGACACAAATTTGAATATGCAATACAGTATGTGACACAAAATACACATACATAAATTAACAATTGAAAAAATATAGTAAAACATTAATACTATATCAACATTGCAACAATATGCCTACTAGCAATAGGACTAAGGCTAATTTTAATTTTATTGCTTTGCTTTCTTGATTTCCTAAAGTTGCTATTGTGAGTATATAGTTCTTTTACTATTCTAAAATTATTTAAATGTTTTAAATTCCACTCTGCAAATATATTTTATATGTAATAGTGGATGCACTTTGGATACTAAACAGGTGTGTTTAGAAGAACTGCCCTGAGACATCTGGAGCCTTTTGCTAGGAAATCTTGCATGGGCTGAACAAGGCTGTTTAGGGTCTGATATCGGTGGCATTCAATTAGAACACAACAGGAATGCCACCATGTCATTCCACGGCTAAAACCTCCCACTGCCTTCAGATCACAGCCCCAACCCCTTCAGATGGCACCTGAGACCTTTTCTGATCCAGTCCTTGCTTAACTCTACAGCCCATCTCTTATGCTGTCCACAGGTATCTGCTCTCCAGCTGGTGATTTCCCAGTCTCATGAGTGCACAGTATCGCCTCAGTGCTCTCAGACAACTGTTTGTTATGTTCAGATGCAAACAGGAGTGAGAGTTCTGGAAGCCTGAGAAAGGGCATAAAGAAAAGCCAGGCCATGGGTATACTATCACTGTCACTGCTGTGAGCAAAGGGGTTGCAGTCATGGGTATTCCCTAAGAAGTGTAGAGACAGCCTCCCACGTGTTCCTACCCAAAGCACAAGAGAGAAGAGCATTTATCTGTCACTTCTTATCTCTATTTTTTATGCATTTCTCCTTGGAAAATAACTCCCTTGCATGTATGTATGTGTGTACACACACACACACACACACACACACACACACACACATACATACATGCAAGGGAGATATATATATATCCGAAGTACACAGACACTTGGGCTGCCTCCCCTCCCTGTGTTCCTTTGACTTACTCCTATTTACCATTTAAGATTCATTTTATAGTTTCTAAGGAGAGATTGCCCTGATCACACTCCACATCAAGGCTCCAAGGCTCTCTTAGATACCCTGTCCAAGCACCCTCAGCATAGTGCTTTCCAGTAGCAAAGACAGCACTAATCACTCATCCTATAATTACTGTTGCTTTAGCTTTCTCTCCCACTATTGGCATTACAAGGTAGGAAGTATTGTTTGTCTTCTTATTCCATTCTTTTAAATTTAATTAAATTAATTAATAAATTTATTTATCTTGCAGTTCTAGGGATTGAACCCAGGTCACTACACATCTGAACTATATTCTAAGCTCTTTAAAAATGACTGAGGTTTGCCTCCTGTTTCAGCCTCCCAAGTCACTGGGGTTAAAGGTATATAACTCTGCACCTGGCTAAATTTCAACCTCTAAAGGAAACAACCACAGTTTGTCATGGAAACACATTGATGGAGCTCTTGGAATTACTAAAATGGGCCTTACGTTTAGGAATGAGAATATAACATTTGATTATTTGGCGAGATTTGCCTTAGTTTATCTGTGTTAGCTTCATTTTGATACTTAATAGAACCAGGTAGATTTTTGAAGAGGGTAGAAGGGGCCCTATTTCCTAATTCCCATCAGTATTTTGTTTCCATAGAAAACCTCTCAGAATGAATGCAGCAGGTTGTGATATTCTTTTAACTCAGCATAAGCACTGCAACAATATCCTTTCTGGGTTCTCTGTTAGCCCGTGGAGCCATTGCTCTCCTCTTGAGTCTTATCTTTGCAACCTCTACTGCTTTCCTACTACTCTCTGAAGTCTCAGATAAGCTACAGAAAGCCTATACCATCTTTTATTTCTGTGCCAAGAAGACAGAGCAAAACCAAAGGGAACTTAAGCAATAGAGCATGTGATAGAAATAAACTTTCCCCAATCTGCCCTCATTCCTAGCCTCATGATTGTACACATATCCTTATTCCTTGCAGCTTCAATTTGCTTTCCCTGTCTGATCTGGCTTCTGACCTCATCAGTTATAATGCTTTCAGATACCTGGTTCCTCCATTCCTGACCTGAAGAGGTTACTTTTTTCTTTTCTTAACCTGCTTGCTGGCTTCCCCCGAGAATCGCCCACTCTACAACAGGCGAAGGTTCATCTTCCTCAACCCTCTTTATGTGTTTTATTTTATTAGAATTCTGAAGGATATTTTCATGATGCATTTATTCAGAAACTAGCACAAAGTAAAAATATATATATATACGTAATGATAATAGTATTTACTAATAGTTATTCAGTCATATTCTCAGAAAAATTTGTTAAGTATCTCTATCAAGATTCTTAACAGGATCCTCCTATTCTTCTCTCCACCACACTACACCTAATCTCTCTCCTAAATACTTCTTGAAAATATAGATTAAGAACATTAATTTGAATACAGGGTAAAAATGGGAGTTCATAACCCACTTGAATCAAATGTATGAAATATGATATGTCAAGAGCTTTGTAATGTTTTTAACAACCAATAAAAAAAAGAGACAGCAAATGATTTGCTTTTCCAGAATCCCTGCAGCTGCCCCTTGGACTCTGCTCTCTGGTTGTGCTGTGTTAGGTATGTTGCTGTTTAGCTCAGGAGGCCCATAAATTATATTTAGCTAATTCCTGGTCTAGAAAAATAGGAATTATTCTCGAATATCTAAAATGTTTAAAGTAAAAGTACTCCTTTCACTATTGAACTCTTATTTACCAGAATGACACTAGCAGGACTATTTCTTTTGTCAAAACCAACGTATAAAATTAGCTGGACCCTCTGCTCTGAAGTAAGAGGGTCACCAAAATGCAGCACTGAGGCTGCCTGGTTCCTGCAGGGTCCTAATGATTGTGTTTCAGCCCTTTTTCTTTCCCCCAGCAGCACCCAGCAACTCACAGCAAAGCCTACGCTAAGAACGGAAATCTAATTATGTTTGAATAATCAGAATCTGTGTATTTTGATGAAAAGTAACAGGAAAAAGCTAATTTTATTTCATAATGTGATACACAGAGATGAACTTCCTGTGTCAGAGACTCCCTAGTAATCCTGCAGAAAGGCCACACCACTCCAATTTGACATCTGCTTGCAGGAGAAGCAAATGATCCTCTTGGGAAAACAACCAGTGGATTACACATCTGCCCACCTCTACCTCCTCTCGTCCAGGTTATTTCTTGCTGAAACTGGATTTGTAGTGATTAAAGGTTTATAGGTTTATGGCTTATAGTTTCCGGAGAAATCAAGATAGCGGTTACTATGCAACCTTATAAGGAAAAAAAAAGCTATATTCTATTCAGGGTTTTAGTTTCACTTGAAGAAAAGAAAATTAAAGTATGACTCAGAGGAACCTGAGTGCAGGAAAAAATTACAACAAAGGTGCATAGACCTTTGGTAGAGGCTTTATAACAGAGTGTTTGAAGACTTCGTTACCCAGAAGTAAACCCCTGCCGAGGTAGGTGGACGCCTCTGTGCCAGGCGCTTCCACTTGCCAAAAGTCATTGGAATCAGTCCAATTTCTAGTCTCTGGAAATACAGAGCTAAGGAAGAACTGAGCTTTCACATCAACCCATGCTAATAACCAGTTTTCAGGGGGTAGCTTCCTTTCAGCAGAAATAATGCATCTGACTCTATTAGCATAATTCAATTTTGGATTTGGATTGTAAGCTAGGGATTTTTAACCTTTTTGTGCTGTGGGCTTCTTTAGCACGCTGATGATGACTATAGATCTCTTTCAATAATAAGATTTTAAATTCATAAAGGAAAATACATATAAAATACTATTTAGTATAAAGGAAACTGAGTATATTGAAATATAATTGTCTCAGTGTTTTAACATCTTTTTTTATAATACCTTCACTTTACTCCTTCACCTCCTTAATATTCATTCTCTCTATATATTCTCTGAGGAAATAAGAGATTGGAGAACTAAAGAAATCAAGAGCCTCCACCTTGCTATGAAAAAGATAATCCAGTTACAGGTCAAACATGGACTCACTTCAAGTTCTTGGCATATGACACATCTACCTAGTAGACAGCAGGTATTATTTTCTGTTTGTTGCATTACCATTCCAACCAATGCACCATATTTAGGGACTTCTGCCCACCAATCACCTTTTAGTGTAGATAATACCTCTTTAATAACCTCAGTGACTCTCAGGATTCTGTGCAAGTTTCTTTCCTTATACATTATTGTACAGAGAACATCAAAGAACTCATCAAGCCATATAATAATTTCCTATTTGAGTTAATATTTCTATGCCTTACACTGATTTCTTTCTAGCACAAGGACACATGTCAAAACCTTGAACAAATAAAGTAAAAGCTCATTTGCTAGAAAAATGTAAAGCCTCCATCACCACTTCTTCATTATTATTTCTTGCTGTTATTCCAAACCTGAATATTCCCCAAGAAAGTTCTATAGTGTGGTTGTTATGCAATCTCTCTTTAGGACAGGAAAGAACTCCAACTGCTGACTAAATTACAAAACTCCCTACTTGAACCTCCAAGATTTTCTTCTATATAATATTATACCCAGGACCTATCCCTGTACTAAAGCTGGAGTTTAATATAGAGTTCAAGCACCACACCATCAATGAACTCAGCAATGACCTCTAAGAGCTCCCAGATAGACCCCACCCAAGTTCCCAAGCAGGGTAGAATGGATGAATATCTGATGATATGTTCATATATCAGAACATTAGGGGGCGAGGGAAAGAGACTACATGCAAAGGTATGTACAATTTGTAGGGAAAAGTCTGCAAAAATCCAATAAAACCAGGTAAAATGGAAGAAATTTTCAACAAATAGTGCCAGACATCCATACAACAAAGAAATTTGGACTCCTACCTCACACCATATGCAAAATACATTGAAATTAATCAAATATCAAAATGTAGGCATATATATTTATAAACTTGGATTAGACAACATATTTTAAAATATGTGATACCAAAATATCAGACACACACTAGATAAATAGAACATTACTGAATGTTAAAAAAAAATGTTGTGTTTCAGTTTGGCGCAGTGTCATACACCTGAAATCCCAATGACTTAGAAAACCAAAGCAAGAGGATCACAAGTTTGGGGCCAGCCTCAGTAACAGCAAGGTCCTAAGCAACTTAGCAAAACCCTGTCTCAAAATTAAAATACAAAGGACTGGGGATGTAGCTTCTGGGTTCAATCCCTACTAACAAAAACAAAACAAAAAAAAAAACACAAGGTTTTGTATTTCAAAAAAACCATCAATAAAGTGAAAAGACAACTCAGAGACTAGAAGAAAAATTGTACAAATCATATATCTGATGCATTTAAATTACATAATAGATTACCAAAAATTAATAATAAAATCACCATCTAAATAAAAAGTGGATAAAATGTCTGAATAGATAGATTTATAAATAAGCACATGATACGATGCTCAGTGTTATTAGTCATCAAGAAAACACAAGCCAAAATCACAATGAGATACCACTTCACACCCACTAAGGTGGTTAAAGTTAAAAAGACAATAAAAACTGTAGGCAAGGATGTGGAAGAAATAGAAATTCTTATATTTCCAATTGCTGTTAGGGAAAAAAATAGTGCCACTGATTTGAAAACCATCTTGGTAGTTCCTCAAATCTTTAAACATGCAGTTTATATAATCCAACAATTCCACTCTTAGGAATATACCCAAGAGAAATGGAAACACATATCTAAACAAAAATCTGTATACAAATATTTATAGCAGCATTACTCATAAAATAATGTGCAAACAGCCCCAATATTAATTCATGGGTGAATGTATAATAAAATGTGATATCCATAGAGTGGATTATTATTCAGCAATAAAAAGGGATGAAGCATTAATACATGTCACAACATGGATAAACTTTGAAAACATTACACATAGCAAAAGAAGCCAGTCACAAACGACACATATGGTGACTTCTTTCACATGAAATGTCCAAAATAGGCAAATCCATAGAGAAGAAATTAGTGTTTAGCTAGGGCTGGGAGTAATGGTAGAAGATAGGTTTGAGCAGTGAAGGGATGTAGAGTTTAGGGGATAATAAAAATATTCCAAAATCAATTGCATCCATGATTGCACAATTCTGTGAATACACTAGAAGCCATCGGATCATATACTTTAAATTTGTGAATTGTATGGCATATATATTTTAGCTCAATAAAGCAGGTTGAAATGAATCTGTAGTGTTAGAAGTCAAGAGTGTAGTTGCTCTTTGGGGACACCAGGTATGACTTGAAAGGACTCTTAAGAAAACCTTCCAGAAGGACAGGAAGGTTCTGTTTCTTTATCTGCAACCTTATTAAAAAGGCACATGAGTGTGTTCCCTTTGTGAGAATTCACTGACCTGTTTACCAGTTATGCACCTTTTGGGGTATATGTTTTTATTCAATACATTTTCAAATCTGAAAAACTCTAACCAGATGTGGCAAGTGGATAAAATGGTCTCTAAAAGGGTCCACAAACTAATCTTAAGATTCTATGACTTTTACCTTATATGCCAAAGGCAAATTAAGGTTGCAGATGGAATTGAGGTTGTTAATGAGTTCATCTTAAAGTACCATGTTAATCCTGGATTACTTGTATGTACTGCCTCCGTGAAATCATAAGATCCTTAAAACAAAGAGGAGGAGGAAGAAGAGAGATCAGCGTGATATGAAGTGATGTTGGAAGGACTCCATGGGCCACTTCTGGCTTTAAAGATAGAGGTAGGGGTATGAGTCATGCCATCTGGAGCCTCTGGAATCAGGAAAAGGCAGGGAAACAATTCTACCTAGAGCCTGCAGAAAGGAACCCAGCCTCACGACCTGTAGAAATATAAGAGGACAAAACTGTGTTGTTAAAGCCACTAAGTTTGAGGTGATCTTAGTGGCAGACAGAGAAAACTAATATACTGGGAGGCATCCATTTCTGGATATTAAATCAGAATTGGGAATTAGGTAGAACTAAATACACACACACACACACACACACACACACACACATACTTACATACATACACACATACAGACAGACAGACTTCAGGCAAAGTGGGAGAACTACAGAACAAATATCATATCCCCTAACTAGGCATAATAAACTTGCATATGGGCATGGAGCCTGCACTGCTGCTGAACTCTCACGTGCCCCATCTATGATCAGTGACAGCAGATCCCAGTGAAGAGGAGAGGTAATGGCTAATGTGTCCCCAGATGACCTAAACCCTGGCAGGTGGCCAATCTAACGAGGTGTTAATGAGTAGGCAGATAAATCCCGATAGCTATAAAAAGAAGCAGTGGCTGTGAGAAAGAGAAATTAATGGGCATGTCTCAAAAGTTCTCGAACTCACATCTTATGACACTTGGTGGAGCTGTGTTCTGCAGCTTTGTTCAGAATTTCAAAGCTCAAATGCCCACGAGATTTTTAAGTAGTAGCCAGATACTGGTCCACAATCAGAATTGAAAGGAAAATTGCAGGGGCAATTTTTGAAGCATAGTGCACTGAACCTTTCATTCTACTTTAAACATAAAAAACTAGTGACTTGAGTACAAAATGTGCCTAAAAGTGTGGTTTTTAAAAGATAGGACCATGGTGCAAATGATTCTGTTTTCACAATTTTAAATTCAAACAATCCTCTGAAATTCTAATAAGAAAGTATCACCTCTGTTGTTTCCCCCTTTTTCTTCCACAAGGAAATATTCAAGTCAATAGAACAGAAATCCTCTCATCCTCTCTCACGAAACTCAGAGAAAATGTGTGAGTACACGCCTTCTCCCCGACTTTGCTGTCTTGACACTATCTAGAAATGACATAGAATCCCATGTAATCATATGCTCACTCTTAGAAGTAATCTTACTGTTTCTCCCCTCGTCTGGCTAGAATATTAGTCTCCACATTATGAAACTGTTCCTCTGTTTCAAGACATGATATTCATCTGTAAAATATCTTCCTAAATGACAAGAATGAAATTTAATCTTAATGCCACCATTCCATGACACCATGAATAAGTCAATTCTGAGACTTTTGGGTAGAGATCAGAGCAAAGTCCTGGAACCATAAACTCTCCATCAGGGTCAAATCCCAAAACTAAAAGGAAGAAGACGATCCTCTGAGCTCTTTTCTGAAGCATGTGAGAGCCTTTTCTTGGTTGGTAACAATTGCCTCCCTCTGCGCCCTTATTAATTTCCTATTTTCATATTCACCATGAAGAGGGACCTAGGAAGGTTAACTGAAGAAGGTTAACCCACACACAATACGCATTACCCATTGCCCTTTCCTGATTTCAAATTAAGTATATAATTAGCAAAAAAAGGAAATCCATGCCTTCTGGTGATGAAAAATTAGGAAATCAATAGGTGGTTGCCTCAGCAGAGACACAAGGGAGTTTTAGGTCGCCAGTTGGGGCTGCCAGTTATAATATCTGAAATGGCAACACAGGCATCTTCTTCAGGCCTCAAAGCACTGAGCAGATGCCCCACTTCTGGGCTGGCTGGCTCCGAAGATTTGCAGAGGAAAATGAAAAGATGAAATTGATCTGTTACAATGATGGTACAATGCAGAGGCGATGAAATTGCCTGTTAGTGCTGTCAGAAAGCTTGGAGAATGAAAGATCTCAATATATTCTTTAAAATATTGAAATGAAGAGATATTGCTTTCTATTATTTCCCCCAAATCATATAGATTATACATTACTTCCATTGTCTACCACTTCGTAGAGCAAGAATGCAAGTTTAGGACGTTGTTATGTGGCTGCCCTCTTAGGTGTTGGAGGATATATAGCAGTTTTTACCCTTAATTGTGCATTGCCTTGATTTTATGGCTAGCTTGCACAACCCAGCATCTTTTTAGTGCTGTTTGGGGGACTGCTACATTTATTGATGTGCAGAGCTTTCTGTGTTCATAAACTCCTACATATGGGGACTTGAATCAACCTTTTTGTGTAAATTTCTTCAGTGACACTATCCTTTTCTAAACACTGGCAACCCACAGCCAACTGAAGAAATAAACATTCAGTTTTGTGTATTTGTATTCGGCCTATTCCCCATGTTGTAAGATACTGGGTAGTGTACAGTTTCAATGCTACATAAATAAACCCTTGTTGTATTCATTCACTTAGGTTTATGAACAGTAGAGTACTAGAGTTGTTTTGTTCCAATCCAAGTCTCAATTATTGCTTTTAGAGAAATACACTATTTAATTAGCACCATTTGATTTCCCTTCACCCCCAAAGATAGATGTAATGTCTTGTATAGCAATTAGTATTTTGGAATTATGTTATAATTTGTGCTATGCAAAATTAACCTAGCTTAAGATCACAAGTGTTCTTTCAAGGTATTTTTAACCTGGTTTCTTTAAAGTTAAACATAACTGCTATTCAAAAAGCCTACCAAGAAAGGCTCCTCCTTCAGATCTGACTGTTTAAAAGCAAGGGATTTAGAAAGAGCTGGGCTTATATTCTATTCTTGATTCATTCTGTATGATTCTATGAGTCCCAATTTCACTATTTATTAAAGAGTATTATTCAGTCCTACATGTCAGTGTTGTCATGAGGATTGAATGAAATATACTTTACCACTAGATTGACTCAGACAATATCTGAAGTCTTGGAACCATCTAGGAAACTTTAGGGACCCTTCACCCTGGGGCAAGTTCTCCATGTCTGTGCTCTGATTGGATGTTCTATTTCCCGAAACATACTGCTCTGCATTGTTTGTATGCTGATATGAATCTATGTTGTACCACTTTCCCTCCCCTTCTTAATTCTTCCCACACTACTGAATATGAACTTGCTGGGAGCAGTACTAGGTCTAGATCTAGTTTGTGATGGCTATTCATGCTCATAACCAAACATGCTCATTTATGCACTCTTTTGAACATGTGGTAGTAATACATGCCTCAAAAGGAAAACATGTATGTTGAATAAGTTCATGTGACTATTGGACCCATGAAATGTGAACATAAATAATGGATGTCACTTTCAAGGCAAAGTATTTAACTGCTCCTTTGATACACTACAAGGCGTTTTGTCTTCAATGAATGGAAACTCTTAAGATGATAGCTACTCAAGTTGACATGAATTACTACAATAAGCAGTCTTATATATATCCATGATATAAACATAGAATGAATGAGAAATATATCTATGTTGATTTATGCCACTGCAAATTTGAAGTTATTTGTTGCTGCAGCATAGCTCAGTCCATTCTGACTGATACAAAGATGTAGTCCTAGTCCTTGACAAAAGTAACTAGCCATCCTAGAATCCTCATAAACTATTAGTACAAATTTGTCCTCATCAAACATAGTACTACTAAGCAGGGTATACACTCATTAGGGTGATTCACAATACCTTTTTTTGTTTTCTTTCCACTCCAAGTTTTCTTGAAACTAGGGGGTTTTTATAGCTCTAAGAATGAAAGGCCCAATTCTCTTATATTTGAATCAAGCCAGACCTCCAGTAATAATTCCATGTAGAAAATGTTTTATGTGGCCTGCCTTCATTTTGCAGCAATAAATTATATCAGAAGAAAAGTAGTGCAAAAGCAGCTGTAAGATGAACCCCCACTGCCTCTTGCAAAATAAATTAATGCTGTTTAGACTTAATACAGCAAAAGTTAGGAAACAAATTCACTAGTGTCACCAGTAAAAATTGAGATATGCATTAAAAAAAAACTCAACCAATCATGGGTAGGAAAGTCGTTTTGTTTTTTTTCTCCATTGCCTGTTCATTCGATGACCCTCAGGAGTCTTTAAGCTGCTTCAGTACTTGCGGTACTCAAGCACAATAATATTGTTAATGTTAGAGATTTTGATTAACAACAGTGATTTTTCTTTCTCTGCTTCAAAGGTTTTATAGATCCATAGATATATGGATAAATCTATATAAGTGACCTTGAAACTGTCATCCTGCTTGTCCTTTATATGACCGGAAATAGGGAGAGATGAGATAAAATACAAGCATACAGGAAGAAAGGCAAAAGTAAAAAAACAAACATCAAGAGAAAATAATATACGAAAGAACAATGACTTTGGCAAACTCCACAGAAAGTAGAAAATCTGGTTGATAAAATTGTTATACAAATGAGTTGACATCTGTGATATGAAGGAAAAAATGAGAAGCATCTCTTAATAATAGTAAAATATTTTGACAGTATCAGTTCATTGTGGAGAAAAAGGCTGGGCAAGCAAAGTACAGAGAAGAAAACCTTGTAACTGAAGGCCAGGACTGAATGACAAAACCAAAGGAAAAACTGATGACTATTATTAATCGGATTATCCATCAAAAATGGTAATTAAGGCAAGAATGGAGAGATTTTGCATGCATTGCATTGAAAGTTTGTTCAATCATTTGATCTTTACAGTGTAAACCTATCTAGAGTCTTAGCTCATTTTCTGATGGTATAACAATATACCTAACACTGGGTACTACATGAAGAAAAGAGATTTATTTAGCTCACAGTTTTTGAGGACTGATATACACCAGCCTCTCTGTGACTGGTAAAGTATTTCTGGCTATATCATAATATGGCAGATGCATCTTGGTGGTAGCAGAGAGAGATCACAGGGAAAGATAGGAAACAAGAGACTGGGGAAGCACTAGGTTTGTTCTTTTTGTAACCCATTCTCATGGGAAATCACTCACTCCTGGGATACCCACCATACTCTGTGAGACCATCATTCATCAATTAATGAGAGCAGAGCCCCCAAAGACTTAATTACTTTACACTATGTCTCTACTTCTTAAAGTTCCACCGCCTCAATTCTACCACACTGGGGAACAAACTTCAAGCACAGAAGTCTTTGGGGGACACTATATCTAACTCAAACTATATTGAACCATCAGCATCCAGACTATAGTTAACACCTCTCTCTCTCTTACTCCTCTAACACCCAGGGCTCTGGGATAATATACACTTTTTAAAAAAATCTTTTCCTAAAGACAAATTTTTTGGCCTAGGAAGTTGGAATTCTGAAGTTCAATGTTTGCTGACAGAACCAAATTTTAGCTCATCTAATGAATTGCTTTGAAACATGAAGAACAAAAATGGGGTACAATGAGGACCACATAACTTTGGGGTTATTATATCTTGTCTCCCACCCCCCTCTCACACCCACACATTTTAAGTTCCACCTGCAATTTTAGAAAAATAAACCAGTAAGGTATTTGGGAAATGTTCAAATTCATAAAGTTCACCAGGAAAGTGAGGAAAGAGAAGAGAAATGAGACAAGCCCACAATGGTACCAGTTAAATATGTTCCCCTTGAGGTGCTCCAAGAGGGGAAGTTGTTCAGCCATAAAACAAAGGCAGTTCATCTTTATGCATGACTACTTCTGAATAGACCTGAGTATTATTCAAAATCTTTTGAAAGAAGCTTCAAAAAGAAGGAAGAAAAGTTCTTAGGAAACATTCATGTTGAATCAGAAAATATACAAGACTGGGATAGAACTGAGGAAAGCTTTGATGCCACACAAGACAGTGGTTAGGAATAAAGTATGAAGCAGGGCAAGTGCTCTCACGCCCTAAATAGAAGAAAGGGCAGAAAATTATGTTGGCTCCATCCTGCCCATATTTTCATACTTTAAAAAATTAAGACTAAACCAAATCTATTTTTTCCATAATTGTATATGTATATGCTTCCCAAAGTGAATTAACTGTTTCACAGAGTTCTTCTTTCAGAAGTCTGCATAACGTATTCCACCCAGAAAGAAACATTCTGGAAAAAGTTAAATAGAATTCATAAAAAGAGAATTTATAAAAGGAGGCTTGTAAAGTAAGCTTTATGCAGGCAAGGATTTTAGGCACCTGGCACTCAGTAGGTGCATAATAATTATAAGTGCACAGAATCAATTCTGAGTAATGAAATTACAAAGCTAAAAAGGGAAGCAGTAGTTATTAAAGTTAATTGTTGCATGTGCAATGAAGGACTTTGGTGACTCCATAAACCTTTATTGGCTATTTGCATTATCTTCTAGTATAAAAAAACAATTGCCATAATTTCTAGGTTAAAAAGGGAAAAGAAAACAGACGAGAAAAATCACAAGTTCAAAATTCTCCAGTATCAATAAAGCCCAGAGTTGTGCCCTCTAATGCCTGCAAGTATATTCTTTGCTGTATTTTATATAGACTTCTCTTCTTCCTGTTTGGTTCTAAAGTGGCTCTTAACCTCACTAAACTTGATTCCTCATCCATAAAGTAAAATTGGTAATGTCTGTTCACCTTCACTCCAGCCACATGATAAAAGTATCAAAAGGAGGAATTAGAGGGAGTGAGGCTCAGAACACAGGACTGAGCAAGGTGGGTCTACACCATGACATGCCAACAAAACCTACCAGCTGTGACTGTCAGGTAGGATGTGAACACATAAAGAGCCATATCACACATCAAGCATCCAGGTGTGCAAACCCAGGGAAGAAACAAAAAGACCTCATAGAAATACCAAAAGGAAACTCCTTATTCCATCCTTTGGAGTGAAAAGCAAAGTATCTCCTCTTGAAAAGATCAAAAAGATAGGTTTAATGTCATGTCTGCAAAAAGATGATATGAGAACCACAAACACATTTGTGAATAATAACGTGAGGTTGGTCAGCAACAATGAATACAGATAACCTGCCCCTGGTGTTCTTGTTATGTCATCAGAGAAAATGGTCCTGGCAAAGGGAAGGATGCACTTGACTCAGAGGAGTAGTGGGGTTCTCAAAGTGTGAGGTGCTGAAAAATTTCAGCATGTACCAATAGAGCACAGATATTTATTGAGGAAGGCAAGGGTTACACATTCAAGGGAGGGATACTTTGGGGGGTGGGGAGTTGTTCCCTGATACTTGTTTAAAAGAAACTTGGTGAGAGATGTGCGGGATAGCATATGAGTCACTTTGGTCATTTTGGGGACGTTTAGACTGAAGTGATCTGCATTAACTAATCCAGTAGATAATATTGGAAAGTTCCCTAAATTATAGGTTTCTTACAATTTGATATTTCTCTTCTTTATTGAGCTAATTAACAATGCACAAAGTAATTATCTTATATAAGTGAATTTACAATTAACTCGAAGATTTACAATTTTCCCAGAAATTTGGCAGTGACAGACTTGGGAGAGAGACTTGCGTGAGGAATGACAGGACTAGAAAAAAAAGTAGAAATTTTAATTAAAATTATATTTATTTGTCCTTTCTTTATGTCTTCTTTTTACCTATTTTTTTTTTATTTCTTTCATCCTCCCTCAGTTAAAGAGAGATCACAGTCTGCTAAATGGACAAGGTGAAATCAGAAGAATCTGGGACTCTGGGATCCATCATGATCAAACCAGAGCCAGGTTTTGACAGTGCACATGGGGACCATGGGCCATATTTCAAGCAGAATGAACAGGACAAGGTAAAGCAATGCAGAATGGGATGCCTTTGCCATGTGTTATAAGTCAAATGTGAATTATCTCTTCAGTCAGAACTCACACCATCAGAGAATGGAGTAGGCACCAATAAAGCTAAAAAGGAGCTTTTTAGAATGATATGCATGCTGAGATGACTAATTTATTCTTAACTGGTAGAGAAAAAGTCAAGCCATTGTTCTCACAAACTCTTAGCCCCTATGCCAATAACTAGATTGAGAGTAATATATCTGAGCTCTATCTATATCAGTTGTATCTACATCATTACTTTGAACTGCTTTCACCTAAAAGTGTGAAATTTAGAATTAACCAGGGGAAATGTGTGATAGCTGTATCTTCAGTTGTGAAAATAAATCCATGCAATGCGAACACACACACACACACACGTGTATATATATACACACTGAGTTTTAAAAAGGGATTAATTTTCACTGGGAGTGAACATGTGTGATAGTATTACTTCTCATCAAAATTCTGCATGTCATTTTAATGTAACAGAAACTAATTGACCCCAGTGGACTGTAAAGGCATAAATGGATACAGGGAGTGGCAATGTCACAGGGATACCATTCATTCTTTTCTTCCCTATCTGAGAAAGTACCATGGCACTGCTGAATGAATGGAAGAAAAGAACGGACAGCTTTCCAGTAGGATAAACTAAATGTTAATCTTATATAGTCTAAGACGTATGAGGCTTGTAGAGTGTTTGTTTTCTCAAAACAGAGCTCTTAAAGTCAAAATCAGGAAGGTGAAATCTACAGCTACTTAGAGCGCTGATGCCCTCGTGTGGGAAGAGAAGAGTTAACACACATCTCAACCTCTAAGAAGTGTGAGACACCTGGGGAAGTTCTGCACACTAACACTATAGAAGTAAATGGATGGTTCATAAAGTGATTACCAACATACATTTGGAATTTTCTTTTTTTTCAATTAATGTTCTGTAGACACTTTGTTTAGTATTCAAGTTTGCTGGAAATGTAATAATGCATGAGATAGCAGTAATTCATTTTTCTTATAATAATATGTATAAGAATGTTTTGGCTAATTTCCAGTTAACAGAAGTCTAATATGAAAGCTTTTGAAAAACAGTACTGTGTATACCTTGAGGTGCTCTGTTCATTATATCTGTCTAATAAAAATCAGTTCCAGGATGCTGATTTATTGATGCTGCAATTTATGTAAGCTCAAAAGCATTTCAAACCTCAAGCTATGCCACAGCCCAAAGTTTCTATTGCCTAAAATTCTGGGAGAAAATCCAGTCGTAATTAAGAAAATTTGCCTTAAAATCCAGCCTGCTCTCCTTACTGTGGAAAAATACTACCCCAACTTGATTCATTGGAGAATATCCACACTCAGAGGCCTGGAAGAAACATCTGAGGATGTAAAACCACTGGTAAGCCTATGTACAGTCAGACTCAGAATACTCCATTACTGTACTAACAGTCAGTTGTTCATTTTAAGTTTTTCTTGAAGTTTCTGTGAGACTCTAGTATTTGCACAGATTCATTTAGGCATGTCACATATGCCTCTTCTCCCTGAGATCCATTCTCTGCTTTCCCTTGCTCTGTTATGAAATGAGAGGATTGATACCTATGAAATCACATTTTCAGCTTGGTTCAGCTTGTGAGAGGCACGGGCCGGAGATCTAAACCCGAGGGAGGAAAATGCCAGATGTTCTGGCCTCAATGTTTATGTCTCTCCTAAATTCATATATTGAAAGCCTAACCCCAAGCCAAGCGTGATGGTGTTGGAGGTGATCAGGTCCTGAGAGTGGAACCCTCAGGAATGGGACAAGTATCCTTATAAAAGAAGACCAAGGAAGTTCATTTGCTCCTCTCACCAAGTGAGGACAGGGCAAGAAGGAGACATGCTGTGTGACATACAGAGAGTCCTCAACAGACACAAAATCTCCAATGCCTTCATCTTGGAGTTCCCAGCTTTTTCTGTTTATAAGGTCTCCCCTTCACAGTATTTTGTAACAGCAGCCTGAAAAGATTTAAACAACAAGTGTCACTTTCTCTCTTTCTGCTTCAAGTAATGTATCTGGTGGTGGTTCTATCTCCTCCAAGGTCCCGTTTGTCCTGAGCTCTGCCTATTGTGTTTTTAACCGTTCCTAGGTGAGTGCCTTATGACTCCTAAATTCACTTACTCCTCTGTCTTTCTGTGTTTAGCGGTGAGAACAATCCCCTTGAAGTTGCTGGTCTCTTCTATTGACTCTTTGATGAATTCTAACAAAGTTGTTATGAGTTTCCCTACATTAAAATGCATCTAATAAACTACCCCACACAGACTCAGCTTTCTTAACTTGACCATGATGGATGCACTGTACAAGAGCCATTCATATTTCCTTTAAAATGTTGTATATTATCTTCTATTCAAATGAAAGCACAGAGCAAAGTAATATTAACCATTCACTTTCTTACATAGCAAGAGGTATGTCAGAGTGAATACACAAGAAGGTTCTGTCCAGTCTTTATAAGTTGTTAGAACAAAGGGAAAGAGTTAAAAGATGCAATTTTGATAGAATCAAGGAGTAAAGCAAAAGGAAAATGTGGCACTATAAACACATATTTGTAAAAATCCTCCCATTCCCTGAAGGACAAGTTGGGAAGGTGGGACAGACAGAAAGGATAGAAAAGCAATTTATTTATGCAGATATTCTTAATAGTTTCATCCTCTTACTACAACTTTAGAGAATATTGGCTTATTTCTATACCAAGTGGACCAACTAGAAGGGAACTCCAGGGGCGTTACAGAACTTTCTTGCTTCATTGCACAGTGCATTGGGGCGCAACATGACTTGAGGCAAACCTTTATGTCTTTCACATCTGCCTGCTTACAGATCCCTGTGCAGAGGTCCCTTCAGTTCAGGGGTGGGATAGATTCAAGGCCTACTGCTCTGTAGAAGGTGCATAAGAGACAGAGAAAAACCAACCTGCAGTTTCTGCTGGCCCTCATCTCAATTGGCAATTAAGACACAGAAAAAAAAAAAAAAAAACCTCCACAGCATAAAGCCTATGCCTTATTTGATTGCTGACATGGATTTTAGCTGAAGGGTGGAGTCTGCAAAAAAGTATAATTTGCAGCTGCATGCCAAAGGTGATTGAAAAGCTCATGCACAAAATGAAAGGCTCAAAAGCTTTGGAGCCTCATCCTAACTCAAATTATTACCAAAATTACCAATTCATTTGGAATTGATGGAACAAAGCAAAATGAGAATAATAGAATTTTGTTTTCTTTTCAATAAAATTTTAATATCTCATTTCTCAGGTTCTTTTTTCCTAATATGATAATGTTATTATTTCTTACATGTCTTATAAGAACATTTACCTGAAGGTATCCCAACATTAAAGCAAGTTTCTTTCTACTATAGTTTTGAAATTATTTTTTGGTCTTTTCATTCATCCTTTTTTTCTTTTTTCAGACACACTGTGTGTGTGTGTGTGTGTATGTGTGTGTGTGTGTGTGTGTGTTCTATTATAGTTTTGAAATTATTTTTGGTCTTTTCATTCATCCTTTTTTTCTTTTTCAGACACACTCTGTGTGTGTGTGTGTGTGTGTGTGTGTGTGTGTGTGTGTTGGGTCTCCATATTGTTTGTTATAATTTCCTTCAATATTTCTTATATTTATTTATTCTGTTTTTGCTTTTATTTCTGGTTCTCTTAAGCTTGCCCTTTTTCTGATTTAAATATCTGCCAGATAGATCATTTACTTCTTCTAACTCATTTTAAGTTCTGAAATGCACATATTTTTCTCTTTGTTTTTCTTTTTCAGTTCCCTTGGTATCTCATTCTATTCTCGTTTTGCTTTGAAATTATACTTTGAAATTTTATATCATTTAGGTTATCATTTTCTGATTAGTCATCTTTGAAGGAATTATCTGTTCACTAGACATGCTATTTGGTATCAATTTTTTAAATAAAGCAATAATAATATTTCTTTAACTTGATATATCTCACAAAGGGACAACTAACATCAAAAAAATTTATAAAAGATGTTTGCTGTATTATCACCATAATGTACCAACCATGAGTATTTCTCATTTTCCTGGAATTACTAATCAATGCAATTAGTTAAGAAAGGGAATAATTTTGAAAAAGAGAAGGCAAGTATTGTATTATTTCCAAATTACTTTATTATATACCCAGAAAATCCCAAAAAGATTCAGCAGAAAAAAGTAACATAAATAGTAAAAATTTTATTAAGATGTCCAAAATCAAAGAGATTAAAGAATCAGTCTATACAGCTTTCCAATGTATTTGAAATAGCCAATTACTATAAAGAATTGCAAAAGAAATGACCACTATTCCAAACTTTTATTTGATAGCAGTTAAAATAAAAAACCTTAAATAAAAAGAGAATTTGTTGACTTATATTCCCAAAATGTCCAGGGGTAATGCATTCTTTAAATGATGCTCAGTGTAGTAGAAATGTTAGCAAATATCCTATTATTTCTGTATATTGATCTCTCCTTTTCATTTATTTCATATATGAAAAATCATCTTCCCTTCAACCACTGAACCAGAGTTCTGGGCTTTTCTCTAATTGGCTCACCTTAGGTCAAACTTCAGTCATTGTGACTGAAGGCATCCATGTTTTAATGGCTCTGGCCCAGATTGTGTGGCAATCCTGAACATACCATTTTAGCCACAGGCTGCAATTTTCTCCTTTGGTGACAGAGCTGAGGCCAATCCCAACCAAAACTGCTCTTTCATAATGAGGTAGGTTGGGTGAGTAGAAGATGTCAAGGAGGCATCCATAGTTGGTGATGATGGTGATGAAGATAATGTCATGGTGATGATGTTCATGTTGACAGCACCAATCCAGCTAACATAAATTATTTAACATGCAGCACTCATTGTGTTAACTACATTCTAAACATATTTGAATGCACTAACCTCATTTGGTTCTTGTGTAACTATATAATATTATCCACATAAAGTGCCTATCTCTTAATAATGATAATATTAATGATAATAATGATAATAATAAAACAATTACTACTATTAACATAAAAGGAATGGTAATAATAATTATCATTAAAAAGAGGAAGAATAATAGTGATAATAATATTTGTAGCAACAATAGTGATATAAGCACCGGGAATTGTTATTCTCTTACTTTATAACAGACTTGAAGAGGTTATGTGATTTTAAGTTAAATAGAGATCATAGTAGTTTAAGTAACAGAACAGAAATTCTAACACTGGTCTATCTGGCTTAAATGTCTGCTCTATTTATTGATTGGGTGATTTTGTTGTTATTATTATCAAAATTTTTAAGTTCCTTTTATGTCCTAGAGATTAGTGCTTTATCTGATGTGCCTTTTGGTAAACATTTGCTCCCATCCTGTAGGTTCTCTCTTCACCTCACTTATTGTTTCTTTTGCTGAGAAGAAACTTTTCAGTTTGAATCCATCCCATTTATTAATTCTTGATTTTATTTCTTGCACTATAGGAGTCTTATTAAAGAAGTCGGAGCCTAATCTGACATGATGAAGATTTGGGCCTACTTTTTCTTCTATTATTATTCTATTATTCACAGGGTCTCTGGTCTAATTCCTAGGTACTTGATCCACTTTGAGTTGAGTTTTGTGCATGGTGAGAGGTAGGGGCTTAATTTCATTTTATTGAATTTGGATTTCCAGTTCTCTCAGCACCCTTTGTTGAAGAGGCTATCTTTTCTCCAATATATGTTTTTGGCACCTTTTTATAGTATGAGAAAACTGTATTTATGTGGCTTTGTGTCCTCTATTCTGTACCATTTGTCTATAAGTCTATTTTGGTGCCAAAACCATGCCATTTTTGTTACTATTCCTCTGCAGTATAGATTAAGATCTGGTATAGTGATGCCACCTGCTTCACTCTTCTTGGTAAGGATTGCTTTGGCTATTCTGAGTCTCTTATTTTTCAAGCTGAATTTGATGATTGCTTTTTCTATTTCTATGAGGAATGTCATTGGGATTTTGATTGGAATTGCATTAAATCTGTATAGTGTTTTTGATAGTATGTTTATTTTAACAATATTATTCTGCCTATCCAAGAACAAGGGAGATCTTTCCATCTTCTAAGACCTTCTTTAATTTCTTTCTTTGTTTTCTATAGTTTTTATTGTAGAGGTCTTTCACCTCTTTGATTCCCAAGTTTTTTTTTAAGGCTATTGTAAATGGGGTAGTTTTCCAGGTTTCTCTTTCAGAGGATTTGTCACTGATGTACAGAAATGCCTTTGATTTATGAATGTTGATTTTACATCCTGCTACTTTGCTGAATTCATTCAGACTCTTCTCAGAAGAATATATATAGTGAATCAACAAATATATAAAAAATATGTTCAACATTTCTAGCAATTAGAGAAATGCAAATCAAAACTACTCTAAGATTTCATCTCACTCCACTCAGAATGGTAGCTATTACTAAGACAAACAACAATAAGTGTTGATGAGGATGTGGGGGAAAAGGTATACTTATACACTGCTGGTAGGACTGAAAACTGGTGTAACCAATATGAAAAGAAGTATGGATATTCCTTGAAAAACTTGGAATGAATGCCATTTGACACAACTATCCCACTCCTTGGTTTACACCCAAAGGACTTAAGAACAGCATACTACTGTGACACAGCCACATCAATGTTTATAGCAGCACAATTAGCAATAGCTAAATTGTGGAACCAACCCAGATGCCTTTCAATAGATGAATGGATAAAGAAACTGTGATATATATATATATATATATATATATATATATATATATATATATATATACACACATACACATACACACACGCACAATGAAATAGTTCTCAGCATTAAAAGAGAATAAAGTCATGGCATTTGCAGGTAAATGGATGGAGTTGGAGAATATCATGCTACGTGAAGTAAGACAATCCCAAAAATCCAAAGGCCGAATGTTTTCTCTGATATGTGGATGCTGATCCATAATGGGGATGGGGGGAGCATGAGAGGTTTGGAGGAAATTTAGATAGAATAAAGGGATGGAGGGTATGAGAGGGGGAATGGGAGTAGGAAAAATGGTGGCATGAGATGGACATCATTCCCATAAGTACATGTATGAAGACACGAATGGTGTGACTCTCCTTTGTGTACAACCAGAGACATGAAATATTGTGCTCTATATGTGTACTATGCATTCTGAAATTGAAATTGAAATGCATTCTGCTGTCATATATAACAAATTAAATTAGAATAAATAATTTTTTAAAAGTCTGCTCTAAAAGAAATATATAGGATTTATATGTAGAAAAATCAAGAAACTGGGCTTAGAATTGAAAAAAAAAATGCTGGAAGAACCACAAATGGAAAGTTATACCTTCACTTGAACAGGGAGATTCTATATTTAGAAGATTACAATATGATTTTGTTAAAATCATGATGAAATTCCCAGTGGGAATGGAGCGGGCAGTGCTTTGTCTGAGATTGGAAGGCAGAGACAATAATGTTAGCAAACATTTCATTACTCCCCCATACTCCTTTCTCTCCTACAATGAAACAAGATACCATCCCATATACTAGTCACGTACAGTTATTTATATTGAAAATTAAATTAATTAATTTTTCTATAAATTAAGAATTCAGTTCTTCAGTCACAATAGCCATATTTCACGTGTTTGATAGCCACATAGAGCTTCTATGTTGGGCAGTGCAGAATATAGAACATGTCCGTTATCACAGAAAGTTATGTTGGATAGTGCCATTGTAGACAATGAGTTGTTAGGGGAACAAGTGTCTCTTTAACCCATGCACAATTTCCCTGTTGCTCTCCTTCATTCTGATGACTCAGGAGCAGAAAAGACCATGTTTTTGTGCTAGACAGTGAAGCTTTCAAGTGTTAAAGTCTCAGTCATCCTGGGAACCTGAATAACTGTGGACAAATCCCTTCTTCTCCAGCATTCACAGCAATGCATGGGGGATATAGAGGAAGATACTAACTTCTGTTCTTTTATCCTGCTGAGATTTGGGGTTGTTTGCTATCATAATTTAACGTACTCATTCCCATTCAGAATTAAGACCTAGACAGCAAGTGGTAGGACAGATACAAGGCACATAGGATACTGGAAAAAATGATTCTGAAGTTCAAGTATTTAATTAAATTGTGGAAAGTATGAATAAAGAGCAAACTTCTGATGTTTTTAACTATTAAAGTATACTGTAAAGTTACAATAGGAAAGAGTATAGGAATAGGGGAAAAGAATAAAGGAAAGAGAATGGATGTGAAAATTATTGAAAATTTAGTGTGAAATAAAGGTCCTGTTTCTAATTACCTGTGTTCACTCCTGTCTCCCTGTAGTCCTAGCCAGAGTCTTAGAGTACGGGACGGAGGCCTTAATGCACTCTCAGAATACTCGCCCTGATAGAGCTATCTCACAGCCAGGTGCACCAGCATAATATAGCTTCATAATTTTATAATCCCTTGATCCCATCCTCAATGAAGTCGATCTCCACCCTGTTTTCTCCTTAATTGTAACTGCCTGAAGCATTCTATTAACTTATTGTCTGTTACTATTTGAATTCCTTAGAGTACTACCCACAAGACCAATCAATCCATTCTTAGGGGCCTCACAGTTCATATTTTTGAATGAAACTGGAACTTTTGCCTTACTTAGCACAGTGCTCCATAAAACATAAAACTACATTTCACTCTCTTGATTCTGGATTCTTCTGTTTATGGTTGCTCTCTTCCTCTCAATACTACTAAAATATCATATTGCACAGAAAATATGGTCTATAGTCTTTTATCTCATTAACATCAATATGTTTAAATTTGATCTTTCCTTTCCAATTATTTCTCTATTTACAATCACATATCTAATAATAAATACTAAAGTCCACATTATTAGGTAAGATTATATTCACAGCTTAATAATGGCATTAGTCCCCATTTTCCTACAGCAAACGTTGTCAAGCCTGGCATCATTTTCCAATGGAATGATATTTTCAGTCTAAATAATAAATGTCCAGTTGTCTTTATTTTCCAATGTTCCATGGAGATTAAAAAAAATGTGTAGTCTTTGTATTTTCAAGTTCTTCAGCAAACCAAAGTAAATACTAGTTATAGCAATTTGAATGTTAAAAAACAATAAAACTCAGAGCTATTATCAAATCTAATAAGAAGGATATTTTTTAAATATAGAAAAAGATTTCTACTTTGGGCATAAACATTAAAAACAACAAGGAAAACATTGATAAAGTTCACTATAAATTATAATACCTGAGCCACAACAAAAACAGAATAACCAAAAGACTGCATAAACACTTAATGTGTTAGTATATAAAAATTAAATCATCATGAGAAAAAAATGAAGATTCTTTTTAAATAAATATAGTAATGTTTAGATATTTTGCAAAAAGACAATTTAGAAAAGATATACAAATGACAAAAAAAAGGAAAAGATATTCAAACACCCAGGTAACCAAAGAAATGCAAACTTAAAACTGATGAGAAAGTGTTCAACCCACCCCCATAACACTGAAGTATGCTAAGTGTAGTAAAACCCAGGGTGGAGGAGGATCTGGTAAAATAGATTCTGGCCAGTGAAGGAAGCATAAGATGTTACATCTTTGAAAAAAAAATAGTTTAGAATATGTTTTAAGGTTTAAAACTTACACCTCTATTTGATATCATCACAGTGCTTGAAATTCACCCCAAGAGGATAATTCTGGATGTGCACAACAGCATCATTTACACGAACAGAAATCTAGAAACATATAAGGAGGGACCTGGTAAGAGAGTTAGTGGTGAAATCTTACACTGCAGGATTTTTCAGGCTCCTAAAGTGATGATGCATAGCATCATATGTAGGAAAAGTTCATGAGAAAAATTATACTGAGGGGGGAAAAGGTTGGTTATGTATCTGCAGGTACATATGAACCCATTTATGAGAAATGATACTTTGAAAGCTGTGTGTCTAGGTTATGTAAAAAGAGAAATGAATGTTTATTAAAATAGTAAATATTATCAACTCTATTTACTGTGATTTCACTTTACTTTCTTCCTTGTACTTTTCTATATTATATTATTTTAGAATGTATTTGCATCCTTGATAATAAAATCATTTTGCATAAATAAACAATAGTAAATTATATAGCTTTCCTAAATGCCGAAAAACTGTTTATGGTATTTGATGAAAACAAATTCACACTAAAGTTATATTTGCACTCTGATTGCATATCCAAAAAAGGTGGGCTTACTGACAAGGAATATATTAGAATGAGGAAAAAAGAGAAGTGATATGCTGTAGAATTGACACAATTGATTTTTCTTCCCTTATAAAAATGTCAGATGTTTTTACATTACTTGCTCAGTAAACAAATTTAAGTGTATTACCGACTGATATATTTCAATAAGACAAGGAGAACTAGTAAAGAAAGGCAGACTAAGAGGAGAGCTGACACTGGTGACAAGAGAAAGCAACTACAGGAAAGTTGCAAACTGGAAGAAATTTGGAAAACAGATGTGGCTCAGTTATTAAAGAGGTTAAGGGCATGACATGCAAAAATATGCATACTTGATACATAGATTATTTTGAGCAGAAAACATTTGAGAAAGTGTAGCTGCAGACAGTGCTCTCTGACCTGCATTTTCCTACATGCAGCAAGCCATAAAGACTCATCCAGCAAAGATGCCTTTCCTGTACTTGGTGATAAAATAACCCTCATCATCCACATCTGTGAATTGATGCTCTGATGGACCTGAATGAATAAATTCACTCAAGTGACTCTTGTCTTCCACTGGCTTCATACCAGCTAGGTAAATTTTCCAGAATCACTGCCCTTTCTCCAACCCTTTTTACTAACATTTCTTCACAAATATATCATTTTATTTCTAAAGTATTAAATCATCTTGCGTTGGCCATTCTTCAGATCTTCACTCTTATAAAGGTCCTTATGTGCATGTGAAAATTAACAAAACTGATGTATTTATCCTGTTCATCCTGTCAGATTGATTCCTAAATGCAGCCAGAGATCCACAGCCTGGAGTTGTGCTGGCTCAGAGCCCAACCCCTGGCTTCCTGCTGAGCTTCCAGTGACCTCTAGGCTTCCTGGAGGTGCTCCACACGAAGGAGCATGCTGTCTGCGGGCCAACCCTGCTGCCTGCGGTGTCTGGCATGTCTGGTTGCCGGGCTCAGGCCTCCTTGCTCAGGCGGGGACGGGTCCTTGGCATGCAGCCTCTGCATTGTCCTGGGAACTTCAGGCATGAGGAGCATCCAGTGGTGGTGATGCCAGGCCTTTCTGGGGGACGGGTGGTGATGCGCCCCTCGTGTTAGCCCCAGAGAGGCTCCTGACAGGCCTGTGCTTCCTGAGTGCCTGCTGTGCCTCAGTGCCATGCCACGGATCTCCTGTGGGGGGCAAGGCCACGCAGGCCACAGACAGTGTGTCAGTCCATTGTTTCAGCCTGCAGCCTAGTGGCGTGCTGGCACTTGGTCGTGACAGACGCCCAGGAGCTGAGAGTCTGGAGTTGAGACAGAAGGAGCTCCATGTCCATATAGATACAGATGGAGACGTCTGGGCATGTGTGCACACGTATGAGGGTGTGTAGGCACTTGTGGGTATGCATGTGTGGGCGTGGGGTGTATGCACGCGTGTGAAGGCATGTGTGCAGGTGTGAGGGCAATGGGGTGTGTGCATGTGTGTATACATGAGGGCTGTGCACTGTGGATATGAGTGGGGGGGTGCGCACGTGTGCATATGGAGAAATGCGTGTGAACATCTGAGGGTGTGTGTGTATGCAAGGACTTATGTGCACGTGTGTATGCCTGAGGGTGTATGTGCACATGTGGGTGCGCGCATGCTGCAGACAGACCTTCTCCCTTGTGTCCTCTGAGACATTTCTGAGCATGTTGCTGCCATGTAGCCTCCACAAATTTCAGGCCCAACCTGTGTTCTGCACTCAGGTGGCTTTGAAAAGGGGAATAATTCAAAAGGTACTTCAAGATTATACTTTTATTCCCTGAAATGCTAGTTATTATTTGGAGGGGAAAATATTTATTGAAATAATATTTTCTGTTAAAATCTGTAAAAAAAAAAAAAAAAAAAAAAAGAACTAACTTGTGCTCCAGTGATCTTTGGATGCCTCTACAGTTACAAACCGCATAATCCCTGCCACACCCCCAAATCAGTTTATAGTGGAATTTTGTCCTGGAGACAAAATTGATTTAGAGCTGAAATGCTGAAAAAAAATCAACTAATTTTGTAATTTTTACCTAAGCCACTTAGTAGAAAATATTCCCAATAATAGCAGATGCTTGACCAGAGGAAACACTGTATGTGCTCATTTAAATTGTGTCAATATGAAGCTCTTCAAAATGCACTTAATCTTATAGAATTTTCTACAAATTAGTTATAACTCACTATGAATTATTCCAGTCTAATTAAACCCAGACTAACCCCTTTCCATGCCCATACTATGAAATCTGTTAATGAATTATCCATAGATTTTCCACACATATCTAAGAGTGTTATGAATTCCTTATGGTCAAAACCCCCTGGGATGGAAGGAAGAGCTTCTGGTCTTCACTGAAAAAGATTAACATGAGATTTAACAAACAACTTCAGGGAAGGCAAGTACACTAATTTCTGAATATTTCAATCTTGAGCCTAGGAGGGTTTCTGAGAATTCATCAGAAGGAATTTTAGGCTCTAAGGTGAGAAAGATGATCCTGGTATCAGAGGGACATAATAAGCTGTAAAAAGTCTGCAAAATGTGTTCCCCTTCTACCTCTGTCTTTTCCTGCAGAGAAGAGGACCAGGTAATGGTAGAACATTGGCTGTGGAAGCAAGGATAGATCATAGAATCAGGAGAATACTAGCAGCTGCCTCAAGGGTAGCTATGGGGGAGCTTATTAGGGTTTTTGTTTGTTTGTTTGTTTGCGACTGAGGCAAACTGACAGGAGGTCTGTGCCCTCTCACTGTGTCTGTCTAAGCAGACATGCTTCACCAGCTATATGGGTTGGACTTCCTGTAGCACTTGGCTTGAAGTGCAAGGGAAAAATTTTGAATTGGACCAAAAGATTTCTGAGTGTCTTCAATGGAAAAAAAGGTTGTCTCACGTTCCCTCTGATTGTCCCAAACCTTTGGGGATTCTGGTCCTTTCCTTTCTTTGAGCTATTTCACAACTGGGTATGTTTGTAGATGAT
Source organism: Spermophilus citellus (assembly GCF_964194105.1). Taxonomy (NCBI): domain Eukaryota; kingdom Metazoa; phylum Chordata; class Mammalia; order Rodentia; family Sciuridae; genus Spermophilus; species Spermophilus citellus. The sequence goes on from NC_138183.1 coordinate 86,779,114, forward strand.
AGACAGGAAAGCAAGCTACACTTGTCCACAGACATGCAAATCCAGTCCCTTGGAGGGACAGTTGATTAATCTCTCCTGCAAAAAATTAATCTGCATTTCTGATTCAACTATAAAAATTTGGCACTTCCCATTCTTTGAACCATCTTACTGTATCCCCATAAATTAATGAGTTCATGCTATATTTCTATAAGCATCATGATTTAACACTTTAAAGAGAGAGATATATAAAATATTGCATTTTTCTCAAATATTTTCATTGCACAGAAGAGGAAACAGGCCCAGAAGTGAAATGAAGAGCCCAAAATAGGCTAAACTTTTCTCACCAAAGATTTCCTCCCTGTTAACTATATGATAATGCTATGTGCTCACTCATGCTGCAGAGATGAACTGAGCACACCCTCCATGGTATATGAAGTGTATATACTGAGGCTGAGGTACCAGTACAGAAGGTTCCAGAGTCACATAGACTGAGCTTAATTTCTAAATCTCTTTTTTTCTAGACATATGATTAAGGCAAGCTACCTTTTCTTTGCTTCACCTTTTTAACTGGAAAATAAATGCTCTTAGCCTAGCATGAAATAGGATCATATTTACTAACCTCTTATGACAGTGCCTGGCACATAAAAAGTGTTCTGTAAATGTTGTAGGCATTAAAAGAATATACCTAAGTAAATATCTTAACCCACTTTGTCACATTGGTCTGATATGGAACACCTATAAAAGTCAATATAATTATATAATGTATAATATGTAACATAATTATAATATAATTATGATAATTAAAATTATATAATATGTAGCCATATTATATAATAACCTTATTATAATGAAGTAATATATATAAGCTCAATTATATATATTACTTATATATAAGTAATAGAACTTTAATATATATAAGTACTTTAATATATATAAGTACTTATATAAAAGAAAAGAACTTTAATATATATAAGTACTTATATAAAAGAAAAGAACTTTAATATATATAAGTACTTATATTAAAGTTCTTTTCCTGTTCTCATCATTACCTTTTCTGTTTGACTGGACCTGGTTTGTTGGGATCCTTGGAGTCAGGCCTATGACCTATACCTAGTACCAGTAGCTATCCCCTTTGGTTGATTACTGAATTTTAATGTTTTTAAGGTAGGTTTTACTTATATAAAATGTACATAAGGAGAACATTGTTGTTGGCTAAAAACAAGATTTCTTTTAGGAATGTCTACAAATGATTCATATTATGGATTATGTAGTCAAAAAGTCGAATTTTAAGTATAATTTGGAAAAACTTTACTGAAAATCCAGAATATTTTATTAATATTAGTAATAAAAACTCAACAAATAATAAGGAATTATATGTTCTTATCTGTCACATATAATCATTACATATTTGTTTCTAAATATTCCTTAATAGCATTTACTCAACACTTTAGCATTCCCTACAAGCATTGCCAAAGCATTTGTACATAGTAAGTATTCAATAAATTTAGTTAAATAATCTAGAAATTTTTATACTTTGTGTTTTATTACCCACTGATAACCATATGCAGCTGTGACCTTAACAGAAAAATAGAAGCTGAACATTTGTTCTTTCTGTGCACAGGGATGCCTCTTGTTCATTTTTAGTTCTTTCATTATTGTTCTTCCTCTAAACTTTCTTTTACTTGGCAATTCTAGGATGCTCTATAATTAGAAGCCAGTGAGGCATCAACTACTTCCTCTGGGCAAGTTTGTGCCTTAACACCTCTCAGTGACCTTCCACGCTAATTAAACTACGTGTGAGAATAAAGAACATTGGTACTTAACTGAAATAAAAAGCAATTAAGTGGAAACATTTGGAGATGATTGTATGTTAATAAGAAATCTTAATCAATGTGTATACCTATGAGACTAACTGAAGCACCTTTGAAGAATTAGCATTTTCTAATCAAACAAAATACAAACTTCCTTGTTTCCTAAGACATGTACAAGCTCATAAAAATCTTTGATTTGTTTCATAGACAAAAAGAAAAATTACTGTCATCTCTTATTCTCTTTGTAGTCATATGAAAATATCCCTGAAGCAAAGTTTACTTTCTCTAATATATTAATTGGTCATGCTCTAAATTTTATCCATGCAATCTAAGGTTGGCATGTTTTTTTAATATTTCTAACTCTTGAAAGCACATTAGTAATTTGTATTACAAATGTAGAAATAAAAGATTAAATGTGGAAAGTTTAGATTAGGGCTAGCAAACTATAGTCATTGCATCTTTCTGTTCAGCCCAAGAACTAGGAGTGCTTATCATATTTTAAAGGTTTTCCATAAAATATTTTTTTATAAAAGAATACATGACAGAGACCATAAAATATTGACTATCTAGCCCTTAACAGAAGGATTGCCTGCCCCTTACTTAGATGGTAGATGAAATGGGAACAACATAGCACAACATAATACATAAAAATATCCTAACTCCAAATAAGATTAAAAAGTTAGAATGAGAAACTTAAAATTTAATTTAATTTACTCATTAAAACATGACTTAATTAAATCAATAAATATTTAGCCTATTCTAATTATATGCCAAGAAATGTTCAGACAGTTCTCTCATTAACTCATTGCAAATGCCTTAGCAGATACTGTGTATCTGTTTTCATGTGTGGAAAATAGAAAGTTGCCCTTTTACCCAGTAGTTGAAGCTGACAAAGCTTCTCTGATTCTGAAACCTAAACAATTTTCATTATATCATTTCAGCTTTTTTTCCTGTGAACAATACATAGGAATCAATTTAATGACCACTGATGTTCAAGGACTTGTTTTGACTGACAGGTTTAAAAAAAGTTTTAAATTAAACATTAAATTTCAGAATAAAATGAATGTTTTTCAGGTGTTAAAAAAATTGTTGGCTGGTGATGCAGCTCAGTGATAGACCAACTGCCTAGCATGTTTGAGGCCTTGGTTTCAATTTGTTTATTAAATAGACATTTCTACACAAGTTTTATACACTATGAATTATCTTTTCAAAGATTCTCCTTTTCCTAGTCACCATTTTCTTAATTATCTAATCCAAATGAATGAGGTTGTTCATATAAACCACAAGAATTTCAGCATGATTTATACAAACTATTCAGGGCATATTGACCCTATAGAGTAAGTGTAACAACACTTCTGGCCCATAAACAAAAGTTGCAATGATTATAAATACATGAAAGAGGATTTAGAAACCATAATCTGGGATTTCTGCAGTGGCTTTTCTAGAAGAGTGCAAACCCTCGGATTTGGGGTAGAAATCTCTATAAATTAACTCTCATTCAATTAAACAAAGGGAAGACTTGCTTGTTAGCAGAGGAAAATCAGTGTATGTCAGTCATGCTCAGATAAACTGAATCTATTATATCAAAGAATACTGTATTTTGGATATATGTGGACCCTTCATAAATGTTCACACAACTTTAGAAGAGTAAATAATATTTTACATGACATGCCTAAAAGTAAATATTGCTTAACACTGAAAAAAAAACCAATCTCTATACATGATTTTTCTTTTTTGGTTTAATTCAAAACATTTTATGCCCCATTTTTATTTTTTTATTCCCTATAATGTAATCATTTATTTATGCCTGCCTCATGCACAATATTATTATAGAAATTTTGTTGTTCTATTAAATGAAGTAGCAGGAATATTCCAGACCCTCTGGGAACTTAAAATCTACTTCAGGGGGCAAGTAATGTATTATTTTGTTGATTTTAAGATTATATGTTTTTAAGATTCCATGGTTAACATCATAAGTTATGTCAGACAGTTGCTATTAACCAGGCCAAACTCTGGATGCACTTGTCATTGCCCAGACATACTGAAGACAACCCTCCTTGCTCATGTCACTTCAGCTTTGTTGGTGCTACATGGAGTTTAATTATAATTAGAAAAGGATGCTAATCTATGTTATATTAGAGTTTTGCAATGAAAACTTAGCTGTGTTTTTAAGAAAAATGCACAGAAAATGGGAATTGGTGTTGTATAAATGAAGCAAATAGTTGAAAATCCTTTCTTTTTCTTTTTACAATTCCATGTTTTGTCAAAAAGCAAAAACCAGAAGTGTTATGATACCTGAGAAAGAAAGTTATCTCTGAAAAGATGAATGTGTTACATTCACACACACACACACACACACACACACATACACATACACACACACACACACAAGTATGTGTGTGCTATTATATGCTAAGAAATGCAAATGAGGAAGGAGACATTGCCAAATCTCTTAGAACTGACAAGGGAAATTTCAAATCAATGGGAGGCTACCAAGGTGATTGTTAAGGAATTATATTGCATATAGTTTGGTGACAGCATTTCCTTCTTCCTTTTTTTTCTGATCAATAAAACAATGACATCTTGAAATTCAGTGACATCTGAAATCTAATGAAATACTGTACTTATAAATTTAACAACTGGTAATGCAAGTCTGTATCAAAACCCAAAGGAATGACTTATAGAGTGTTGGGCTTTAATAGAAGCCAGGGAAGGCTTTGGAATGTAAGTGGGAGCTAAATTTTGTGTTAAAGATAAGTTGACTGTTGAAAGTTGGAGTAAAGTTAAAAGCATCATAGGCAGCATAAAGATCATAGGCAGAAATTTAGAACAGGATAAAACCTGACATCTAAGGACTGATGTAGACGTAGACTTAGCTATAATGAAGAATAAGGTTTTGAGAGGTAGCCCAGACCTAGAGTTTTCTGAAGGTCTAAACTGAGAAATCCAAGTCCTAGTTAATAAGGATAACAGGATCTTTATTTTGAAATAATATTTTATTGGATTTTAAGTTCTATACTGGCAATGATTTTCTTTCGATATTTCCAAAATGCTATTCCATTCCCTCCTGTCTGCTATTGTTTCTGTTGTGAAATCATCAATAACTTTCTCATCAATCCTCTGAAAATAATGCACTTTTATTAACTTTTTTTTATTTGTAGAGGTTTAAAAATGTCAGTTGAAGTTTTTAATCAGTGTTGGAAAACTCTTGATCATTCCTTCTGCCAAATTGCTTTGGCCAAAATCTCTTTCTCCTCTCCTTCTTTGACCTAATTATATGTCTATTGAACTTCTCTCTCTGTCCCCCAGGTATTTGACATCTATTTTATTTTCCCTTCTGTTTTTTTTTTCTCTATGCTTCAGTTTAACTCTTTAGTCTCGAACTGTTTTAGTGTATTACTCATTTATTTTGGTGTGTTTAATCTATCAATTTATTAATTTTGTAATTATGGATACTGTTTTTGTTCAATCCAATAACTCCTATTTGATTACTTCAATAGATTTGTGAAGTTATTCATTTCCTGATTTATTTTCTTGAATATACTAACTATAATTACTCTGATATTGTTGTCTGGTAACCTATTATCTAGCTCATCTGGGAAACTGTTTGTATTGTCTATGGATTTTTTTTTCCTTTTCTTTTTGGTCTCAGATTTAGGATGTTTAGTCCTGTACCACTTGACAAAATGTAATTTTGATTAAATGCTAGACATTGCTTGTAACAATTGTGAAAGCCCTGTATGACTTCAACATCATATTCTTCCCTTTGCTAGCTTCAGTGAGAATGAATTCTCTCGATTCGATCAGGGATTGAACTAAGTTAAGGCTGAGCTACTTTTAGATAGTGTTCAGTCTCTCTCTGACTAGGTATTGTACCTAAAGTTTAGTGCCCCAAGAGTTTTACCTGAGAACATGATTTGTTCACTGGACCCCAAATCCTGGCAAGTCCTAAAATCTAAGTTATGGGTTCTACAAATTCTTATGTGTATTTGGATTGTCTTCAAATTTGATTGATGTCTTCTGTACAATGTGATTTTAGCATCTGGCAAATGTCTTGGCAACAAAACTGACATGTGTTTGAAACCTGCAAGACTGTTTTCTTCTATCCAGCCATTGGCAAATGATACGATATCTCTATCTTCTTTTCCTAGGCAGAGCTTATCCGTTCTCAGCTATTTTCTTATTTTGGCTCACAATTTCAGAAGTTTCAGTCCATGGTCAGTTGGCACCATCATTTTGGGCCTATGGAGACAGTATGTCACGGCAGGAGTACCTCTGGGAGAAAGCCTTTTCACATCAAGGAGACTGGGAAACAGAGAGAGAAAGAAAGGGGCAGAGTCCCAGTGCCTCCCTCAAAGGCATGCCCCCAGTGACCTCTCTTCCTTTCACTAGGCTCCCCCTCTTACAGGTTCTGCCACATCTCCATAGTGCCACAGGCTGATGAACAAGACCTTCCCAACTACCTCCTGTATAAGATTCTCATACACTGAGTCGCCGACCACCTGCACTAATTGCCTCAGGGCCAGGTACCAGACACCTGTTGACAGCCTTAAGCGCAAGAGTTTGCAGAAGTTATCCAAATTTTCCAACACATAAGCCACTGGGGGACATTTAAGATTCAAGCTATAGCAACCTCCAAGGGAGATATTCTCACTTTACAGACAAATAAAAATAGATTTAGACATGCATTATTGTATTTATTGCTTCCAAAGATACTTCCTATATCTTCCATATAACATAATTCAGTTAGACTCTGCCATCACTTGGCCTCAGTTGCTTATTTTGTCAAATGATAATAATAATATCTATTTCATAGAATGATGACAATTGAGATAACTACATGGAAAAACATCACATTAACCTCAGAGGTATATATTTTAAGATTAACTGGGATTTGTTTAATCATGTATTGTAAGACAAAGAGGTGGAAATGAATGTCATGAAGGAGGAATTTTTATTTATTTATTTTTGTCATCAGAGATCCTTAGAAACAGGAAGCTCCACATGATATACAGGTCTACATGGAGAAGTACCAAGAGGCAGAGGAAATGAGAGGAAAATGGGAGAAAGCTTTTATTGTGATTTTTATGGGAAGGAACAATCAAGGCAAAGTCATCAAGCTTAGGATTGGCAAATTTGAATAACTTCTGCAGACTCTTGTGCTTAAGGCTGTCAATAGGTGTCTGGTACCTGGCCTTAGGGCAATTAGTGCAGGTGGTTGTCAACTCAGTGTATGAGAATCTTATACTCGAGGTGGTCGGGAAGAGGCAGTCATTGCCATGTCAGCAAGGCCCTAAGAAGTCAAAGTGTAAAACTATGTAAACAAAAGTCACAATTATAAAGTATGGAAATATAAGTGGTGATTATTTTCTCAAGTTCCAATATTATACTAACTCTTAGCTTAGGAAGAACAGTAAAAAAATCTAGATTTAAATCCCGCCTTTGTTGCCTGTGATGAGATGTGTGAATCTTCAATAAGCCTCCTATAGCTCAGGAGAAAAAGGAATTTGTGTAATTGATTTCATCTATTAATTCGGTGCTGGTTATAAAACTCCAGAATGTGGCTCTAATGGCAGTAGTGTTTCAGTTAATAATTTTAAAATGCCAATTTTAGATACATGGAAACAAATGTTGTATATTATATGAGTAATTATTTACAAATAAAAATATTATACCAGAAGTACATTTTCAAAATATACTATAGCATACACATTACCTCCCATTTTTTAATTCTCTATTCTGACTATAAATATATTTGTCATTTGGGCCATGAATAGCAGTCTATAAAACTAACAAGTTAACTTCTTTCTCTAATATGAGTATTTGTAGGAACAGGAGTTTTTGCATTGTAGGAACCTGGTAGTTACAGACCTATTAAGAGAAAAAAAGTCTCCATGCTCTAACAATCTTATATTCCTAAAAAGCCAGCAATTAAACTACATAATTTCAGAAATGTATAATTCATTAATCCCAAACCAAAGTGTGTCATAACAATTAACCCCAAATTGCAAGGATTCTATTCCAATTATTGGATTAACTTACTTTTACAAAGAGCATAATGTATTTCCATAATAAACAAAATTATTCTTCTGGCAGAGGAAGTAGAGGATAAGCACCCATTAATATCCTTTATTTCACAAATCCTCCCCTTAATTCCATGTCCTGGAAGGAAACATTTCTTCTAAGCTTTATGTCCTTCTTATGAAGAGAGGTCACTTAGTGGGACTCACCTCCCTCTACCTCTTTCTTTATACCACCACTCTGGGAAATGTTGATGGGTAAATTCAGAAATAATTATTTCCATTTTTTCATTATTTAAATATTTTAAATGGCACATAATAATTGTAACTGCTTATGGAATACAATATAGTGTTTCAATAGATGCACATTGTGTAATGATCAAGAGTAATTAGCATTTCAATAACATCATACATTTGTCATTTCTTTGTGATGAACATTCAAAATCCTCTCTTCCAGTCACTTTGAAATAAACAATACATAATTTAAACCACATTATCCTACTATGTTATAGAATATCAGAACTCATTCCTCCTATTTACTTATAGATTTACACTGGTTCACCAATTATCCCCATCTTTCCCATCCTCCCCCATCCCCAGTTTCTGGTAACCATTATTCTATTCACTATTTTTAGATTTAATAGAGAAAAAATATCCAGGTATTGTCAACTCAGTATGATTCTTTGTCCCTCTTAATCATGAGCTTCCTGTCAGATATCCAAGTGCCCACCAGATCCTGCATACCACAAGTCTCACCTGGGTCAGCCACATTCACCAGTGAGATTTGCAAGCTATTCTGGTTTTATTCATCATGCTATCCTGGCTATTACTGGTAATAAATATGATATTTTGATCTCCATCTTCTTTTACTACTCAATGGATTACAAACTGTCCATGGAAAATAAGCATTATTTGCTTAGAGGCCTCTGCATTATGTAACTCAGTACTTCTCCAATGTCACCACACTATACAAAGCACACCTACCCCATAGTCCCAGTTCCTTTTGTGCCCTGGCATTTCAATATTAACAGATAACACTGGTTAATTTCATTTTTTCTTTTCATGGACTATGTGTTAGCTTGAAAAACAAACTAACAATGCCTACCTATAGCAGTAGTTTTCTACTGGGGAGTTTTTAAGGCCTGAGATTCTCCAGAGTTTTCAGATATACTTTAGAAACTATCCTGATTGGGGTGTGAGGTAGAGGTTGGGAGTATTATTGAAAGTAAAATAAAAAGATGAAGATTCCAGGAACTTTTTTATGGTTTAGAAAGAACTGTTAACTTCCATTTGTCTACTGGACTGCCATAAAAATTATATATTTGAAGAGTTTCTACTACTTTAAAAACAAATGGCTTGTTTGAAACTATGGTTCCCTATAATTTTCCTGATTAGGTAAATATTTAACAAATCTATTATGGTGCACAGTATTTTATACGTGACAAAACTATTTTCTCAGAAGGATTTCTCCTGCCTATCTCAGTGTGGGAACTATATCTTGAGAAACATGATTACGGGTTATAAAATATCTTAAATGGGGGAGTTTTCCTCATTTCCTTCTCTGAGGATTTGTCACTGATATACATAAATGCCTTTGATTTATAGGTGTTGATTTTCTATCCTGCTACTTTGTTGAATTCATTTACTAGGTCTAGAAGTTTTCTGGTGGACCTTTTCAGTCTTCTAGGTATAAGATACTTGGGGATAAACTTAATGAAAGAGGTGAAAGATCTATACAATGAAAACTACAGAAACATAAAGAAAGAAATCAAAGAAGACCTTAGAAGATGAAAAGATCTACCTTTCTCTTGGATAGGCAGAATTAATATTATCCAAATGACCATACTACCAAAAGCACTATAAAGAATTAATGCAATTCTGATCAAAATCCCATAGCATTCCTCAAAGAAATTTTTTAAAAATCATGAAATTCATCTGGAAAAATAAGAGACCAAGAATAGCTAAAGCAATCCTAAGCAGGAAGAGTGAAACAGGTGGCATCACTATACCAGACCTGAAACTATACTACAGAGCAATAGTAAAAAAAAAAAAAAAAAAAAAAAGGCCAGGATGGTATTGGCACCCAAACAGACTGGTAGACCAATGGTACAGAATAGAAGACACAGAGACTAACCCACAAAATTACAATTATCTTATATTAGATAGACAAAAGTGCCAAAAAACATGCACTAGAGAAAAGATAGCCTCTTCAACAAATAGTGCTAGGAAAACTGGAAATCCCTATGCAACAAAATGAAATTAAATCCCTATCTCTCACCATGCACAAAACTCAACTCAGAGTGGATCAAGGGCCTAGGAATTAAACCAGAGACTCTGTGTCTAATAGAAGAAAAAATAGGCCCTAATCTTCATCATGGGGGATTAGGCCCCAACTTCCTTAATAAGACACCTACAGAGCAAGAATTAAAACCAAGAATCAATAAATGGGATGGACTCAAACTAAAAAGTTTCTTCTCAGCAAAAGAAACAATCTGCGAGGTGAACAGAGAGCCTACATCCTGGAAGCAAATTTTTACCCTTTACACATCAGATAGAGCACTAATCTCTAGGGTATATAAAGAACTCAAAAAGATAAGCACGAATAAACAAATAACCCAATCAACACATGGGCCAAGGACCTGAACAGAAACTCCTCAGAAAAGGATATACAATCCATCAACAAATATATGAAAAAAATGTTCATTATTTCTAGCAATTAGAAAAATGCAAATCAAAACTACTCTAAGATTTCATCTCACTCCAGTCAGAATGGCAGCTATTATGAAGACAAAAAATAATAAGTGTTAGCAAGGATGTGGGGGAAAAGGCACACTCATACATTGCTGATGGGACTGCAAATTGGTGTAGCCAATATGGAAAGCAATATGGAGATTCCTTGGAAATCTGGGAATGGAACCACCATTTGACCTAACTATCCCTCTCCTCAGGTCTATACCCAAAGGACTTAAAAATAGCATACTACTGGGACACAGCCACATCAATGTTTATAGCAGCACAATTCACAATAGCTAAACTGTGGAACCAACCTAGATGCCCTTCAGTGGTTGAGTGAATAAAAAAATGTAGCATATATACACAATGGAATTTTTCTCTGCAATAAAAGAGAATAAAATCATGGCATTAGCAGGTAGACGGGTGGAGTTAGAGAAGATAATGCTAAGAGAAGTTAGCCAATCCCCCCCAAAAAATGCCAAATATTTTCTTTAATATAAGGAAGCTCTCTCATAGTGGGGTAGGGATGGGGAGCATGGGAGGAATAAATGAATTCTAGATAGGAAAGATGGGTGGGAGAGAAAGGAAGGGGCCAAGGGATTAACAAGGATGGTAGAATGTGATAGACATTATTATCCAAAGTACATGTATGAAGACACAAATTGGTATCAACATACTTTTTATACAACCAGAGATATGAAAAATTGTGCTGTATGAGTGTAATAAGATTTGTAATGCATTTCCCTTTCATTTATTTTTTTTAAATCAACTTAAAAAAGACACCAAACTTGGGACTAGGGAGTCAGGGACAGTGAGTTTCTTTAAATAGTCACCCACTTTAGAAAATCCACCACCTCCTTTTGTTACCTTTCCTTTTGGTCATTTTATTTATTTATTTATTTATTTATTTATTTATTTATTTATTTATTTATTTTAATTTATATATGACAGTGGAATGCATTACAATTCTTATTACACATATAGAGCACAGTTTTTAATATCTCTAGTTGTATAAACAGTATATTCACACCAATTTGTGTCTTTATACCTGTACTTTGGATAATAATGATCATCACATTCCACCTTCATTAATAACCCCATGCCACCTCCCTTCCCCTCCAAACCCTCTGCCCTATCTAAAGTTTGTCTATTCCTCCCCTATTCCAGCTCCTTATCCCACTATGAATCAGCCTCCTTATAACAAAGAAAACATTCAGCATATGTTTTGGGGGGATTGGCTAATTTCACTTAGCATTATCTTCTCCAACTCCACCCATTTACCTGCAAATGCCATGATTTTATTCTCTCTTATTGCTGAGTAATATTCCATTGTGTATATATGCCACATTTTTTTTATCCATTCATCCACTGAAGGGCATCTAGGTTGGTTCCACAGTTTAGCTATTGTGAATTGTGCTGCTATAAACATTGATGTGGCTGTGTCTCTGTAGTATACTGTTTTTAAGTTGGGTATAGACCAAGGACAGGGATAGCTAGGTCAAATGGTGGTTCCATTCCCAGATTTCCAAGAAATCTCCATACTGCTTTCCATATTGGCTGCCCCAATTTGCAGTCCCACCAGCATGTATGAGTGTGCCTTTTTCCCCACATCCTTGCCAACACTTATTATTGTTTGTCTTCATAATAGTTGCCATTCTAAGTGGAGTGAGATGAAACTTTAGTTTTGATTTGTATTTCTCTAATTGCTAGTGATGATGAACATTTTTTCATGCATTCATCTTCTGAAAAGTGTCTCTTCAGGTCCTTGGCCCATTTATTGATTGGATTATTTGATTTTTTTTGGTGTTTAGCTTTTTGAAATTTTTATATATCCTATAGATTAGTTCTCTATCTGATGTGTAAGGGGTAACGATTTGCTCCCAAGATGTAGGCTCTCTATTCACCTCACAGATTGTTTCTTTTGCTGGGAAGAAACTTTTTAATTTGAGTCCACCCCATTTATTAATTCTTAATTTTAATTCTTATGCCACAGGAATTTTATTAAGGAACTTGGGGCCTAATCCCACCTAATGGATATTAGGGCCTACTTTTTCTTCTATTAGAAGCAGGGTCTTTAGTTGTATTCCTAAGTCCTTGATCCATTTTGAGTTGAGTTTTGTGCATGGTGAAAGATATGGGTTTAATCTCATTTTGTTGCATATGGATTTCCGGTTTTTGCCAGAGCCTAGCCTCTGGTGCAGGACTGCCCCTTCTGACCAATGGACTACTTTTGGTCATTTTAGAGCTACAAAATTTCTGGTCACGGGGCTGGGGTTTTTGCTCAGTGGTAGAGCTCTTGCCTAGCATGTGTGAGGTACTGGGTTCAATTCTCTGCAGCACATATAAATAAATGAATAATATAAAGCTCCATTAACATCTAAAAGAATATTTTTTTAAAAAGTTCCCATCATGAGAGAATCTGGAAGTTGGTCTCTTTTCTCTGAAATTTAATGCACAAGGATATTTTTAAGTCTTAAATTAGGTCCAGTGATATCTGAATAATTGTAGGCCAAGTTCAAGTCTGAATTAAAACAAACAAACAAACAAAAAATCTTCTGAACAAGACAACATTCACTTTGGTGAGCTGTGTCAGAAGCTGCTTTCACCAATATCACAAACTACCCCCAACTGCTGACTAAAACCTTCAGCACATTTTTTTAAACTTAGGTCAGGCATTATGACTTAAATCCTACTCTACTGTATCACACACAGTAATCATTTTCCTCATTTTTACTGGCAGCCAAAATTATAATGTCTACAAGTTTACTATCTTGTAAAACCAATGAGGCAGTTGGAAAATAATAAAGTTCCCAGCCAAATCTCTCTTAGAATCTAGCTAAAAGTAGCGTTAATTATTAAGACACTGAAGTAACACCAAGGAAGAACTAAATTCTTTAGGGTTAATAAAAAGAATTATATTGAATATCACAAAGCTTATTTTCTAAACTAAATTCTTAAAGAATAGCACTTCTTCCTATAACCACTCATAACACATAAAAGCAATTTCTAAGAATTTAGAAATATTTTTGTTTTTATGTTTTGTTATAAATACTACTCAAAATACTGCCCAGGAATAGCTGCATTTAAGACTGGCAATATAATTGAAAGGGCATAGTGCAAGATGAAAATGAGGGTCCCGTCTTCTAAGTGCAGGAGACTGTGTGACAGCACAGACCTGCCTACACTCACATCCGAGAGGAAAATGTTGGCGATCACTGCCAATCCACAAACAAATGTTTTACTCTGCTTTCTACCAGGCTTATGCTAAGGCGTAAATGATGGAGTTTTTCTTATCTTATTTTGTTACTTCTATATTTCCTGTTTAATTAACTCTTTCAGACATTCATCTCAGCCACTATGAAATTAGCATTCATCTTTCACATAGCCAAAACTTTTACTATGCATATAGAAGAATATTTTTTGTAGGCGTTTCAGTCAGCTTGTTATCACAGTAACCAAAATAACCCAACAAGAACAAGGTAGAGAGAAAAAATCATTTTGGTTCATGGTTCCATAGGTTCATTCCATGATCAAATGAGTCTGTTACTCTGAGCTCCAGGTGAGGCAGAACATCATGGCAGAAATGCCAATGTCTTGGCTGGGCACAGAATCACGAGCCACTACACACCTTGTAGATTCAAACAGCAATGTTTATTCCCGAACTCACACTGGCCTCTACACACGTTCTGGGGAAATCCCAGTTCTGCTGCCGCCCCATTCACCTACTCCACAAGGCTTTCTTTTCCAATATACTTTCTGAATCTCACGAGAACTCAACGGGAGCTCAGGAAGCAGGAATGCCCTATTTCCAGCAGCAATAATCTTCAACCTCCAACTTCCCTAAAACCCATATTGTCTTCAACCGGGAACGCCTTAAACTTGTCTTAAACCGGGAACGCCCTAAACCCAAGGATCGGGATACTTCCTCAAACCTGATCAGCTCTAAACCCGGATCCGCCCTGGTCCTTGAGCAAGGTCACCTTACATGCAATGTCAACAGCGAAATTCCAAGGCAAGTCCATTTAACATGGGGTACGCTGGCAAGGAAATTTCGATGCGTCATTCCTACTTGGCAATGGCCCTCAGCACAGAAAGTGTGATGGAGGAGCACTACTTCATTTAAGGCAGACAGGAAGCTGAAAGAGAGAGAAAAAAGGGGGAAGGGGCCATAGGAAAGATGCACACTTCCAGGACACACCCCCAGTGACCCACCTCCTCCAGCAATGCTCCACCTGCCCACAGTTCACACTAGGATGGACTGATTAGGTTACAGCTTTCACAATCCAATCATTTCACCTCTGAATATTTTTGCGTTAACACAGCAGCTTTTGGGGACACCTCCTATCCAAACCATAACAATATGTTTCTCTCATGCTAGTCATAAGGATGAGCACTGGGCTCACTTTTCAAAGGTATTCACAAAGGAGGGCTAGTCTTATCAAATAGAAGTGAGTTTGTGGAAGCAGGGATAAGCACAACACCTGGAATGAGCACAACTTCTCTGCATAAAAGGGGTAAAAGAATTTGATGTTTGAGGAGTGACCTACATAGGATAGAGCAAAAAGAGGAAAAAGAAGATGAGCAGAAAACAAGCTTTGTGATATTCAATATAATCCTTTTTATTAACCCTAAGTTTATCAACAAGTTCTGTATGATTGGGCATTTTGAGAAGCTCAGAAGAAAAAAAAAATTGGGAGCTATCCTGGAACTCTGGCACAGAACAACTGCTTCTAATGCAGAAAGAATGGAAAGATGCTGATGGACTCTTGAGAGATTGAAACCTCAAATATTTGTTGAAACCTTAGAATAAGAAGTAAGGAGTTTGGACTTCCACAGGGCATGGAATTGGGAAGTTGGAGCTACATTTCCTAGTTCTAGATGCAAGGGGTATGTCTAACTTCCATGTGACTCTCACAATAATAAGAGTTTTATTATGTGTCAGTGTCTTAGTTCATTTTGTGTTGCTATAACGTATTACCATAGACTGAGTAATTTACAAAGAAAATGTCTCATGGCTCTGGAGGCAGTGAAATCAAAGCTCAAGGTGCCAGTATATCAGTCCATTTCCCACTACTATAACAAAGTGCTATGGTTTAGATGTAAGGTGTTCCCCAAAAGTTCACATGTGAGACAATGCAAGAAGGTTTGGAAGAGAAATGATTAGGTTATAGCCTTAACCTAATCAGTAAAATAATCCCCGATGGCATTAACTGTATGGTAAATGGAGGCAGGTGGGGTATAGCTGGAGGAAGTGGTTCATTGGGGGCATGGGGGTATATATTTTGTATCTGTAGCGTGAAGTCTCTCTAACTGCTTCTTGATCATCATGTGAGTTGGTTCCCTCTGCCATACTCTTCCACTATGATGTCTTGCCTCTCCTAGAGCCTCAAGGAATGGAGTCAGCCACTCATGGATTGAGACCTCTCAAACTGTGAGGCCCTAAATGAACCTTTCCTCCTCTACAGTTGTTCTGGTTGGGTCTTTCAGTCACAGTGGTGAGAAAGTTGACTAAAATACAAGGGTTGGGATTGTAGCAAGGCCCTAGGTTAAATTCACAACAACACAACACACACACACACACACACACACACACACACACACAGTTTCATTACTATAATAAAATCCCAAGGTTGGGTATTTTCTAAGGAAAAGAAGTTTATTTAACTCAGTTTTGGAAGCTGAAAGAGCAATATTGGGCAGCCCCATAATTTTGGACCGTGGTGAGAGTCTATTGGCTGTGTCATGGCATGGCAAATGGTATCACTGCAAAAGTAGCACATGTGAGATAGGAAGTCAGAGGTGAAGGAGGGGTCAATCTTGCTCTTTTAATAACAGTCCACTCTCACAAGAGCTAACCAACGTCCCACAAGAACCTCATTCATCCCTTGTGAGGAGAGCACCCCCAATCACCCAATTACCTTGCACTGAGCCTCATCTCTTAAAGGTTCCACCACCTCTTAAGATCACCACACGAGGACCAAGCTCCCAGCACATGAACTTTTGGTGAAAACCCTTAAGCCATATCTAACACCTAGCAGCCAGCATGGAGAGAATGAGGGAGCATATGTGCTCAGGTCTCTTACTATTTAACAAATCCACTAATCTCATCACAGAATTACCACCCTGTGTCCTCAACTCACCTGACTTTGGATACTTCCCAAAGGCCCTGTCTCCAAATATATCATCAACATATCAATTTTGAATTAAATTTCCAACACATGAACATGGGACACATTCAGACCATTCCATTCTGTCCTCCACACACCCTGAACCACTGGTGGGTTCTGAGTCTTCACTTTATTACTGGGTCACCAGAAGTCACCAGCTTCACTTGGTTCACCACAAATGGATGGTTGTAATAAAGGATGGGTGCCACAGGGCCACTGGATTCAGTCTTGATAGACTTAACCAGGTGGTGGAGATCTAGAGCTGGCATCCCTGATGGAAATTTCCTTTCAGATGACGCTCTCATCCCCCCATCCCTATCACACACAGAGATATTTGTGGAATCTTATATACCTTCTATATAAAAAATATATTTTTATACTATACACAGGCAGCAAGCCTGTGGGAGGGGCCAGGGCAAACAGACAAAGTCTTTGGGAGTGTCAGGTTAGGGCAACACTGGGAGACAACTGGGCCGGTTCATCCATCATAAACTCTGGAGCGCCCCCCCCCGCCCCCCGCTTCATGCTTCTTAGAAAATCAAAAGGGTCTTAGGCCAAGACTAGGGGTACTCCAGCAGTAACAGTGGGAGCTCTTGGTTACATGAGAAAAGACTGAGACCCCCAAGAGTTTTTGAAGACCAAATATCACTAGGGAAGGATGGAATGATACTGGTCCCCTGGAAATTAGTCCCTCAATTATTGTTGCTCCAGGTAAATCAGGAGCCACCCAAGCAAGGCAGCCTGATTGTGTAGGATGAGTGTCAACTCAGGAGACAAAAGACGGGGCTCCTAAGCCTCATTCTCTGTGCATGACTTGGATCAGTTACTGTCTTGCTGTACCAGACTTGAACCTTTCTAAGGGTCCTTACAGCTCTGTACTTTCCTGGACCCTCTGTTGTGCTAGATGGGGAAGAGGAAGGCCAAACTCCACAAGGTTAGACTGCAGGGGATTTCTCCTCTAAGGACAGTTTGGAAACAAGGAAAAGCAGAGGACAGTGAAGAGAGAAAAGGAGATACCAGGATGCTCCTGGTCTGTGGATGCAGGGTGCCCTGGGAGCCATCCTTAGACAACATAAGGGAAGAAGTTCCCCCATGGACCCTCCAGTAGTAGTCAGGAGCCTTGGGTCTCATCAAAATCCTTCTCTTGGACATTTGTTGCCCTCTGCCTCTCATCTCCATCATGGAACCCAGAGGTGGAAAATGAAGTCAGCAATAGTCAACTGTCAGCCGTATGGGGTCCTCACCTATCACTTTTTGTGGAGAGCACCTTCCATGGAGGGACTTGAACAGACCTGATCTCAGATCCATGTTCCATTTCTAGCTCACTTTTATTCACCAAGCTGCACTTTTCCCTTCTGTTACATGAGGAATTAGTCTCTGTCTTAAAAGTTCCTTCTTCCCTCCACACCTGCCCATGTAAGAGCCCTTTTCGGGAACTTCAGGCCCACAGTGCACTTGTATCAACTTCCCATCTGTAATGCACTCTTTGTATCTTTACTGGTTTACTGCTTATCTTCCCTGATGGACCATAAGCTCTGTGAGGGCAGGGACCATACATACTTTTGGTGTCACCAGACAGGTGCCTGACAACTGGTTGCGGTAAGAGTGAACAACTGAGTGATTACTTGTCTCATAGGATTCAGGAGGTGTGAGGGATGAGGGGAAGCGAGGCACCCATCACTGTGGCTGACCCACAATCCCCTCTGCCCTGCTCCCTGAGGAACTGGCTGGTGTGCACTTCGCAGAGACAGGAGGATGGCACAAATAATTATCCTATCAACACTATGAAATAGATATTATTTTACAGATGATGAAAATAAGATGCAAAGAGGTTACAGGATTTTCTCAGAAGAAGGTGTTTGCTAAGTACTAGAGCCAGTACTGGAAACCAGGCAGTTAGTTTTCAAAACAAATGATTTTGACCACTTTGAAATTATGCCTCCCCAGATTATTTCATGTAATGCCCTTAGTGGTCCAGAAAAGTAAATACTGCTATTCACACTCTATGAGTTAGGTAACTGAAGGTTAAAAACTTTAACCAAATCCCCCAAGAGAATTATCAAGTAGCAGAAAAAAGGAGCTAAACAAGATGTAGCTGATTCCATATCTTTGCTTTTCCTCTAACCCTTTTTGCCTCATCTGAAAATTTAGCTGAGTTCAAATGGATTCACAACCTGAGCAATCACTTAATCTGCTGGATTCTTAGGTTTTTTTTTCCCTAATGCACAATGTTGTAATTATAACAACCTCAAAGTGTGGTTCTAATGGAATAGGAGATACATATGAGAGTTGGAATGCATTATGGAAGTGTATATTTACGTCTGTTATTTTGGGATGCAAGGACTGCACATCCCAAGATGCTTTTCATTCTCCTATTTCTCAATATTCACAAAGGAAATAAAGAAGAGATATATCTTTTGCACAATGTTAATTTCACCCCATGGCTTTTGATTATTCATCCCTCTGAGTGATCCAGACTCATTACACTCAGTCATTCACTCTAAATGATTGGCAGACATCCAAACAGTTATTTGTTCAACTCAATAATCTAAGTTTATTGTCTTAAATAAATCACACCTGACAAATAACTTCATGCTTCAAAATTATCTTCAAAAGTGGGTGCTAAAATGACATTGTCAATTTCAAAAATCACGGATGATTTTAAGGCTTTTAACAAAACAACTTAAAAGCTCAACATTTTAATTTATTGCTATACTGCTTCCTGTAACTGTACTTTGATTGGTTTTTGCTATTTAATACACTAATTTTTTCATATGAAATAAAATTCACATTTTTAAAAGATATCAGCTATAAATTGCAAACATAAAAACAATGTAAATACAAAACTCTTCTTGAAGGGCAAATGCTTTGCTTCATTTAATTTTCACATTTAGAAAATATTAATATCAGTGGCCCTAAACATCTCAAAAGCTAGGTAAATTTAATTTCCATAAAAAGATATTGGAAAATCATTTTTAATTTTGGAAGCACCATGAGAGATGTAAAGAATAATTTTCTCATTGTATGCCATAAAAATGAAAGAAAAGCAGATTAATAATATGATCTCAATTATCACAAATGCTGAACTTCAGACTCTACATTGGGAGGAGATAAAGTAATGAAATAATGTCTAACTGATATATTTGAATAATATAAGATTAAAATAAGTCAATAAGTATTCAGGAACTGTTTATCATTTCAATCCAGTCAAAGTTATAGGTTTAAATGGAGGAAGGACTGACATGGGTAACCCAAAAGAGTATACAATCAAAACAATTTACATTAAATATATTAGTACTTTGAATTTAATTTCTGGAAGGAACTGAATTTTATGTATTTAGCATATATAATCAAATAATGAATATAGGCCAAAAATGTACAATAAGGATAATCTGTAAAACTGAAGCAATTTTACATTGCTTTCCCAGTTTCTGCTCAGGTTCCTCTGTCATAACAGGACAGAGAGTATGGTGTGGTTAAGTAAAGGCACTAGATTAAAACAGACCTGGCTTCTTCATTAGACTGCTTATTAATCACTTCTTACCGGGTCCAAAGATGTCAATATAAAACAAAGCAAGTTAGTTCAAAATCTTCTCTCTTTGATCTATTCTATTAAATAATCATTTCATGTTCAGAAAAGATGGAAATTATATACACCAAGTAGTAACATAAAGGCTTTAGAATATGCTGTATTTTATGTGCCAGCAGATAATTGAGTACAGAATGCTTTGTAATTAAATATAATATATCCCATGTAAACAGTGTTGTTTCCATAACACAATTTTGGGATAAAGCCATCAGACACAAGAAGAGAGCCATTAAATTACTTATGGAGAAACCTATTAACAATACTGATTTTTTTTGTCAGGATTGAGATTGTTATAAAGTGATATAATTTATATTACATTAAAGATCAAATAATAACAAAAAAGGTTTTAAAACATTTTAACATTTTTGGCCATCAATATTTGCCTTTAGTAATTAAAGTCCCATATCTTCAAATGCATATGTCATAAAAATAATTTAATCATTTTAATACTATATGTTGACTATTTAATCAATTTCCATAAGCAATCCCTTATAGAAATGTCAGTATTTCTTTAGAAAGAACAAATTCATTTCTTCCACTAGGGATATTTTAGGTCATCCTTTAAAAGTCAGACATCAGCAGATGACACAGTTACCTTGTACTTTAGGGACTGTTAACCCAGCAAATTCGGGTAATTTAGACAAAGACAAGTATTTCTTTTTTTATTTTTTTTAATTTTTTATCTTGAAATTATCAGGTCATCTGAGTGCAGGATCCTACAGGCATCAGCTAATTAAGCAATGTTCTACATCCCTGGGGCTGTCTACAGATTGCATTTAAATAGTAACCCAGGAATCAAATCAGAATCACACACACACACACACACACACACACACACACACACACAGGTAAATGAGTGCATGTGCATGTGAAGATTTGGTTAAAAAAATATGATCTTGAATCTAGTTAACAATACTGCAATAATTTTAATTTCCTTACTTGGATATTATACAGCAGTTACATAAGATGTCACCAGTTGGGAGGTAGTTGAAAGGCATATGGGACTCCAGGGAGTATTTTTGCAACTCCCTGTGAGTCCATAATTTTGTTTTCCTTCCTTCCTTCCTTCCTTTCTTCCTTCCTTCCTCCCTTCCTCCCTCCCTCCCTCCCTTTCCTTCTTTCTATAATCCCATGGGCAATTATGCCTCAGGGAACCAATGTATTTCCATATTTACAAAGAAAAATATAAATTATTTGAAACAACAAGCTGGGCATGATGGTGCACACCTATAATCCTAGTGGCTCTGGAGGCTCAGGCAGGAGGATAGCAAATTCAAGGCCAGCCTCAGGAACCTAGCAAAGCCCTGAGCAACTTATCAAGACCCTATCTCAAAATAAAATATAAAGGAAAACAGGCTGGGGATGTGGCTCAGTGGTTAAGTGCCCCTGGGTTCAATCCCTGGTACAAAAGAAGAAAACAAAAAGGGGGGTGGGAATTGATTTGTTACAATTCCCACCACTATTTGATTCAAAACTTTGGGGAGAAAAACTCTGTTTAGATTAGAGTTAGCGTCCTAACTAGTAGTGCTGATAAGTATGTTAAACCCAGCTCTTGAGTAAGAAGCCCTGATTTATACCGTTTGCCACTTTGAGTCTTATAAACATCCTCAACATGTCAAATTTCAAGCTACAGTTATAACATCAATCTCTTCACTTTAGCAATCAGTTTTCATGTGAGAACTATTTCATGAAGAAAGAGACTGAACTGTGGTTCTGTATACTCTCATGACTTTGACTCCCCATCCCATAGGGAAAGGCACCTCGGAAGAATGGCCGGAGTTGGGCTCCTAAGACATAGTGCCCTTTTCTTGATCTAAACCATAGTCCTATATGCCAACTTTGTCCACTCAATCTTCTTTTGTTTATTCACTTTATCTTTGAAACAGGATTCAGCCAAGATCAAAAGTTTTTGGCAAGAGCTGGAGAAGACACATTCATTAATTCATGGGATAACTCCTATTTCAGTGCATTTATCTCCCTCCACATCATCAAGTCACTACTGAAACCAATTTGTTTATCAATGGTTTTTGAGAAGCAAAACATATTAGTACATAATATATTACAAAAATCACTCCCTCAAATGAATATGAAATTTTTAGAGATTTTGTACTCTGGGCTAAAAATTCCTTTCTCCTCTATCAGAGAGAATCATATGCTTTGATAAAACATTTGACTTTCTGGGATGAGACAGTAGCAGAGCAGTGGTGGCATAAAAGGATACTTAGCTCAGAAATCTGATTCCTGTTAATATGCTCTGTTTTATAATCCAAATCATAGCTGGCTGGCTGGCCCAGTTTAAGTTCAATACAAAATACAATAACGTGGCTTGAAATTTACACTTCACAATGAACGATTTAATACATTTTAAACAATGAATGAATTTTAAGATTGCAAATTTTAGGATAACTGAGAAAGATGAAATTAATTTTAGATTAATCAGAGGTCTGATTTGCTTCTAGTCTTTCTACATTAGTCATTAGACAAACTAAGAGTATCTTTATCCTTTGAGATTTCATTTATATCCATAACCTGCCTAATCATTTTGGAATCACCAAAATCATACTCCCCCAAAGTGTGTTAACTTGGTTTAGATCATTATGGAAGTTTTATATCACTCATTATTAATTCAGCTCAAGACTTCCTATGGTTTCCTATTAGATTAAAATAAAATTTTAACTCATTTTCATGGCCTACAAGATCATATATTCATTTTTCAGTCTATGAATAAATTTAATTTAACAAGTTATGACTGACATTGTATTTGGGATGGGATGGAATGGAATGGAAAATTTTCGTGTCCATATAGTAAGTGTGGCATTGAAAATTGTCAAACTTGCAATCCAAAAGTTTGTTTCTGTTTTTGCTTTTTAAATTTTAACTATTATGGGGAAAATTAAATTTCATAACCTTAATAGTCTCCTCTCCTCTCTGTATTCCTGAAGCTCTACCACTTGGCTTTCTGTCTCCAAATTAATTAGGGCTTGTTTTGGCCTCAGAACTTTTGCCCTTATAATTCTCCATTTCTGGAGGGCTCTAGGAATTTCATTTCAGTTTTAGTTTGATATGTTCTTATTTAATGATATGGAACATTTTTTACATTACTTATTTCTCATTTGGATATCTTCTTTGGTTAAGTGCCTGTGAAAGTTTGTGCCCTTTTGGTTGTTGTTGTTGTTGTTTGAGTTGTCATCTTCTAATGAATCTGCCACAGTTCTTTATACATTTTGGATAATGACCCTTTGTTGAGTATATGAATTGGAAATTTCTTCTCCTGCTTTACCTTCTTGCTCTTTTAGTGGTGTCTTTTGATAAAGATGCTCATAATATTTATTTAATTATTTTTTTATTTGTTTTATTTTTTTAATTGATTTTTTAAATAAATGACAGTGGCATGATTACAATTCTTATTACACATATAGAGCACAATTTTTCATATCTCTGGTTGTGTATTAAGTGTGTTCACACCAATTTGTGTCTTTATACGTGTACTTTGAATAATGATGTCCATCACATTCCACCATCATTACTAACTCCCTGCCTCCTCCCTTCCCCTCCCACCCCTCTGCCCTATCTAGAGTTAATTATTTTCTTTGGTTTGTATTTTAACATCTTCTTTTGAAAATTTTTGCTAATTTCTTCTGCTATGTCCAGTCTGCTCTTGAACCTATCCTGACAATTTTAACATGTTTTCTTGCAAAAGCTTTATTGTTTGCCTTTCTGTTTTAACTTAACAAAATATTCCAAATTAATTTTTCTATTCCAATATTAGTATTTTATGAAGTAAGGGTCAAGGTACATGTTTTTTTCACACAATATTCCATTACTTCCTGCTTTGTCCACTTGGTGGTGACATCTCTGTTTACCTTATGTGACTATGTATGTGTGGATCTATATCTGGACCTCCATCCTACTTTATTGCTGTACTTTACTGTCTCCCTGTGGACACCATCTGGTGTTAAATGTAATAGCATCTTAGTGATTCTTTTCAATACTTAAACTTGAGCAATATAAAAATTAACTACTCAATGCAACAACTCGGATGGTTCTTGAGAAAATTATGTTGAGTGAAAAAAGTCAATCCTAAAAGATTATGTACTATATGATTCCATTAATATAACATTCTTGAAATGACAGAATTATAGATAGGGAGAATAGTTTTTTAGTGATTGCACAGGCTAGAGATGGGGGAAGAAGGGGAAGGAAGTGGATATTATTATAAAAAAGACAGCACAAGCATAAGGGATCCTTGTGGGAATGGAACTACTTTATACCTTAACTACAGTGGTGATTATGTAAATCTCTGCATATGTTAAAATTACAATGAACCAAATATACACATACAAACACACACATACACTCAGATATTCTTAAAACTAGGGAAATTGGAGTAAGTTGAATAAATCGTTTCCTGGTTATGATACAGTCCTAGAGCCATACAAGATGGCTGGGGAAAACTGGGTGAAAATTACACAGGAGATATATCTATATCTATATACGTATGTATAGATATAATTTTACATTTGCATATGAACCAACAGTTATCTCAAAAATGTTTAGTGAAAATGTATTCAGCTTTCTAATGAACTCTAGAGAGCATTCCATTTTATTTAAACATTTAAAAATTTTTCTCGGGGGCTGGGGATGTGGCTCAAGCGGTAGCGCGCTCGCCTCGCATGCATGCGGCCCGGGTTCGATCCTCAGCACCACATACCAACAAAGATGTTGTGTCTGCCGAGAACTAAAAAAAAAATAAATATTAAAAATTCTCTCTCTCCTCTCTCACTCTCTCTTTAAAAAAAAAAATTTTTTTCTCAGATATGTTTTATCATTTTCAGGATAGATGTGTTACACATTTTTGTAATATTTCTTTTTTTTTTAAATAGAGTGATAGAGGGAGAGAGAGAGAGAGAGAATTTTTTTAATATTTATTTTTTTTTAGTTATTGGCGGACACAACATCGTTGTTTGTATGTGGTGCTGAGGATCACACCGGGGCCGCACTTATGCCAGACGAGCGCGCTACCGCTTGAGCCACGTCCACAGCCCTGTAATATTTCTAAATAACTTAAGTTTTTGATGTTATTGAAAATAATACTTTTTAAAAGTTTAATTCCTAATTGTTCTTTGCAAGCATATAGAAATAAAACTATTTTGCATAATGATTTTTTATATTTAGTAATCTTATTAAATTGTTTATTCTTTTTTATTGATTTTAAAATATATATATATAATAGCATATGGAGATTCCTTGGAAATCTGGAAATAGAACCACCATTTGACCCACCTATCCCTCTCCTCAGTCTCTAACCAAGGACTTACAAACAGCATGCTACAGGAACACAGCCACATCAATGCTTATAGCAGCACAATTCACAATAGCTCAACTGTGGAACCAACCTAGATGCCCTTCAATAGATGAATGGATAAAAAAAATGTGGCATATACACACAATGGAATTTTCCTCAGCAATAAAAGAAAATAAAATCATGGCATTTGAAGATAAATGGATGGAGTTGTAGAAGATAATGCTAAGTGAAGTTAGCCAATCCCAAAAAACCAAATGCCAAATGTTTTCTCGGATATAAGGAGGCTGATTCATAGTAGGCTAGGAAGGAGAAGCATGGGAGGAATAGAAGAACTCTAGATAGGGCAGAGGAAAAGGGAGGGGGCAGAGGTTAGCAAGGATGGTGGAATGTGATAGATATCATTATCCAAAGTACATGTATGAAAACACGAATTGGTGTCAACATACTTTATATACAACCAGAGATATGAAAAATTGGGCTGTGTATGTGTAATAAGAATGCTGTCATTTATTTTTAAACTGTTTATTCTTTACATTATTTTAGATTTTCAACCTGCATAATAATATTTATCATCTGTAAATAATGACAATTTTATTTTCTCTTTCCAAAGTTTATACCTTTTTATTTTTTTCTTGATTTATTGCATTAACCAAGATCTCCAGTACAACACTGATTAAAGTTGGTAATAGTGAATATCCTTGTTTTGCTTAAAAGATCCTGGGAACATGTTCATAAATATGCCACTGAATATATGCTGCTATAGGTTTTATTAAATGCTTTTATTCACCTGTCTAGATGATCATATGACTTTTCCATCATATACTCTATTAGTGTGAAGTTTTGCACCAATTTTTTATATTTTATTCTACTTTTTTTCCATTGTTTTTTTCTCACCATACTTTGGTTTGGATATTGCCTGCTAACCAAATTTTGACTTAGCTTATCCTATTTTCTGTTATGTCCAGTCTCCTCTGGGAACTACCCTGTAAATTCTTAATTTTACAAATTATGTTTTTTAGTTTTTAATAGACTGACTTTTTCAGTAGATCCTAAGTCTCTTTTAAATTTTTTCAAATTTTTTATCCAACTTGTTCATTTTTTTCCTCTATTTTATTTAACATACTTTCAGTAGTTTTCTTAAAATACTTGCTTTCTTACTCTAAGATTTTAATATCTTCTATTTATTTTTCCCCTTTCATCAGTTATGTTTCTCCCTTTTTGTATGCCTTTTTATTTTTTGTTGTATGCCAGAAATTGTGAATAAAGGAATCATGGATATTGAAATTGATACATTTTCCTACAAAGGGGGTTTACTTTTTCCTGTTGGGTAGATTGAGTGAGGAGCAGCTTGCCTTAATCCAGTATAGAGTTGAGTTGAGTTTCAAACCTCAGATAGACTCCTTCCACTTCTGGCTCAACTATCACCAACATGAGTTCAGTCTTTGTTGCAGGTCCCTCTTTCTGAAGGATCAACAGTCTGAGATATTTGTCTCTGCCCATGTAGCTTCTAGCCAGTACCCTATCATGTCCCAGAACTAAGCAAATTTTTTATAAAAACAATCAGCCAAACTTTTGGGATCCTTTAGACTTTAGTTCACTATACAAGTTCATAGAAAAACAACTGTTGAATTTGCTTCATCTCATTAGGGAATCTCTGTACTGTGGCAAGTCCTCAGCATGCTCAGGCCTGGAAAATATCCATAGGCATTTGAATCTCAGTTCATTGAAGAAGGGCTCTCTAAACAACCTGGCCAAATGGTCAAAGGACTCAAATAGACATTTCTCCATCAAGGATATACAATGAACCAAGAAGCACATAAAAGACGCTCAACATTATTAGTCATGAGATAAATGTACAACAAAATTACAATGCAGAACTATCTCATTCAGTGTTGTTCTATTATGATATTATGTTAGCCATAATTTCAAAAAATGAAAATAGCAATGTGGTAAAGATGTGAAGTTGGATACTTCTTATGCTGCTGGCAGGAATTAAAATAGGTTAGCCACCATTGAAAACAGTTTAATGGTTCCTCAAAAAACTTAAACATCAAATTACAATAAAACCCATCAATTCCACTCTCAGAATTGAAAGAGATACTTAAACAAATATCTGTATATGCATGTCATTGCAGCACCGGTCACAATAACAAAAAGAAGGAAATAGCCCAAGTATCAATCACCAATGAATGGAAAAATAAAGTGTGGTACATGATAGCAATTATTATTCAGCCTCAAGAAGCAATGAAATTCATAAAAACTATAATGAGGATGAATCTCAAAGCATTCTGCTTAGTAAAATAAGGCAGATGCAAAAGGAAAAATTATTCTGTTCATATAAAATATTCAGCACAGGTAAATCCATGGAAACAGTACATAGATTGGTTGTTTCTAGAGGCTGGGGAAATAGAAGAATGGGAGAAACTTCCAGAGTGATAAACCTGTTTGGGAACTAGATAGAAGTGGTGGCTACATGACAGTATGGATGTACTAAACAACACTGAATTATTTATTTTTAAATGATTAGTTTCATGTTTTCTAAATTTCACCTCAAAAAAAAAACAAGAAGAGTTCTTTCCCCTAGGAAAGTTCAGTTCATCTATCCCTCTACAATTTTACAACTCTACAATGCCATTTTAGAAATGATTGTAAGATTTATTCACTTCTCTCTACTTGCATTGAAAAGAATAGTGTGTCCATAAGTAAACTTCTACATTTTATTTATTCATTCATTCATTCATTTGGTAGTAAGGATTGAACCCAGGAGCACTTAACCAGTGAGTCACATTTTTAAATTCTATATTATTCATAGCTTTCTGGAATTATTTTATAGATGAACTTATTTCCTTCTGTGTTGTCTGCCTACAGTGATCCTAAGCCTTTATTCAGGTTTGTCATCAGTCTCCATTAGATTTTTTCCAGTAACGTCCAGTACAGGGCTCCGTCCCCAGGAGGCACTCAACAAATGCTTCCTGAGCACATAGATGTTTTCAAGAGAAACGGTACAGTTGTTCTCTTTTAATATTAGTTCGTATAAAACTCCCATCTCTCCCATCTCTTTGCCATTGAGTTAATTGTTAAGTCTGTAGTTGCCAAGTGTTTATTCTTCTATTGTCTTTAAGAAGAACTCAGAGGGAAGACTGGAGATAACTTTTCCAGTCTAGGGCACAAAATAGGTCATAAGGGGAGATCCCTTATCACCAAAGCTCCACAAACAAAACAAAGCTGAATAGACATCACATGCAGCTGCAGCAAGGATTATTTCCTATTGTGATCTAGATGTGCTGTAAGATCCTGTACAGCTGGAAATCTTCTTAAAAAAAATCCTGTTGACTAGACCCTAATGTGAAGTGGAATAAATTAGTCAGATCAGGTTGTACCCTTGCAAAGCAGTTCTTGAGATCAGAGGGTGATAAGGAATATCTACTTACTTGATTTCAACTGACTAGCCAAAAAAGAAAAAAGAAAAGGAAAATCCAAACCAATGATCTTGGCCTTGTCAGCTCTCTTTTAAATCAAACTGTAACACAAAAACAGCACCAGATATTCACCCAGCTTTACATCATTAAATGATGTTGCCAAATTTAGATCTCACTTCCAGTGTGGGGGCTCTTAGAGTTCCAACCAACCCTGACAATGTGGGGATTTATGTAACAAGTTTCATTGCCATGGTAGGAAAAAACAGACTTCATATTTCAAAATAAATAAGACTTAGCAGGCAAGAAAATGGCTAATGAATCTTCTTGGAAATCAAATAGCTCTTTTGGAAAATGGAAACAGCTTGCATAGATTAATGTCACCCTTGGAAAAGTGGCTGAAATGTAAAATCGTGGTTTTTCCTAAAATCAAAATTCAAGTTTCTGATGTTTATTCATTTCTCTATCTTGTACATCTAGTGAAAGCTAACTAGGAAGCAATGATTTAAAATTCTCATTTATGTTCCAAGGTTTGATTTCTATGTAGATTGTACTAAATAGTTTTTTTCTTTATTTTCTTATGCTTTTAGGTATATATTTTACCATTCGCCCATGCCCAACTCATTTCAGGTCTTTTGTACCACAAATATCTGTCAACATCTTTAAAAGAGTATAAATAGATTTCCTATGTGGTTTATTCAATCTATATCAGTAACTATCTTTTAGAATGTGGTAGGGGGACAGTCTTATTTGTAACATTTTATATGTGAAATACCTATAGGAGTTCAAATGAAAATGTATACTAGATATGATAATCATATTTTTACCTTACCATTTTAATATCATTATTTTCTGTGTAGAGTGTTAATTCTTAGTAAAGCTAAGATTTTTTTCACATTGATAATATATATGACAATAATATCAGTTTCAATTCAGTAAGACTAATTCAATTTCTGTACAAGCTATTGAGTGGCATTTAATAAACTCTTGGAATCCTAAATGATTGGATGGAATCCTAAATAAAATGATTTAACTTGTTTCCTCCCATTTCTCAAAATGGCCTCATCTAATTGCTTCCCAGAATGACCTGAAAGCCTTGCTATCAGCACATCTATGTGGAGATAATCTCAAAACCTTATTCTCAAAATAATAAAGTACTTCCCTAACACTGGTGTAGTTTTTTCTCTTTAACACCCATGTTTGCCCTGCAATCTTCACAGTGTTAGAACAGGTATTGCTCTTATCTGCAGTTTCAAAAGAGAAGTGTTGTTCAAGTCCTTCATTTTAACTCCCTTGGCATACATTCGGCTTTGTCTTTCTGAATGGTCTGGTATACATCCATTCAGAAGAAACTGTTCACAAACTTCAAATATCTCTGGTAGCTACTAATGGAAACAGATAACATGATCCTTTTTATCCTTCACAGAATAAGTCTCTTACCAAGGGTTTACATGGTCTTAGTTTATAGATTCAGATTAACATCAGCTCTCGATGACAGCTCTGAGTAGTCAGGAGGCTTTCTCAAACGTCCAGAAACTCTTGGACACCAATGCTCAGGAGAGACATTTGCCACTTCAGGCTTTTCATATGTGAACAGACACTTCAAGGCAAGCGCTGGTGAACAACCATTTCTGCAAAATAGCATGGCACAGGAAGGGGAGGTGCTTCATTGAACCAGAGCAGTTTTCTCAGTTGAACCTCATGGTGGATAAGAGCCAGTGTTCCCTCTAATAAAAAGTAGCCTTGCTTTTTAGGAACGAGGAGCAGCAGGTACCAAAGACTATAGGATGCAGTACCTGAGCCTTTAAGTCATGAGCCTTACTCTGGTATAAACTGCTTTGTACATTGACATGGTTTCTTTATGTCTTCATTTCATCCTCCTCAGTTCTCTTGTTTTACCTTTCTTTCTTTCTTTCTTTCTTTCTTTCTTTCTTTCTTTCTTTCTTTCTTTCTTTTTTAAGGAATAGATCTAGAAATCACTCTTGCTCCTTCCCCAGATTGAAAATTTTTATTCTAATTTCCATTCCATAATGCTATGGTTTGGATATGAGGTGTACCCTGAAAGCTCATGTGTGAGACAATGTAGAGATGTTCAGAGGTCAAAAGATTAGACTATGAGAGCTACAACCTGATCAGTGGATTGATTAGTAATTTGAATGGATTAATGGGTGGCAACTATAGGAAGTAGGGTGTGGATGGAGGAAGTAGGCACTGCCCTTAGGGATTATATATCCCTTGTCCTTGCACTCAAGTTCTCTCTACATCCTGGGTGATGAGTCCTGAGCTGCTTCCTTTCCCACACCCTTCAGTGATGATGCTCAGTCTCATCTTGAGCCCAGAGCAATGGAGTCAGTTGACCACGTACTGAATCCCTGAAACCAGAACTAAAATAAACGTTTTAGCCCGCGACCTGCATCGGCTTCATGAAAGAAGGTTTGAGTTGTGAGAAACTGCTAGAGAATTTTAAATTAAAGAGACAAGACTCTAATTACCTTTAAACCAGCTCCAGGACAGCTCCTCCTAGCTCCAGCCTCCAGCCACCTATTGTGATAGCGAGGTTTACTGAAGAGAGGAGAGAGAGATAGAGATAGAGATAGAGATAGAGATAGAGATAGAGATAGAGATAGAGAGAGAGAGAGAGAGAGAGAGAGAGAGAGAGAGAGAGAGAACACCAGGGAGTGGACTTTTATCGGGAACAAAAAATTCTGGAGAAAATCCCATCCAATGAAGATTAAGGGGGGCAGCATTCCAAGGTCAGAGGCAATGATTGGGTCTTTGGGGCAGTGGCCACACACGCCTCTGCACCGGACAAACCCTCGGACCTGGAGAAGGGTGGGGAATAGCTCTGACACAGCTGTGTCTAAGTGCCTCTCACCCACCCAGGGAGGTAATTCAAATCACGTGCGAGGATGGCCTCCCACAAAACGTTTCTTCCTCTCAGTTGTTTTTGTCAGGTCTTTTGGTCACAGCAACAAAAAGCTGACTAATACACATAATCTCTTTTCCTCATTGAATATTATCTATTTCTTGTGACTCAAATTGCAGAAATGATAATATGCTTGATAACAGTGGTTTCTCCAGATCCCCCTGAAGGTGGTGGGTAATATATGTTGTATTACCTTCCTAAAATTAAAAAAAAAATATGTGAATTCTATGATTCTGGGATTTGCAGAATCTTCTTCTGACCTGTCTGAGCCATTTATCTGAGCAATAA
The DNA here is from genome assembly GCF_964194105.1 of Spermophilus citellus. Lineage (NCBI taxonomy): Eukaryota > Metazoa > Chordata > Mammalia > Rodentia > Sciuridae > Spermophilus > Spermophilus citellus. The sequence continues at coordinate 86,811,348 of NC_138183.1, forward strand.
GGAAAGTTATCCTTGGTTAATAGAATTTGGATACAATTCAGTGCATAGACTACCCAGAAAGATATGCTCCTCAATCCTAATCTTAATTTTTTAAAAATACTCATTTTTCATACATTATTAATTTATATAAATTAAATGGTGTGTGTTATTTATTGACTAGGCTGTTTAAATCTATCTAAATTGTTCTCATTAAATAAGCATTAAATAAATCTTAAGACGAATTATTTATGACATACTGATCCAACATGCTTTGTAATTAAAAAGGTGATTGCTTACATTTCAAAGCAGATTCCCAGATTATGTATCACTGAGAAAAGGGTTTAAAAGTGTAGATGGTTCCAAAGTTTCTTTGCATCCTGACAGACTGAGACGGCTCTTTGAAGAATGCCCTGGGTAGAAGCTGCCCTTGGTAGTCTAAGAAGCACTGCAAAAGAATGACAGCCTTCATGTTCAAGCATCAGTTTGATTGTTGAATCCTGATAATTTGCACTTCAGTAATCTGTCAATGTTATATAGTAATTTTTTGATAATAACTATCTGCCTCAGCATGTAGCACACAGGAAATTTAGTAGTGGAAGGATACAAAGAGAATTCTCTAAAGAAATTTCACTGCTGGTACAAGATGTATTTATTCAAAAACATGATCATTGTTCAAATTTCACCACTTCCTTTTAAAAGCAACTACCCTAAATTAAGGTTTCAACTTCAAACTGTTTGATCAAAGAAACAAGGTGGGTGGAAATGTTCTTTGCATAAACAGAATGAATAACTATGACATCCAAAGGGTGTCTTGAGGCTCAGATAGATTGGCTCACTGTTTTATTTTCACCTAAAATCCCCAACATGGGTCAAGTTCACAAGTATTGTGTCGACTCCTATTATTTTGCCAAGCCCTAAATTAGTTGTTAAGTGGATTGCCAAAAATAAATACATACATACATACATACATACATACTTGGGAGGCATATTTTAATTAGATATCAATAGTCATGAAATATTCATAATACTCATAACTATACAATTTCACTGTTAGGAATTTATTCAAATGAAATAATCACAGATGCATGCAAAAATTTTTATAACAGAATGTTAATCACATTTTTTCTTTTTAATAACAGGATTGAAAATATTGAGTAAAACCTGAATGTCCAAGATTAGAAAATGAGTTAAGTTAATTTCCATATAAAAAAATGGAGTCAATAATGACAGGTGCAAGGCTTTGAAGCAAAGAGTAGAAGTATTTGAACTGTGACCCAAAAATTGCCTAGTATAGCCATCTTAAGCAAGATACGTAATTTCTTTAACAATTATTTTCTCATCTGTACAATGGGGATAACACCTACCTTACAAAAGGATAATTTGGGGGAACTAAATTATATAACTTGTGTATACTATATAACACAGAGTCAGACATATAGTAAATGCTCATCATATAATCAATGATTACCATTGTTGTAACAATAAAATTAAATACAAGTATTAAATCTATATTGTAGACTATTTTGATATAGGTGAATGCTCAAAATTTATTGAAAACTAGACTGAAGTATAATATATTAAATAATCCTAATTCAAAAAATAACTTTAAAAATGTGTGTGGGCATAAAATAAAAGGAAAAATATAGCAAATGCTAATAGTATTTATGCTAGTATTAGAATCGTGGGTAAAAATCTCCTTATTGCTTCATGGTTTTCTTCAATGATTATATAATCTATTGCAAGTGAATGAACATGTTTTCCAAACATTTTTACTATTTTAATATTTTTACTATTTTAATATGTTCCACATTTTACTGTGGAAAAAGTAAAAAAAAAATAATAATTTGCTTTAAGAAGTAAAAGAGATTGCATCTTCTTCAGGGGGTTTGGGAAAACTACATTGAAGATATTGTGCATGAAATATACTCCAAAGAACATTCAGGATTTGGCCAGGCATGGTCAAAAAAGGCTCTACTGAGGAAAGAAACAGAAAGAAGGGAAGTACAAAAATATAAATGCTTGAAACTTAGAGGACAGCATATATGAAATTGTTTCCATGATGTGTGGGAGAGTTTTCTATGTCCAGATCAGAGAAAAAGAGAAGGCCAAGGATAAGAATTTGGGCGTTGTTAGTCCAGCAACACACTAACAGAGAACCTGGAAATTTTTATTTTACAAAACGGATTTATAGTTAAATAAGTTACATAAAATCTTTGTTTTACCTTCTTCAGAGATTCTGAGTATGAATTATTACATTAAAAGCCTATCAAATCATACCTTGAAAGACAGAAAAACCAATCACATTTATCTTTGTTTAACCCAGTTCTTGTATGTGGATCAAAACATTATTTCTTTATGCTACCTTAAGAATGGCATAAAGGACAGAGGAACTATAACAAAGAGAAGGAAAAGGAAGATGGTTCAATTTACTGGAGTCCTGTCCCTGTAGAAAAATCACAAGTGAAACATTTCAACAGGGTTTAGGAACCGAAGAAGCAAAATGTTTAAAAAGACAATGCAAAGGATAGGAAAGGAGAGTACAGAGCACACGTTTTCTTCTTCCCCAGTCCTACCTGAACTGATCTCCTAGGCAATATCATTACCCAAGGCTCAGTTGTAAGGAACCTAGTAGGAATCCTTCTAGAATAAGATATAATGGGAAGTTTACAGCTCAGGAGGCTGAGGCAGGAGGATCACATATTCAAAGCCAACCTCAGCAAAAGTGAGGCACTAAGCAACTCTGTGAGACCCTGTCTCTAAATAAAATATGAAATAGGGCTGGGGATGTGGCTCAGTGTTTGAGTACCCTTGAGTTCAATTCCCGGTACCCCCCAACCAATAAAAAAAGATGCAATGGGAAGTTTCAAGGCAGTAAATCTAAGAAGAAGTTGAAAACATTTCATTCCGACCTAACTCACCATTTATAATCACTGACTAAAGACATTGAAGGAAAACATAGTCAACACCCTTCTACTGCTGATGATGTAAAAGAGAAGCAATGGCTTCCATGTTCCAAAAAGCTCTTCCTGCCCCTTTTCAGTCTGCATTTTTCTACTATAGCCTTTATTTACATAGCAGTTTTTGTATATGCCATTTCATTTAGTAAACATAACTCTAAGAATCAGTTCAAGCAGATCTCCCCAGTTCACAAACAAACTGTATTAAAATTGAGTCTGTAATGAGTATAGTCCTAAGGAGACCTCTGTCACAATAACCACAGAGTCCCAATGTAGATCACAAAAGCACTAGAAATAATTACTAACTATAATTAATAAGTGCAAGCAAATATTAACATACAACATAGAAATACAAACTTAGAGGCTAACAAATACAAATATTACTTAAACAAGTTGCAGTGTGTAACCGTAAGTTGAGAATGCTGGAATTATATGTAGAAACTGTTGAGAAATGGTGTGAAAAATATGGGGAAGTTTGGCACAGAATGGGAAAGACCAAGAAAAATATGCACACATTCATTAGATAAAATCAATTCATTTTAAAATAAAGATTAGGTATAGCTTATGTAATGAAAGACAGTAAGGACTGCTCTATAATTATCTCAAATTATTGAAACACAGTACACATTTTAGTTTTTTGCATTGTAACAATGATCAGTTTTCAAACAAATCCAGCTAGTTCATTTCTCATGGCATAGCTTAATAGGGTCAAAATATATTTTCGAGATAAAAAGGGGAAAGAGCGATCTGTGAACATATCAGACTCTTGTATCACATGCCATGCCCTTCTTGAGAGATAAACAGCGATTTATCAATTTAGTATGTAAATTAGAGACACTCTGTAGGCCCTCAAAGATTCCTTGTTGAACTATTTTCATGGAAAGAAGTTGAGGCAATGTTTTGACTAAGTCATGAGGAAAGAGTTTATAGTTTGATCTCTGATTTGTTAAATTATTAGATAATTGCTCGTTATTCCACAGAAATTAAGAAGTTGAAATGCAGCCAATTAAAAATGAAATTTTGCCAAATCCACTTCTAAAACACTATACATACTAATCTAGTACAAGTGACTAGAAACACTTTAGTAATGCTTAAAGATAGAGAAGTCAAATTTATTAGGCTTCATCATAAGCACATTTTGCTATAATTTTTATAAAGAACCTACTACAGTTTAATAGGCACTTTAAGATGATAAATAATTATCAAACTTCAGGTATCCATGACAATGAAAATGAAAAACTCTCCATATGCTAAAATTAGATTCAGATTTCTGTATTTTAACAAGTCACTAGGTATATGTGTGTGCATATATGCATGTACAAATGCACAGGAAGAGACAAACAGAAAGAGAGAGGGATGGCTTGGGAGGCTGAGGCAGGAGGCTCACAAGTTCAAAGCCATCCTCAGCAATAGCCAGGCACTAAGCAACTCAGTGAGACCCTGTCTCTAAATAAAATACAAAATAGGGTTTGGGATGTGGCTCAGTGATCAAGTGCCCCTGAGTTCAATTCCCAGTACCAAAAAAGAAAAAAAAAGATAAAGAAAGAAAGAAAGAGGGAGAGAAAGCGAAATAGAGGTGGAAAGAAAGAAAAGTATAAATTGAAAATTCAGCAACAGTAATAAAGATGACAATTATATTTACTTTCCTTTAAGACAGTAACAAAAATCAGTTCAGATCACTCATGACTGTTAAATGTAGTCCAACAGTACTTGAAAATAATTCATTAAGCCATAATATTACAATATCCATTTTTGTCTGAGTTCATAGAATCTCATGAGATTTTAAAAACTCATTAGCTTATAGAGTTGCACTAAATCAGAAGGTTCACTAATAAAATAAAAATTCTCTTGTGTTTAACTGGCAAATTGTACTTGGTAATTGGTTCTTTGTAAATTGCACTTTGATGGACCTTGTCCATAGTTTACTTGATGGAGGGAGATATATATTCCATGAAGTTGATAACTGATTTCTGGACACTTAACTTTTTAAATAAAACAGGACTAAAAATAACTCAGGTTTACCTACATGAAAGTATGCCTTTTAATATTTGAACACCAATTTGTCTTATAGACAACAAACATCTTCAATGCTTTGATAAATAGCCAAAACCAATGACTGGATGACCTTGCCTGAAGTGGACCTGACCAGATTCTCCCCAGAATACATCTAATTTTCTTATGAAATTTATAGATGATTACTAGGACCTTAACAATTTCATTGACTTGGAAGGAATAAACCCCACACTTTTGCTAGTACAGGAAATTTGGTGCAGTCAAAACAAAATCTTCTCCCATCTGGAGAGTTTGACTCTCTACTTGACTGAGAGATTAACAAGTCATTTCTGTTTTTTACTTTCTTAACACAAATCTGTTTTAACTTGACTAATTTACACAAAATCTCCACCACATATTCTTGTTAATCTGTTTATAAAGAATAGAATATTCTTAGTATGAATGGGAAGAACATTAACATGTAACAAAATTCATTTCCCTAATTTCTAAATTATTTAATGGATTACCTTTGGATAGAATAATACAACTCATGAGAAAATGTTATATTTAGGAAAATCTAACAATTGACCTGGCTCAGATGTATGTACATAGATGGATAGCTATAGATGGATATTAATCATTATATATACATATATATAAATACATACATACATGCATATGTATACATTTATAAATGCATACATACACAATTGAATGTCCAATTATCACATGTACATGCACTGATTTATTGGCAATAAAACATGTTTATTTTTATTCTAACATTGGCAATTGCCAAAACTTCTTAGAGAAAATGACCACCCAACAGTAACATTTGTTTTGTTTTTTATTTCTTGTGAGCAGGGAAGAGTAGTAGGTACAGACTGGGAATGGGAGGCTACAGAGATGAAGGCCTCCTCCTGTCAATATGTATGTTGGATTCAGTTCAACAAGTATTCATTGAATGTCACGCATAGTCAATGCAGATATAAGCTTCATTGTTGTAGAATACAGGAAGCAGGAAAAGGTTGACTATGCAAAATAATCAGGAGAAGTCATTCTTGACATTTTGGATGGCTATAATTTTGCCTATTTAAGCCCCCAAATACATTAACTTTGATCTTTTCCCTTTTAAAATACAAACAAAATTTAAGATTTTGGTTAACTTGATATTGTAAACATAGTACCTTGCAAATAAATGATGCATTTAGTCTAATGGATTTTAATAACTATTTGTCTTTAAAGCCTGGGCACAAATATCAAAATCAGAGTGCTAGGTGCTATCAGTAGGACATGGCACAATAAAGAGACTCTATCAGGTCTGTGGCCAGAAGAAACTTTCTCAAGATATTTAAAAGGCTTCAAATTATGCTTAATACATTGCCTCAGCAGAATAAAATGGCTTCTAGAAGAATAATTCCATTGTCTCAAAGAAGCCTGGCATAACCGAAGTCTTGATAGAGAGAAAAAGAATTGTAGATATGGTTTCCATTTCACCTGAAGTGAAATGATTCAATTATATTGAAAATACATTTTTGAGACATCTTTATGCAAAAGAGACTTAAGCTATTGACCATTTAGAAGTAGTGAGATTGACTTTTGCTACTCACAATGTAGAAAAGGCCTCTAGGCTCCAAATTTCCTATAAGCAGAAATATGGTTAGGAAAAATTTTTTTGGTTCCTTGCCCTCTTCAGAAGTGGTCATTAAAAATATAGAAAATCCTACAGGGTAAAGACAAGAACCATGGAAAATAGGGAACTGAGAACCCATTCAGTGTCAGGAAGCAGAACTGGGCCTTGATTAAGCAACATTCCCTACCCTCTGACTAGGAAAATCTGGTAATATTTAACCAATGGAAATTTTTTGCTAGGAATTAGTGTCTGTTTTATGCCTCAGGGTGTTTTATTTTTCAAATGTGAGGAGGGTTTTATGGTTATCTTCATGCTGTTTTATCATTATATGTTGGATGTGTGGTTGTAGATAAATAATCTAAATTCAAGAAAAGGATAGCAAAAAATGATAGAAAAATGATCAGTGCTTCAGAGACTGGGATCCTATCAAACAGTCTGCAATGGGAGTTCCAGAAGAACAATAGAGTGGAAATGAGTTCTAGAGAAATAATGAGCGTACAGTTCTTATAATTGATGAAAATCATTGACTTATCTACATAGGAAACTCATCCAATCTCATATAAATATGAAGAATGGCATTCCCAGCCCCATGAAAGTCGAATTGTGGAAAAGTTGGTTTTGTTTTGTTTTGGTTTGGTTTTGAACAGAGAAAAGTCATGAAAGAATGTAAAGATTAAAGGAGGAACATAAAAGGTAACAATATCAATATTTAATTTCTTATCAGAATACTTAGGGGTCAGAGGAAAATGAAGCAGTTTCCTTAAAATTCTAAAAGAAAAAATGTCAATCCAGAATATTATATATAGATAAAATACCCTTCACTTGTGGTGTATACAGGCACCACAAAAAAAAAAAAAAAAGCCAAACAATTCCAGCTGAATAAATGCCAGAAGAAAACTTGCATTAGTGAAAAACGCAAGAAATGCTTAGAGAGAAGGTAAAAATCAAAAGTCGTGTTTCTTGTTTTATTTTTGCCTTTTCTTTCTTTGTTTTTATTTATTATTATTTTGTGGGGGCTTGTTGTGTTTCTTTTTATTCATTTTCTTAAAATAATGTTCAAGAGCCAGGCCCAGTGGCACATGCCTATAGTCCCAGCTACTGGAGAGGCTGAGATAGAAAGATCATAATTTTAAGGACAGACTGGGCAACTTAGCAAGATCCTATCTCAAAAAAAGGGTTGAGACAGTGCTGGGGATGTGGCTCAGTGGTAGGGCACTTGCCTAGCATGTGTGTGTGCAAATCTGTTTACAATGAAAGCAAAACATTTGAAGTTCTAACTGAAAATGAATATAAAAATAGCAGCTATAACAACAAGAGTATAAAGGTATAGAGTACGGCTCAAATAAAGAGAATTATACTATTATTAGGATGATACAGAGAGTAAAGTGCAAATTTGGAAGTAGAAGAGGAAAATGAGAGGCCTGAGATATAAAATGATGTAATATTAACAATAAGTAAGATTAGATAAGAATATGTCTTGATAGTATTAGTACAAACAGTAAAGAAAAAAATTTAGTGTACGTGTGCTTACTAGAGATTTAGAGGGAAAAAAATCCTAAAACAAAGTAATTAGAAGAAAGAACATAATAACTATAAGAATAGAGACCGATGAAATAAAAAACAAGCAATGCAAGAAATAAAGGCAAAGTTAGTTCTTTTAAAATATTAAAGAAATTGATGAATCCATTACATTTCAGTCAATAAAAGAGAACAGTCTCAGGAGTCTGAAGCAGGAGGATCACAAGTTCAAAGCTAGCCCTAGCAACTTATCAAGGCCCTAAACAACTTAGTGAGACTGTCTCGAAATAAAATATAAAAAAAATAAATAGGGACTGGGGCTGTGGCTCAATGTTTAAGTGCTCCTGGGTTCAATCTCTGGTTTAAAAAGAAAAGCCACAAGTTTTCAATATGTAATGAAAGACTAAATAAAATGGGTGATCACTATAGATTCTAAAGATACTTAAATCATACTATCTGAATAAAATAAATGTTATACCAATAAACTTGATAACTTAGGTGAAGTGGTTAACTTCTTTAAAAGGTACCATTCACCAAAACTATTTCAAAAGAAATAATATCAAATTGTCATATGCTTATTAAGAATATTGAATTCTTAATAAAAAGAAATATTTCCAACAAATACAATTTCAGGGGTAGCTGATTTTACCAACAAATTTTACCAACATTTAAGACAATAATTCTAACAGTGAAGGAATAGCCTTTCAATTCATTTTATAAGGATAAGTGTAACCCTGATAACAAAGTAAAAGTATTAAAAGAAAATAAAATTACAAACCATTGTTCCTCATGAATATATGCAAAAATCTTCATCAGAGTTTTTTCTACCCATGTTGTTCCTTTTCTGTGGGTAGTAAGAATTTGTAGGCACTGAGATCCTTTTTTCCCCAAATCCAGACCAAATAAATAGATTTGTGCACTAAAGGGGCAAAAGGAATTTTCCAAGTACTTAGTCTCCTCTGAGTTAGATATGAGGACTCCAGGAAGGTAGAGGAATCTCTTTAAAGAAGAAGGCATAAACCTCAAATCAGAGTTACTGAATGGTGGGCAGCTCTCTTTGGATTCCAAGTTAAAAGGCATATTTACCAAGAACCTTAAACTTGACCCCTGCTCTATAATTCCCATTGCAAACTGCTACAAAACTTCATGAATAACTGTGTAGATCCTGAGAACCTGAGAAGCCTAGTGAGGTGCTCTTGGGGAAGCTGAAGGCACAAAGTCAAAAAGGAAAAGAAACATCTGCTCCTACTGAACTGCACATGGCCTCAGATTAGTTTAGATTGATAAAGGGTGCTAGATTACAGGAATATCATACCTAGCTCAGTGAACCTGAAAAGACAAAAGGATAAAGATACAGAAGGTGTAAAAACAAAGTGACAGGATGCAAAGAAGAAAAAAGGGGGGAGAAAGATTCTCAGGCAATAAAAACCAAGCATAACGAATATATATCGTACGCTACAATGTACCTGTATTCTTCCCCCATCTTAGGGCATAAGGGCTCTTTTAGTTTTCATAATCCAATTATAAATGAATATTATTGTTCTTCTGATAAGGAAACTGATGTTCAGAAAGTTCTAATAAGTTGCCCAAATGCCAGAGGTTATAACTAGTAAATAGTTACATGGAGTCAGGATTAAAACTCAAATTTATGTGATTCTGAAATAAGAATTAAAAGAAGAGTTCTCCATGTGGGGAAAGAGAAATGAACTGAAATTCGAGGGGGCAATTTCTGTGATATTAGCTCAGCATATTCTGAAATACCAGAAAGGTGGCTGCTGCAAGCTCTTCTGTTCACATTACAATTAGTTTTTCAACTACTACGCTTAGCCCTTCAAACATCCCTCACTCTCAAGTGTTCAGTTGAGCTGAAGATAATTATTTTTAAATCTTGGTTCTCAAAGTACAATCCCATATGGACATCTTCTTCATCTGGGAATAAGTTATAAATACACATTCTCAGCCCAGGCCAACTAAATTAGAAATTTGAGGGGTAGGGTTATATAGCAAATGCATTTTTGTTTTATTTTGTTTTGTCATAAAGCAACTCAGACTTATTTTACAGTTCTGAAGGTTAGCAGTCTGGCATTCCTCAGCTAAAATCAAGGTGTCTTCAAGGCTGTGATCCTTTCTAGAGTTTCTAGGGGAGAATCCTGTTCTACCATTGAGAGCACCTTCATTCCTGAGTTCGTCATTCTAACCAATTCTAGCTCCCTCTTCTACATTTTAAGACTCTTGGGGTTACACTGAGTCCTGGATCCAGAAAATCCAGGATCCTCCCTATTTTTAAGTTCAGCTGATTAGCAACGTTAATTCCACCTGCAATCTCTACTCTCCTTCATCACATGAGGTGACATATTGACAGGTTCTGTGCCTTAGGATGTAAACAAACTCAGCAACTGTCTTCAATGAGGCCCTGTAGGCAATTCTGACCTTTTTGTTTTGTTTTGTTTCTTACAGAGTTTGAGAGTCAGCTCTTCAGGCCCCAGGATTGGTCAAGGATTTGCTTCCCAAGTTTCCTCAAACCACATCACAGCATCTTAAAGAAATCAGACCCTGGCTAAAAGGCCTATGAACAAGTGATTGTCTTATTAGGATAAAATCAGAACCACCAGAAACTGCAAAGAACTTTTCCAAACTATTGAAGCTTGTCAGCTCCAAAAGTATCATTAAGAATCTGGAGGGTATTCAAGAGCTGATATAATTTGCTAAGAATCTATTAAGCAAGTCAGGCCTATGGAGCTGCTCTGCCTCAAGGGCATTTTTCACTTTAATGATTAGGCTGAAAAGTAAAGGAACCAGTTCTTCCATCCAAATAGTCTATCCGGGAGGTCTTGTCTCAGTTTCACCTCCAACATCCCTGACAAAAGTTTCAGTTCTAAAATAATGGGCCCTGGTATTGGATATTTGAATGGTCCTTTATTCTCCTAATATTAGCAGTAAAAGGATTTGGCTAGAATTTTTTGAGATCACTGATAATACTATTTTCGTGAGGACATTTTGCCAAAAATGCTGTGCATATTTCCTCAATGAGAATTTTCTGTTACATTCTTTTGTACTTTTCTTTTTCTTTTCCCCAAACTTGAACCTGACCTTATATTCACCTTGATATTTAGTTGATGCTGACTGGATTTTTTTTTCTGTCTCTCTCTCTTTTTTTAATATGCAGTGCTCATAAGAACATGTTTTAAGAGTTACACGTGGGCAAAAAGGTTAGCAGAGCCAAATTAAACCAGATTACACCAAGTAACAAAAGAAGAAATAAAATATTTCATTAAAATGATACATTCTTATTATGTATTATCATGTGTTTAACACAGGATTCACTGTACATTGCAAGTGTGTTATTGCTATTTGTATTTGGGGTAGGAGAATAATGAAAATAATATTTTATCCTGTACAAGCAAAGTGGTTTTATGGGCAAAATTTGAATGGAAAACAGTAATATCAAAGCAAACCTGGTAACCTCTGAAGTAAGGTTAGACTGTGAGGGTTGGGTATGGTGCTTAACAGAGAATGAGGAAAGGAAAACATAAGAATGATAAAAAGAAGAAATTCCAATTTGTTGGCAGCAGGTTTGAGTTGGGAGCTGAAGTCAGCCAGAAGCTTTCTGTTCTGGTGAACCAGGGTTTACACAATGGAGGGAGAAACAATGGAACATGCTTGGTTAACACATCCACCACTGTTTCTTAGATAGAAGAAGGAAAATGTACTAAAATAAAGTAAAAAGAGAGTGAAAACAGTCTTAGAAAATTGAGAAGTATCTAGAAGCTCCAGACCAAATGAATGTGCTGCAGCAAATCCACCCAAGCCAAAGCATCCAGGCAAAGCCCCTCAGTCCTTCTTGATGGCCTAAAGTCTCTTTTTCCTTGTGCATTTTGGAATGGCCCAGAAAGTCTATATCTATGTAGAGGTATCTGAATATTTCCTTTTAATCATGAATGGAATCAAAAAGAGTTGACACTTAAAATAGTTAAAGAAACCTTAATACAACCATATTAAAGATATTTCAGAATTATGGGATGTGTATGAGACACATAAACACACACACACACACATACACACACACACACACAATTCCCATGCATCTTGACTAAAATCGAGCCAGGCATGAATCACACTTTAAGCACAGGTAAGGTATATTGCCTTCATTTGTTCACTTTAAATGGCTGGAGCATAATTCACTCCAAAGTTGCTATGAAGAGGGAATGAGGATAGATTAACCTTTCGGTGCCACACCTGGTCTCTGGATTTCCCAATGTGTTAATGAATTTCCTGAGATGGGAGCTTCTGAGCTGCTGGCAGTACATTAATCTGAGGGAGCACGCAGCAATACATCCTCCAAACTCAAAGGTGGGTGAACCAATTTAGAAAATGTTAAATCAAATCCAAGTCATTCCCTAAAGACAGTACCAACCTGCAAAGCCCAAAGACATCTGGAAAAGTCACCCTAGTCTGGCTCACTCTAAGTCACTGATGAGTTTCTAACTTCAATTTTTTATCTGGGTCCATAAAATACAGTCTGTGACCTGTGCCTCTCTCCAGTTCCTTCAGGCATAAAGACACCTGTCACAGGACCTATAGAAATAACAACAAGCTATCTTTCAAATGCACTCAGCCACAGGTGAGCACTATTCTGTTCAATATTCCTATACAGATACATGGTTTTGAAATTAAAGGACTGGCAATAGATACAACTAGTTTTTCAAAGAAATTTTGTTGTTGTAGAAATAATTTACCTACAGGAAGAACCCCCTGGGAAGTTAAGTATTTTTTTAAATAATTTTATTAAGATTTGTTTTTAGTACTGCAGTTAAAAAAATGCTTTAAAACAAGGTTGGTGAAAATAATAAGCTAATGAGGAAGAAGAGTACCACACATAGAGGAGTCACATCCTAAAAACATATCACTGAATTTAAATATCACAGTCAAAGTTCAGAATGGTAAAGCTGAAGTTCCCTTTGAGCCACATTGGGAAAGAGTCAAGCTGGGAACCTGTCAGGGAGGTCCAGTTGCATCTGATGCAGAAGATGCCCATTAGGTGAGAAATGAATAGGATGACAGGGCCCTTAGAATATCAGGTTCAGATTTAAATGTGTACACCCAGGGAAAGGGAAGAATAGGAGGGAACATACAGATGATCCTAAGAAGAACAAACTGAAATTTAACTCTCAAGATCAGCAAACAGCCCCACTCAGAAGCGACCTTGACCTTGACCTTATATAGTCCAGGGATGTTACTGTTCCTGGGCTGGTGGAGAGGAGAGAGGAGGCAGTTGCTTTTTGTTATTCTGTTCCTGAAACTGAGCTGGCTACCTGTTGTAGAACAGGAGCTGGGTAAATGTGCAGAGTGAATCAACATGACAACTACTCAACGTACTGCAAAATGACATGTGGTGGGGTTGATCATACCGTCCGTTTTAATATATTGTTTCCTGGAGGTTCCTGCCCCACATTGTTCTCCTGCTTGTACCCTGAAAGCTTGCCTTGTTCCAGAGCCCAACGAGACTGGCAAAACCTCCTGTATGTGAGCAGCAGTAGACTGACTATAAGACTGTAGCTCCTGTTTTAGAAAGCGCTGTTGAATTGTTTTTCAAGAAACTTGAGAACATTTTGCATCTGGACATAGGTTTATGAAATTTACTTTTTTCTGTTTCCCTACTTAAAATTATTATTCTCATTTTTCATTTTTGGTAATCCAATGGATATAAAATAGAAGTGAATGGTTCCATTAACTTATATTTTTCTCACTACTAGTGAACCACATATATGTATGGTCCATTTGCATTTGTTATTCGGTAAATTAGTTGTTTTTAACCCATTTTACTGACATTTTCTTTCATCTCTACTTGGCTTTAACAATTTATAAAACTCATTGTACACAACAGATATCCTAATGGGTTCTCAACCAACTACCATTTCTCTGTTAATTGTGCTTATATTTAGCTTTTGTGTGGCCATGTGACCAATTTAAGCAGACGAGATGTCAGTAAAGAATATTAGTAATTTCATATATTTGTGAGGCAGCATGGAGAAATGGAGTCAAGCTAGATGTGAAGAATGATCTCCAAACCCATGGCTCAGAATCCATCTGTGAGGATTAAGCACTACTGCTGCCATCCCACATAAATCCAGAAGCTTGCTTTGCTGCAACCATGAGCACAAACAGGGTGATGCTCTCCTGACTGCTGAACACAAAGAGCAAGCATGTTGTCCTGACCACAGTGGCAGCTCTCTCAAGACCTGAGGTCACCAGACCCAGCATGGAGCTGAACATGAGGAAAGCAGAACAGGAAAGCAGAAGGAAGCCTGGCACCATAAAACAATTGCTTGAGACAATCTGGAAGCCCATCCTACCTCTGAATGTCCTGTTGGATGGAAGAACATATTTCCTTACGGTTGAAGCCTGAGTGAGGGTTTCTGTCACTTAAGCTGAAAGTGTATACTTAAATGTGCAGAAACCGTCAGGTTCTGACACCTGTGATTGTCATAGATAAAATAGCTTCTGTATTCTATGGCAATCAATCTGTTACTCTATTGATCTAGGAAATAAACTATTCTATTTCATAACATGTCAGAAGCAACAAATAGAATTCTTCTTAATGTGTTTATATGGTCTGATATTTTCAAATATTTAGATCAGAGGTGCCATTTTTTCAAACAGAAACATATACAATGCTGGTTTTTTTCTAGGATTTGTTGTTGTTGTTGTTAAAAATGATATGATAAATCTATATCTCCATATTGTTCAGATTTCTTGGTGGACCCCAAAGCATTAAGGTTTAACAAAGCACAGGAAAAACAGTTTTTATGCCAATATCTCAGGACTAAGAGTAAACTGAAGCATGGAGAGTTTACACTATGTTTTAATTATATTTTGTGGAATTTTAAAAGTTTATGTTTGTACATGTAATATAATCACATTGAGTCAGACACCAAAAATATAAAATATCATTCAATAAAACATTCTTCCCTCCCAATATTCCATTTACTCACTTCCTTCCTTCACAAAAATGTTATTAGCTTAAAACAAATACTTGAATATAAAGATTATAGCATTACACAAACACACATACACACCACTACATATTTAGTATACAAAACTGCCTGCACACATGTGTGCATGTAATATGTATGTGTATCTATACATTTCTCAGTTATGCTTTTTTCCCGATAATATATACTAGTGATCTTCCTGATAATACATACTAATGATCTTTCTATATTATATTACAGATAGCTTCTTCATATAGTTATAGCAACATAATGTTTAATCATAAATATGTGGCATGACTTATTTAATGTTGTGGTGTGTTTGAAATAAATCATGGGGACAGTCTTGAAGCAGGACATGTAACTTTTATTTATCAGCAGGTCAAAAGGGCAGTGGGCAAGTCACCTCTGGAACCTTTGACTCTTTGCAGAAGATAGGGTACATTTTATAGCCCCAAACCACAAGCTACTAATAAGTCAAAACCATAGCCATGTAGGAAGTGGGTCAGAATGATCCAGTTAAGGGTATAGTACACTGCTCAAGAAAAATGGGAACTAAATGGAGACATCTTACAAATGCATTTCTTAATAATACATTGTATAAAAATAACAGAAACATTTTTCAACTGGCATGTGTTGCCAAACAGAGCAGAAGGTGGCAGAGGCAGGATTTTCTCATGAAAGAAGCATTTCTTATATTAAATAGAGTCTCAAGATAAAATGGAGTTTGTCTGGTCAAGGCACATATAGTTTGGTCCCTAATGTTAATGTGTCCTTTATTGATTTTTTGAGATGTTTCTATACTTCTTCTGTTACAACTAACACTGCTGTGAATAATTATATTCATACATCACTTCAAACATATATCAGTAAATCTATAGAATGAACACTCTGAAGTGGAATTCATGGGTGACAGGTTGATTTTTAAATCTTGTAATTTTGATCCATAGTGCCAAATTGGACTCCAACATATTTTCACTAATTTACACTCCCACCAGAAAATATATATATATATATATACATATATATATATATATATATATATATATATATATATATATATATATATCTTTCACTTCTTCACCAGCATCTTATGTTATCAAATTTTTAGGTTTTTGCTAAAGCTATAAGGAAAGATGATCTCTCTGTCTACTTTTTATTTCTCTTTTTATAAATTAAGCATCATTGCATATATATGAGTCATTTATTTTTTTTATTATTAGTTGTTCAAAACATTACAAAGTTCTTGACATATCATATTTCATACATTTGATTCAAGCGGATTATGAACTCCCATTTTTACCCTATATACATATTGCAGATTCACATCAGTTACACATCCATTTTTTTTACCTACTGCCATACTAGTGTATGTTATATGAGTCATTTAATTGTTCTCTACCATTCTCTCTCTCTCTCCCTCCCTCCCTCCCTCCCTCCCTCTTTTACCCCCGCCTGCCCTTCCCCCCCTCCCCGTTTCTGGTTCATTGAATTTTTTTTTCTTACCAATGTCTATAAATTCTTTATTTGGGAGATTAGAAAACTTCTCTGTAACATAATTTGCAAATATTCTTGGTGTGGCATTTGTATTTTGACACAGAATTTTTGCCATGCATGAGATTATTTTAAAGTTTTTATAGTTGTTTTTACAAATAATTCATGGGTTTTTAATTTTGTGACCCCTTCCATAACTCCCTGACAAGCACTAATTTGTTTCATGTTACTATAATTAAGTCACATTAAAATGTTTTATGTATGTTTTGGTTCTTATGGTGAAGATTGAAAATAATTCTTCTTCTAGCAGGGGAATGGGAAAGTAGCATTCTGAAATAGCTGCAACATTCTGTTCTTCCCCGTTTCTGTAACAAAGGCCAGCCCTCAAGATAAACTACTTTTCCAAAGCCTTACCTGATCTGAGAGAAGTGCAATTAGACAATTTCAGGCCTCTTAAACTCTCCTTTCTCACATAAGTGGGAAAAAAAGGCAAAGAAACTCATCTAATGGTCAACTCACAGATTCTGGCTCACCAAAAGTACAGAGATTTAGATATAAGACTACAGACTGTTTCTCTTCTCCAGTAAAATTGCCACCAAGTCAATAAGGCCCCAGTATGCATATATTGCAACAGAATAAAAGCTGTAAGTCACAGACTATACTTAAGTTATTTCCAGGGTACTCAAAGACAGTGGGGGAGACCAAAACAAGGTTACTGCATGAAACTTAAGAGTCTGACCTCTAAAAACATAGGAAACATTAAACACAGCCCCTCTTTTAGCCAGGTATATATAAAACCTCATGCCTAACACCTATTTACCTCAGTTCCTATAATCTGATACACTGTGTCCAACTTTCAAGAAAAATTATAAGGCATGATAAAAGTCAAGAAAAAGATGTAGACTCGAGAGGAAAACAAAGATCAGAACCAGGCCTAGATATGACAGAGATTTTGAAATTTTAAGAATGGGCATTTTAAATTGCTATGCTTAGCATTCTAATGACCCCAATGGAAAAAGTGGTCAACATGCAAGGATAACTAGGAAATGAATGGAGAGATGTAAACTAAAAATGCAAAAATCAAACTAAAATGTTAGAAAAAAACATGGTAGCAGAAATAAATATGAGTCTCATTAGCAGACTATATCAGCAGACTATACACAGTCAAGGAAAATATCACTGAGCTTAAAGATATGTCAAAAACAACTTTCCAAATTGCAGTGCAAAGAGAAGAAAAAATAGAGAAAAATGGAATAGAATATCCAAGAAATGTGGGATAACTACAAAAGATTTAATATATGTAAAATGGTGCTACAAGAAGGAAAAACAGAGAAAAAAGCAGAAGAATATTTGAGGTAATAATGAAGTGGAATTTTCCAAATTTAATGCCAGACACTCAACCATCAGGAAGCTCAGAATAACACCCAACATCATAAATACAAAAAAAAAATATACCTAAGTACATCATATTCAAACTATAAAAAACAAAATACGAGAAAAAAAAATCTTGAATAAATCCACAGAGGAGGGGAAAATCTTGACAAAATAGGAATTAGAATAATTAGTGAAATTATTTAATTGGTCAAAATTAAATTAAATAAAAATTTCCTGTTCTTTTCTAATCTAAGAAAAATTATTTGTTCAAAATAATAGTAGCAATGGTATAATTGTAGTTTATGAATAAGTTAAATAATGACAGCAAAGTTATAAGGCATGAGAGGGAGGGATTTGAAGTACTCTATTAAAAAGTATCTGCATGAGACAGTATAGAGTATTTTGAAGGTGGAATTAGATTATAAATCTATATCACAAACTCAGGGCAACCACTAAAATTATTTTAAAGAAGACTAAATTAAGAGAGGAGAGAGGGCTGGGGATATAGCTCAGTTGGTAGAGTGCTTGTCTCACATACACAAGGCCCTGGGTTCAATTTCAACACCACAAAAAATAAAAAATAAAATAGAGATAGAGGAGAAAGGATAAAAGCAATCAGAAAATACTCAAGTATATCCAAAATAGGCAGAAAAGGAGAAGAAGATAAAACTAAATAAAGGACAAATTTAACAAATAGAAAACAGAAATATGGTAGATATTAATCCAACTACCTCAACAATCACTATAAAATTAGTGGTCTAATTATACCAACTAAAATACAAATATTGGAAGAATGGATTAAATATCAAGACCCAACTACATTTTTATTTGCAAGGAATATATAAACACACATACATTTTTTTGAATGTATGAGAAAATATATATCATAACACTAATTAAAGGAAAGTTGCAATAGCTACATTACTTTCAAGGCAGAGCAGACTTCAGAACAAAGATTTTCATCAGAAAGAGGAGCATTACTTAATAATAATGACATAAATTTTCTCAGAAGATGTTACAGTCCTCAATGTGTATTCATATAATAGCAGCATGAAAATACATCAGATAAAAACAGAAAGAGTCTCAGGGAAAAATAGAAGGAAATTTTTCACATTGAATGCACATTATAGAAAAAGATACATCTAAAATCAATAATATAAGTTTCCATTTTAGGGATCTATAGAAAGAAGAATAATTGTTATGGTATGGATATAAAGTGTCTCCCAAAAGCTCCCATGTAGAAGAAAAAATGTTCAGAGATGTAAATGATTGGATTGTGAGAGCTGTAACCTAGTCAGTCTGTCCTAGTTTGAATGGCCTGCCTTGTGCCTTGTTACTGTAGGTAGATGAAGTATGACCAGAGGAGGTGGGTCACTGGATGTGTGCCCTGAAGGGGTTCATTCATTCTCTCTCTCTCTCTCTCTCTCTCTCTCTCTCTCTCTCTCTCTCTCTCTCTCCTTACCAGCTGCTAAGTTTACTGTGAGAATCAGGAGCTAAAAGCATAGCTGAAGGATTTTTAAGACTTGAAGTTTGGCCAGAAAAAAAAAAAAAAAACATTTAAAACTGGGGCCCAGAAAGGTGTGGTTGTTGATAAGATTATAGCACAAAAGAGATGCTAAGTACTTTGTACATAAACAATAGGAATGATTGCTTGAGAGTATCTCAAGAATTTGTAAGACCACTCCATTGCAGGCTCAAGGATACAGAAGAAAATCCTTTGGGAAGAGATTCTTGAGGACCCTGCTTGCACAAGTACAGGGGCCTAGAAAGTTGTTTCACCATGCTGAGCCATCTAAGCATTAAGAAGCTGCTGAAGTCATGATCCCAAAGGATCCAGGTACTGCACAAGCTGGTGATAGACCTTGAAATCATCCATGTGATGCTGGTTCTGTGGGAATGCAGGATTCAGGACTTAGGGAATCATGAGGGCATCCACCAAGATTTCAAAGGAAGGCCCAGAAGGCCAGGAAAAGCATAGCTGGGTCAGAATGCCTGCAGTCTGCCCCTGAGAGGGCAATACATGAAACTAAAGGTGACATCAAACCTGGAATAGAGACCCAAGGACTTAAAAGATGTCAGTTACATGGACTGTCTGCTGAGAAAATCTGTTGGCTGTGGAAAGAGTCAGGCTAAAAGTGTACCCGTGAACTGCAAGCTGCTAGGCCAAGGGGATGGGCTTCCTAAGCCTTTCAGAAAGAATCTTACCACCATGAGTCCTAGATAACTGTATGCAGTGTTGTGGGACCTGTTTGCCCTACTGGGGTTTTGTCTTGTTTTGGTCCCATTCTTTCCTTCTGTGCCCCTTTTCCTTCTTTATGGAATGGGAATGTTTACTATGTGCCACTGTGTATTGGACACATGCTGCTTGCTTTGGGTTTTTACAGGGACTCACAGTCAACAGTTTGCCTTGAGTCTCAGAGACTTTGGATTTGGACTTTGTGGCCATACTGAAACTCTTAAGACTATGGAACCCTTGGAGATGAACAAATGCATTTTACATTGTTAGATGGAGGTGACATTTTGGGAGCAGGAGTGAAATGTTACAGTTTACATTTGAAGTGTCCTCCAAAGCTCTTACGTGAAAGAAGTAATGTTCAGAGGTGTAAACAATTGGATTGTGATAGTTGTAACCTAATCAATCCTGTTCTACTTTGAATGGCCTGAGTAGTAACTGTAGGCAGGTAAAGTATGGCTAGAGGAGGTTGGTTGCTGGGTACATTTCATGAAACAAATTCATTTTCCCTACATCCCTTTATTTCTTTCTCTCTCTTTCTGCTTCCCAGCTGCTGTGTCATGAGCAACCTCCCTCTGCCAAGGTGTGATGCTTCACCTTGAGCCCAGAGGAATGGAGTCAGCCCACCATGGATTAAATCTCTGAAACCATGAGCCAAAATAAAATTTTCCTCCTCTAAGTTATTCTTGTAAAATAGTTTAATTATGGCAACACAAAGCTAACTAACAATAATGACATAAACTTAAAGCAAATAGAATAAAAGAAATAACAAAAAGTAGAACAGAGGTCCATGGAACAGATAAAAAGGAAAACAAAAGAGAAAATCAACAAAACCAAAAATTGAATGTTTTTAAAGCCCAGTAAAATTCATAAATCTCTAGCAAAGGTAACCAAGAAAAAAAGGAAAGATGACACAATTTAACTATATTAGAAATAAGAGGATAGATCATTACTTTTCAATGGGGGCATTAAAAGAATAATAAGGAAACAATATGAATAAATCCATACTCATGCATTTGATAGTTAAATGGATTAATTCCTCAAAAGGCACAATCTTCCAAACTCATAGAAGGCAAAATAGGTCATGTCTATCAAAGAAATTGAATCAATAATTAATACCCTTCCAAAAAAAGAATCAGACCAAGTTGGTTTCACAAGTAGATTCCACCAATCATTTAAAGAAGAAATTACATAAGATCTCTACAGTTGAAAATAGAAGCACCAGCATTATCCTAACACCAAAATTACAAAAAGATATTACAAGAAAACTAAAAATTGTAATCTCTGATGAACACAGATGCAAAAATCCTCAAAATACTAGCAAGTTGAATCAATAGTACATCAAAAGAGATGTGCAACAAAACCAAGTGAGATTTATTCCAGACATGCAAGCCTGGTTTAATATTCAAAAGCAATTCATGTAATCCATAACATCAGTAGAGATGAAGGAAAATCACATGCCTTATCAATATGTGCAGAAAAAAATTGGGCATTCAACCAAATTCAATCTCCATTATCAGCAAACTGGGAATAGGTTTCCCAGGTGCTGTCCTCTGACAGTGCAGTGGAAGTGGTCTCATTAACATTGGATGGAGGTGAAAATCCTGATTCCCCTTTAGGTCTCTCCTGATCCCTCCTCAATGAGGAGGTGGAGAGTTGCTTCATAGAGGATAAGCTTCCCAGCACTTTGACCGCCTACTGTCCCAGCTGGGAGAGAGTGCACAGTTTGGAGTACCTCATTTCAGTCCAGTGAGTTTGAAAGTCTAGTCCCCCATTCTGCCTTTACTGGCATGGACAGAGGGGGAGGTGTCATGTTTTTCTGTAGTGGTTTCCTGTTGTAAATGTCATTAAGTTTCTGTCTTGCTAGACTGTACTGTTGTTCACTCTTGGCTAGAAAGTGCAATCTTTTGTCATACTTTATTTTGTCTGGCATTTTCATGTTTCTAGGTTCTCTCTTCAATGAGGTAGAACAAAGAAAACCCTGAGCTATCACCACCATTTTCTATTCCCAAGATCCTTAACCAGTTGACCTTCTTCTCCCCACCTTTCAGAGCCTTCAGGTATTTGTTTTATGGATAATCTCTAGGATGTTTTGTTGGACTTAATGAAAGTAATAAGGAAAAGTATGTTGACTTCATATTTTCCATTAGCAGAAATATTCCTAAGTACTTTAAAATACTTTTGTTGCAAATATAAATATAATATTTTATTCTGTTGTAACATCTATCACTGGAATTAATATATGTAAAAACCATTGGTATGTACATATTAATTTTATTGAGGATTTTTAGTTGTTTCTCTAGACTTTTATAGATATATAAATGAGTACTGTCTAGATATATAAATGAGTATTGTCACATATTTTTCTCTTTCTTTTCAATTTTCATGAGAAAGTACCAACACTACAATGTTAAATAATCTGGTGACAATAAATATCTTTGTTTTCTTTCTGACATATAAAAAAAGGCTTCTAGCACTGTTTAAGCATGATGTTAAATGGGTACTGAGATATTATTATATTGTTTAGTACTTTGCAAATCTAAAGACTCTATGCTATAGATTTTTTTCTTTATATTATTTATATAATGATTATATTCATAGAATTTCAAATATTGAAACATCCTTGCAATTTCCAGATAACTACCACTTGTTCTCCATGTATTATATTTTATAAAGCTTCCAAATTCTATTTGCTAATATTTTATTTTGCACTTTATAACTTCATGTGAATTTATTCTTCAATTTTCATATTTTGAAATTCCTATTTAATGTAGGTATTGATGTTCTACTTGTTTCATAAAAAGGATTTGGAACTTTGTTATCTATTTTCTGGGACAGTTTTTTTAATTGTCCATTAAAGTCCTGATAAATTTCATTTATGAAATGATGAGAGTAATTGGGGAAGAGAACTCTTTGCCAATTGTTGCTACAAAATTCAATTTGTTTAAATTTTACTGTCTCAACTGGCTGCATTTTCACAAACTGTATCTCATTATATTTCACCTATTTTATCCATATTTTAAAATTTATTTTCTTAGAATTGAATAAATTTCTTATGATCCTTTGAATTGCTTTAGAATCTAGGCTGTTTACACTTGTGGTTTTGGACCTTTTTTCTTGATAAACATGACTAGCAGGTATATTATTTTTTTCAGAGAGCTAGACTTTAATTTACCTATTAGCTTTTCTACTTTCTGAACTATTGACTTTGCTCCTCCACCTCCCATACACTCTCCCTCAAACTTCTCCTTAAATTATTTCTACTTACTGATATTAATATTTAAGTTAGCACATTCTTAACTTAAATATTAATATCAGTAAAGTGGGACCAACTTAGTTGGATTGATGATGTTTTATTATTATTATCTTAAGAGATCCCATGTTTAAGTTTGTATTGCCTCTTTGGTTGAAGAGCTGTTTAATCTACTGAAAGTATGAGTGTTGTTTTCTCTCTTTTGTTATTTTCCCACTTCAGTGCTTATGATCAGAATGTCTATACCATCTCTCTTCTTTTAAGTCAAAAATAAAAATTACTTTGTAGCCAAAATTATGTGTAATTTTTATGCCAATCCCATTGACATTTAGGAAAGAAAATCGTGTGCTCTCTAGTTTTGAATAAAAGTAGTAGCCATATGTATTAGTCAGCTTGGCTGTCATTAAAAAAAAAAACAGCATAGAGGGGGCATTAAGCAACAGAAATTTAAGTCTGAAAATTCCAGGATTAAGATTCCCAAAAGGCTCAGTTTCTGGCCAAGGTCCTCTTCCTAGCTGGGAGACAGTCACCTTCTCCCTGTGTCTTCTTCTGGTCTTTCCTTTGAGTGCAGAGGGAGAGAGAAAGATCTTTCTCTTCCTCTTCTGATAAAGTCACTACACCCCAAGTTAATGGCCTGATTTAACCTTAATGACCTCCTGTCTTCAAATATAGTTACATTATGGATTACAGCTTCAATATATAAATTTAGGGGACAAAATTCAGTCCATATCACTATATAAGGATTTTATGTTATTTGTGTCTGTTTAATCCTTTTTCCCTGTATGATCTGCCAAAGAATAAGAAAAAAAATATTTGAACTCTTAATATCAGGGTATTTCTATCTGTTTTTCTCATATTTCCTCTAATGCTTATTTTATGAATGCTAATACCATTTTATTAAGTGCATTGATATTCATAACTCTCTATACTCAACTTGAGCTGTGCGCTGATTAGATACTTTTATTTGCCTCATACTTTTGGGTTTATGTAATATTGATGCCCCTGCCCAGTTTCCAAACATCTTTGCCTAGTTAAACTTGCCCTTATTTTTTTTACTTTCAACATTTTGAATTACTTTCTTTTATGCTGTCTTTTATTTTGTACATACATTTGCCTTTGTTCTAGAAGCCAATCTAAAGCATTTTTATTTTAATAGGTGATTTTAGCCCATAGGCATTCATGATGATCAGACACATGTTTGATCTAGATTTTCTTATATGGTTTTATATTTGGTTTCTGAAAGTAGCAAGTGTTTCTGTAAAGCTTTTTCTATAGAGATTGTTTGATTTGCTCTTTTATTATTTAATAACTATAATATTTAGAAATATTTCTTATTATCTTCATATTAGTCAGTATTTATAATATTAGTCTTCTATTTTTCTTAACAAAAATGTATTCCTTTAATGAGCATTGGTGAAATTAGTATATTTCTTCTTTCTTTCCATGATCTGATTTTAGTAATTATCATTTTTATAGTACTAATCTTTGTACTGCTAAAAAAACAATCATCTTATTTTATTTGATATATTGGATTTAAATGATATTCTGGAACTTCTGCTATCATAATTGTGGCAAACACCATATTCATTCTTGCTTCTATCTTCTTTATAATTTTTCCCTTTAATGTTTGTTAACCATATCATTCCTAGGGAAGAGGGAGGGACATCAAAACAAATTACATTCACATTTTCAAACTGCAAAACTATCTATTTCTAAAGTAGTCTTCTAGCTATTTTCATTACTTATCTAATAAAATAACTTAATTTTTAAGATCATAATGATGATCTGGATTTAACTACAAAAAAGAAACCAAAAAAAGTAAACATAATAACACACGCTTTTCTTGAGATTTTTCTTATTCTACCATAAGAGTACTATCTACAAATGATAACAATTATTGCTCATGATATTTTTTGTCATTTGCCAATAGGGCAGAAAATACCCTACTGAATGAAATATCTGGGAACACTGCAAATTCATGACAAAAATGTTCAACTTACACAT
The DNA here is from genome assembly GCF_964194105.1 of Spermophilus citellus. Lineage (NCBI taxonomy): Eukaryota > Metazoa > Chordata > Mammalia > Rodentia > Sciuridae > Spermophilus > Spermophilus citellus. The sequence continues at coordinate 86,836,771 of NC_138183.1, forward strand.
AGAAGTTATGTATAAATAATAATATAAGTTATGCATAAAACATAATTTTGGTGGACCTGAGAAATCCTGGAATCCACAGATGTATTTATTTATAAAGATACTTCAGATACTAACAGTTCTACATCATGAACTCCTTAATGGCCACACTGAATTCCTTATAAATATTAGAACCTCTTCAATAACAAATACATGTACAATCTGTATTTTTTAAAAAGAGTATGTTAATCAGGTTTACATTACTGTGACCAAAATACCTGACAAGAACAACTTAGAGGTGGAAAAGTTTATTTGGTCTCATAGTTTCCGAAGTCTCCACCTGTGATTGGCAGACTTCATTCCTCTGGTCCAAGACAAGGCAGAACATCATAGTGGAAGGGTGGGCAGGAGAGAGAGCTGCTCAGCTGACAACAGTGAGGAAGCAGAGAAAAACAAAGACAAACAAGGGACAAGATATAATCCCCATGACATGTCCCCTGTGGCCCCCTCCCTCCAGTCATGTTCCACTTGCCTATAGTCACCCCCCAGTAATCCATTCAAATTATTAACCCATCAAATGGATTAATCCACTAATTAGGTTACAGCTCTCATAAACTAATCACTTCACCTCTAAACATCCCTGCATTAACACATGAGCTTTGTGGGGGGCATCTCATATATATGCCATAACAAAGAGGATAACGCAGAAATAACTACTCATGGTATCTGAGAATTGAGACTATGTTAATGTATATTGCAGGTGTTGCAGAGACATTTATTATTTTTTTCAGTTTTTCATATATTTTATAACTCCAGGCAGTCCTTTACAAGATTTGACTTGCTGAAATCAAAACAATTTAGTTCATCACAAGTCACAAGACTTCAGCTTTAAAAAAAAAAAGAAATGATGCAGCCAGAGACCAAAAGTTCCTGGAAGAATTTGGTAACCAGATTAAAAACAAGCATGATAAGCCTTGAAACTTGAATACAAAACCTCAAAGGCAAGTGAGAACAACCTACTTGGTAACAAGAGGTACTATACACTGTGGTACTCAAAATGGTGTGATGAAAACATGCCCTCACTAAAGCTCAGAGAGTTCCTTGGTCCCTAAAAAAAAAAAAAAAATATATATATATATATATATATATATATATATATATATATATATATATATATATTAGATTTGTGTCTTCCAGTTTGCTGAACTGTTAGTCCAGCCATATATCTATTTCTTGCCCATTGAAATAAAGCAAACAAAAAATCAGCCAAGAAAGAAACAAAAATCTGAAAAATTCAAATTCCCATATTTTGTATATTTTGATATCTTTTGCTGTTCTTTTACTGTGGCTTCTACATTTCAAATCAACATGTGCAGGTGACAGAATTTTTGAGTCCTATAATATTTATAATTTCCACAAACCTCATGTTTGGTCTAAGTTCTATTGTAAAATATAGTCAATACTCACCACCAATCCTTCTGAAAGTTTACTGTCAACCTGCTGGTTGACTGAAGTTCATCTTTTGCAAATTTCCATGAGAACAAAAGGAAAAATTCTCAAGAGTTCCCAAATATTCACAGATCTTCATCTTGAGTGTTTATACATGAGGGACAGCTTGACTGGTATAAAAATTTTGGGTCATAGTTTCTTTCCTTTTCTTTATGCACAGCCCCACAATGATCTGGCACCAGCTGTGGCTAAGGAGATACATGAAGACCGCCCGAGATTTCCAGTGTCAACCACCAGCTCTTTTGATAGTTGACCTAAGAGGTCTTCTGATTGTTTGCTCCAATCAATTATTACAGGATCCAAGCATGCTTTTTAAAATATGTAAATGCAAATTTTCTTTACTTCAGGTAAGAATTGTTTAATTGACTCCAAATTTTTATTGTTTACCATTGTCTTTCTTGCTGATGGTTTTTATGCTTATTTTGGATGTTTCTGCTCCTCAAGATCTGTTTCTTATTTTATGTTTTTAAACTCTCTCCTTAATGTATATCCCAATTATTTTAATTTCTCTCAGTTCTCACTTCTGTATCTTATATGTTTTCTATAATGCATGTCATATTACTCTTCTTACAATTTTGTCTTCTTCTGTGATTGCTTATTTTTTTCATCTACTTATCTCTGAGTTACACCAGCTCATTCTTCACTTCCTCTAGCTGGCTCAGCATCACTTCCCTGAGACTTTTGTTTTGATTCTTTGTGGTTTTACTTCAAACCATCATTGGTTTTTAAGGTTTTTAGTTCATGTTGAAATATTTATTCACAGTTTTAATCTATCCTAGGGAACATTTTCTTAGTGCACATTCCTTGTAAATAAATTTTACTGCCAATTTTTTTCTTGTGATAGTTCTCATTGAGGATATGTGAGTTCTTTTTCTATTGTTCATTATTAAATAAGTTGGGATTTTATAGGGCTATTTCAAATAAATTTCCATAGGTGAAGAGGAACAAGGGTCATGTTCCAGACTAGCTGCTTTTCATATTGCAGAAGTTCCTTTTACTGCTACTGCCGCAAAGCAGGGTAGCTTTCTGAAAATAATACTCACTTGTAGAATTTTGTATGGGGCAGAGTCTTTTCTGATTTCCTGGATCTTACTGCTTCTCCAGGATAGTGTTTTCCTTCTCTTTCCCTCTACTTTCGTCTATCTATCTGTACCTTTATTTCTATTTCTAGATCTAGCTTTCTCCCCTGCATCACTTGCCTGAAATTAAACTGATTTTGGCACCCCTATAGTATCTGATGTCTCTTGCATAAAATTAAACTGATTTTGGCACACCTTATAAATTATATACACTATCTTTCTAGTTTTTCAGAAAATTGAATTTATGGTGTGTGTGTGTGTGTGTGTGTGTGTGTGTGTGTGTGTTTATTTTCCCCACATCTCTTTGTTGCTTGCTTTTGTTTCACTTTCTAGAGATAATGAGGACTGACAAATTCATACAACCATCTTCATCCTAGAAGTCCTCAACTAGAAATTTTGCATTGTATAGTTAGGGAAAACTGTCTGCCCTTTATAAAGCAGTTGTTTAACTGATGCTTAAATCCAGTCCTGCTTTATTTATTTCTGCAACTTGAACACTGCAGAGACACGACAGCCTAGGGACAGCTGAAAGAGCCCCAGGCCAGGAATGTAAGAGAACCTGTGCTTGATCTTAGCTCTGCCACTGTATGAGGCAGGAGTGAGACAATTGATGGTGAAGCCTCCAGTTCTCCAACCCAGCTGGAAGAGGAGATCACCATTTGCTCTCACTGAAAAGGTTTTGCAAATATTATTACATATTTGGCAACATATTAGACTTCAAGACATACTAATCTAGACTATAGGGATTAAACTATATATAAAACTTAGTGATTTACACTGAGTTGAACTTCTGTAAAACTCCTCAGTCATTCTGTTCTCCTCCTTTCATTTCATCTCTTGTTAAACCTAAACTTTAAATTTGGCTTTCAACCAACATACTTTGAAAGTGTGGGGCAATGTTTCCCTTTTGCTTACTCTTGGCATTTTAATTATTAAATGTTTTTCCAAGTTAAATTTTGAGTGCACAAGCCATGCCACTGTCTAATAATTTAATTTGGAAAACAAATTATATGTAATTTCCTTGACAATCTGAAATTTATAAACCACTGAAAGGAGCCAAACTCATTGAGCAGCATGATAATTAATGCTCATTATGAAATAATTATATTTTACATTGGAAATGTCTAAAAAATTCACAGCAATTCTTCATATCTCTTTCTACTTACTGACATTAGGAAAATGGGACAAGTTTGCTTCATTTCAAAAAAAAATAGTTGATTTTTTTTCTTAGTGATTAAAGTCCATAGAGAAATGGAAGGTTCCTAGGTTAAAACTAAAAAAAAGAAATGTCCTTCTTAATAAAATGGATACAGTTTACTCACTTAGGTCAAAATGTGACTCACTATATAGCCTAATGATTTGGGGGAGCAGAAAGTTTAGTCACTAGGGTGCAATTAACATGTATACATAACCTGGGAGTTATAGGACCTAGTTTACATTTTTTATTGACTTATTGACACCAATGTGACTTGTTAGGAAATAAAAAACTGTTAACTTTTGTTTGGTCTTTGACAAATAAAATATTATGTTGGATTCTCCTTGCAAGAAAAGATGTTAAAAATTTAAAATAGAGGGGCTGGGGTTGTGGCTCAGCGGTAGAGCGCTCACCTCGCACGTGCGAGACCCTGGGTTCCATCCTCAGCCCCACATAAAAAAAATAAATAAGCAAGTGAAATAAAATTGTTGTGTCCAACTACAACTAAAAAATAAAAATAATAATAATTTTTAAAAATTTAAAATAGAAACATAAAAATATGTACTATATTCCTATTGTGACTAATAACCTAGACTGAAGCCAGGAAAGCAGATTTTCTCGATTTGCTTCTCCCATTGTTCATTTTTAAAATTCAACTTTGTCTGTGTGACTCATTTGCCTAGCAAAACAGGTGTGTTTCATAAGCTACTAAGAGACCCTCAACATTGTTTCCTGTGTCTGCATCAATCTTCTAAGGTAGTTATCCCATTTTACAGATTCAGGTTTCAAGAGCTAAGGGCCAATGTATGAGCTAGGAGTAGTAGAGTTCAGACTTTAATCTAGAGCTCCCTAATTTACTGGAAGTCCTGGATCTCTCCACCTACTTTAGTATGCACACATTTAAGCATTTCTGCAGGATAGCTAGGCAATGCCATGTCCCAAACTTGCAACTCTACAATTAAAATTGCATGATTAACATGCACTTGCAAAGTGCAGTTGATGGATCACACACTAGGTTTAAAAAGTTTCTTCCAGGAATGACTTCCACTTGGGTGTTTCATTCACCAAAGCAGGTCACATGACCATTCCTAGCTATCATGCTTCAGAAAGAGGAGAGATGGAAATATCTGATGGACAGCCCTCATGATTATGGCAGTTGGTCTTAAGATTGTGCCTGTGGTTTATGGAGCTGTCTGTTGAAAGAACCCTTTTTATATATACTTAATGTTGAAGGGCTCTGAACTCTTCTCTTGGACATAAAAAAAACAACACTGAAAGTTTTGAGCCAGAACATGATAGTAGAAGGAATTGAGTAGCAGTCTGAACTTACTAGAGAGATATGGACAGCCAGACTCCAAGTCTTGTTCCTTGAAAATCTTTACCACCTGCAAAATCAAAAAAACTTATCTCAAAAAAAATTCCAAATAATCCAATCAATAAATGGGCAAAGGAACTAAGCAGGTACTTCTTCAAAAAAGAAATATAAATGGTCAACAAATGCATGAAAAAATGTTCAACATCAATAGCATTTAGAGAAATGCAAATTAAAACTACACTGAGATTTTATGTCACTTCAGTCAGAATGGCAATTATCAAGAATACAAGTAACAATAAATGTTGGCAAGGATGTGAGGAAAAGAGTACACTCATACATCTTTGGTGGGACTGTAAATCCCACTCTGGAAAGCAATATGGAGATTCCTCAGAAAACTAGGAGTGGAACCACCATTTGACCCAGTTGTTCCACTCTTCACCATATATCTAAAGGATTTAAAGTCAGCATAATACACTTAAACAGCCACATCAATGTTTATAGTAGCATAATTTACAACAGCCAACCTATAGAGACAACCTAAATGCCCTTCAACAGATGAATTGATAAAGAAAATGTAGTATATAAATACATAATGGAATATTACTTATTCATAAAGAAAAATGACTTTATGGCACTTGCCATTAAATGGATGGAATTGTAGACTATCATGCTAAGAAAAATAAGCCAGTTAAAAAAAGCCAAAGGCTGGGGCTGGGATTGTGGCTCAATGGTAGAGCACTTGCAAACCACATACGAGGTCCTGGGTTTGATCCTCAGCACCACATATAAATACAACTACAACTTAAAAAAGTAAATAAATATACATTTTTTAAAGTCAAAGGCTGAGTGTTTCCACTGATACGTGGATGCTAACCCACAATAAGTAGGGAGGGGATAAAAAATAATAGATGAAAGATCCATGAAGTAGACTGTAGGTAATGAAGGAAAGGTAAGAGAGATGGGATAGGGAAGGACAGTGGAATGAGTCTGATCTAACTTTTCTATTTTCATATATGAATATACCACAGTGAATATCACCATCACATACATCCACAAGACACTAATTTTAAAAAAATATATAATTTAAGTAAATAGCAGAAATATTAGTAGGGTAGAGGGAAGGGAACAAGGTGGGAGGGTGAGAACAGAAGGGAAAGTACTGGGGACTCAATTAGAACAAATTGTATTCCATGCTTTTTAAATTTTGTCAAAATGAATCCTATTGCCATATAACTAAAAAGAACCAATTAAGAAAAGGCTTAAAATAAAAAAGACTTGCTTCTTGGTGACGATTCCAAACCAACCTAGTTCACGCTTTTTTCTCACTTATCAAGGCAGGCCAGCTTCTCCCTCCTAGGAGCTACATAAGGACATGATCTTTTAACACCAGCAGGAGAAATTATCACCTGGCACGGGGTGAACAGTCCTGGTAACTACACTGCAGGGGAATTGTAGTTGTAGCCAGCAGGAGGGTGATCGAAGACCCTCTTCCAGAGAGCAGTGTGTCCCAGAGAATAGGGACAATCACAGATGTGTAATTGAACCTGCTCCAGTTATTCAATGGAAAAATTTAGAAACTCCCTGTCTTAAAAAAAAATACATACGAACATATGGATATACACCAAGTAAGCCTTTACCCCAATTTACCTAGTTATTTCAGGGGCAAATTCTAAGCTTTATGCTCATAATCTCATATTGCAGGATGCCCATTTCCTTGAGTCTGTTCAACAACTGTAGTCATGTAGGTATCATTATATGTGCTTCAGATTGACATTATTTAGAAACTGTTCTAGATATAGCTTTTTAATGTCTAAGGCAGCACCATGTAAAATGAGATCTTTAAGATTATGAGAAATACATCTATTTGCCAAAAGCCTAATATGCCAAATACATTTTAAAAAAAGCTTAATAAGTAAAAAAAATCAACCACAACAAAAATGGACATAAGACTTAAACACTCAGCGAAGGGGTATATATGATCAGCCAATAAGTACATGATAAAATGCTCAATATTACTGGTTATTAGGGAAATGTAAATTAAAACTACAATGAGATTCAATCCTCCACCCTAGAATAGATTAAATTAAAAATGCCGGCAATATCTATTGTTGCCAAGGATGCAGAGCAACTAGAATTTTCCTCCACTGCTTGTAGGAGTACAAAATTGTACAACTTCTCTGGAACTGCTGGCAGTTTCATAAAAAGTTATATTTATATCTAACCTAACAACAAGACTTTCCACTTTAGGTAATTATCCTATCCAAATTAAAACATAGATCTATAAAAAGACATATACAAGAATTTTCTACCTGCTTCATTCAACATGGCCCAGACTGGAAACAACTCAAATATCCATTAAAGGTATAAGTGAATAAGTAAATAATACACTTATCAACAAAAACCACTGAGTCATATAAAAGAACAGACAAGCCAGGTGCCATAGTACACACCTGTAATCTCAGTGACTCTGAAAGGTGAGACAAGAGAATTTCAAGTTCAAAACCACCTGAGCAACTTAGGTGATACACTGTCTCAGAGTGAAAAAAAAAAAAAATTAAAGTAGCTGGGGGTGTATATTACTGAGTTCAATTCTCAGTAGAGAAAAAATACCACAAAAACTAAAGTGAAAACAAAAACAGCAGAAATTTGCATTTTTCAAATGCTCAGATGAATCCAAAAGACATAATGTGAAAAAAAAAGAACTTGGACACAAAATAGTTCATGCTGTCTGATCCTATTTATATAAACTTCTAAAGCAGGCAAATCCACTCTGGATAATGGTCACTTGTGGGTGGAGACCAGCAGTATTGACTGGAGAGGAGAAGTTTCTAGGGTGATGGGAAATATTTAATAGCTTGATTAGTGTGTCAATTACACAGGAAATATGCATTTGCAAACTTCATTTCATGTTATATGTAATAATGTGCACTTTACTCTGTTACTTATACTTCAAAATATTAAAAATAGATGTTTAATTACCAATTCCAAATAATGACATGCAAGATATCTTAGAAAAACACGAACACTGATTCATCTGCCACACTTAATCCTGTTTATTTTGGAAATTTCCAACCCACAGCATGGTATAATGCAGGAATCACAAATGTGAAATTTGTATTCGTCAATAAATTAACCTAAATTCATGAAATATCCAGATACAAAACCTTAAAAAGAGTGGCCGGGCCTTGGTGAATTGCAGAGAGAATGCCACAACTCGTAGGAGCCATAACATTTTGCTCCAGCTGATATTTGTTTCTCAGAACTGCTAACCCAGAGTGATCAAATCTGTTGGTTCTTTTAAAGAAACCAGAAATCCAAATATATATATATATATATATATATATATATATATATGACATATATATATGGTTTATATTTTGTCAATTAATTTTTAAAAGTGTAAACACTTATTAAGGAAAGTGATATGGTTTACATAATTTTTATATAATTAGAGTGATACCCATTTCCTCAGCCCCAACTAGGCTGCAGCTATCATGATACAACATCACTTTCCAAGAGCAAAGAATGCAGAAGGAAGTGATCATTGCTTGCTCAGAAACTAAATGGCTAGGCATGTTGCAGGGTGTGCTTCCTTAACCCAATCAAGCCCAGGCCCTTCCTGGCTGGTAATGGAGAGAGCATATCAATCAAAAAGAGTGTCTGGATCTTGTTACACTTTTATCTTTCAAAATTTTTCTTCCTGTTGCTAATCATTCCTGCAACTTCCCTGAGCCGCCCTAGGAAACACTGTTCCTGGTGAGATCTATGCCTTATAAGTGTAATATACACACATCCCCTAATTGCTGAGGCCAAGCTTAAACCCATAATCCAGGCTTCACTAAATGACTTGAAGAGAAAAATAAACAGATATATATGTTTATGAGATTCAGTTATTTGAACCTATTCAGTTATCTTCAGCTTTTATCCTATAGCCACAGACCACTGCATCTTTAAATTCTAGCCTGTCTCCATAGATCAAAAGTAGGATGACCCTACATCCCAGTTTTCTTGGGATAGTTCTGGTTTATGCCTGTTTTCTTGGCATAATTATGAATGCTTCATTCTTTTTCTCCAAGAAAAATGTTATGGTCACTCGAGCCAAACATAGCTTTTACTTAAGCATGGACTAGCTATCATGTCTAGACTGTGGAAAACCTATATAATGAAGAGAGGAGTGAAATGTTTTCTTAGCTATCCAAGACTTGCCTTTCAATCACAATTTCCTACCCAGAGAACTTAGAATTAACAAAGAATTTCACTTTGTTTCTGAAATTATTTAAAAATTTACTATAAAGAAAATATTGCTGAAAGCCAGGGACGTGATTTACCCAAGGTAAGCATTATAAGAAAGGAGATTATCTGAGTGTCCGAACCTTTTATTTTAATTTCACTAAGTGCATACAATTAATAGTATAAATAATGCATTTGGGGGGAAAACTTGGTTGTGTAAAAGCCAATTTTCTGATACAAAGGGAAATGGAATTGATGAAATAGGAGAAGAGGTTCACGGGAAAGAAGAGCATTTTGTAGTCTGAGAAAGGAGGTCACTTTCCATCTACAAAGTCGAAGCCCAGGGTGAAGTTAGTTTAAGGTTCGTGAGAATATTGCATAGGTATAGGGAGATAACAGATCAAAGAATTCCTGTGCCATATATTTCAGGGCACAGATGGAGGAGATCTAAGACCTTACAGAGAAGCCTTAGAGGATGGAGGACCATCATGCCATAGATGTACCATTTTCTAGAAGTCATTGAGGCCCCAAAGGCCCCAGAACTTAACTGGTACACAAGGGAGTTGAAGTGGGAGTGTAAGAACCCTGGTTTTGAGCATGTTTCCCTTGAATGACTGAAAAATAAAGATGACTCAATTATCTTGGATCAGCAAGACTAATTTTTCTGCTTCGAAGCCAAAAGGATTGTGAAATAGAAAGATGTTTTCTTTATTTAAAATCTGAGTCTGGAGCCTACAAAATTCATCCCTACTACATTTTATTTCTCCAGGTGCTCTAAGGGATTTGTTGTTTCTTTCTGCCCTGATAACATAAAATTCATGAATGTCTTCAAGAAAAGCAAGTTTGCTGACTAAATTTCAGTGGAAAACAAGGTCTTCCAACTCCCGAGAACACCTGGGGAAGCCATAAATCTGATCTATGTGTAGCATTTCAAACAGTTGATTAATTATCCACAACAATGTTCCCACAATCAGGAAATCTAATTTTTGTCATTTGTTTCAAACTCTGCCCCCACCAAATACTTTAACCCGAACTGCCAAGAATAACAAAATTGACAGATTTGTGATTCTACTCTCCATTTCCCCTTCCTGTTTGTTTGATGGATGTGTAGATTAGCAGTGAAATGGCCCAAGACTAGCAAGAAAATGAGGGGAAAAAAATCTGGTCCTGTTCTCATAAGAGAACTTTGCCACTATGCCTTTCTGATCTCCTCCATGTGTATCTATGGTGTAAACACACAGGTAGGCATAGGAGCACACACATGCACATCCTCTGAAACAAGACTATTATACTATTTTTCTAATTTTTAGATCAAATCCACTCTTCAGAATAGAAACAAGTTATGCACTTCTTACATGTTTTTAAAAATATCAGGAACATTCTCCTAAAGAAGAGTTGTCTTTGGCCTTTAAAACTCTTTTCAACCGTCTCCATGCTTTTCTCACAAAAGCATATGGAATAATTTCCTAGCCTTGTACCTTTGCACAACCACTTCTTGTCCTTTATGGGTCTCCAAACCAGGTAAGACATCAAGTAATGGCCTAAGACCTTTGCCTTTGACATTTGCATGTGATAGCAGATCTTTGAATGCAAAGACCTCAAACATCCTCTTTTACCTGATTCTCATGGCACAGTTCCACTTCACATTAACAAAACATCTGCTCACATTGTCCATCACTATGACCCCTGGACATATATCCCACTGAAGTCTCCACTTTTGGATATTCCTTTTCTCTGACCATAGACCCCTTCTTACCATTTTGTGCAATTTCCACACTTTCAGTGACTCTGTACTTTAACATCATGACCAGTAATCTTTGAACTCTGCCATGCCTAGCAGATGGGCAAGACCCGCCTTCTGGACTCACTTGACTCTAACTGGCCTAGTGCAATAGCCAGCCATTTTCACAGTCCATTCATGACAACCAATAAATAACTCCTTTTACTCTCCTAATATTCTGCCTCCTAGTCTTCAAAAACATTCTAACCTTTTGTTTTCCCTCAAGACATGGCCCCATAACCTGGTGTCAAGCATTTCATGAAATGCACTCCTATGAAAGCAACTTCATTAACTAGAATGAGTTTTGATGATTTCTGGGGATTCTTTTGTCCCCTGTTGGATCTTTCTCTTATTTCTTGAGCATGGATTTCAAAACCTCCTTATTACCTTTAACACCATACCCAATCCCATCAATTTCACTCTTACCAGAATTATTCCATGGCATAGAATCATCTTTACCAACAGTCACTTGGTCTCAAAATATTTCTCAGTTAAGCTATAAGGATTCCATACTCTCCTGTTTTGCTCTACAACTTATTTTCTTCTCTGTATCTCATTTTCAATCTCTCCTCTCTTTCTTCAATCCCTTTTAACTCAGTTTAGTATCATGCTCAAATTTCTCACATCCTAGAATACTTCCCTTTACATACTTATCATTCCTTGTTTCTCTTATCTTTCTGTGCTTAAGCAATTTATTGAACAAGTACTCTAATTTCTCACTGCCATTCCACACATTCCTTAACTCTTACTATCCAGCACCAGCTTTCCCATTTCAATGACCTCATCTCACTGTCTACCCTGCATCCCCACCTCCATTCTCTTACATTCTTGATCCCAGGTTCACTGAAACTTCTCTCTTATCGCCACCGAAATCGACTCTTTTCCTACCTATCTATCAATATTAGTCCCATTTTTAGCTCTGCTTTCTCCTTTTGTTCCCCTAAATGCAAGAGCTTTATGATTGTCTTCAGCCCAGGACTTTTCTCTCTTTACACTTTTGTTCAGTGATGGAACATCACTCATAGCAATAGCCTCCTAGACATTCTCATTTGAATATTCCATTTACATATCAAAAATCATTAGTTGCAAAGTCGAACATATCCTCTTTCTCCCATAACCACTTGCTCTAGAATTTTCTATTTTTATTAATATTCCTCATCGTCCACTTAAGTCATACCAGCTAAACATCAAAACAGTTGTCACCTTACATCACTCTTTGTCTCCACAGCTAGGCTTTGTCTAACAGTCAATACCTTTCAAATTCTATGGCACTATGAAGTGGCACTTAGGATCGCACTATTATAGTTCAAACTCACCACTTAACTATTGAAATAGCTATCTCATCCCCTCTCCTCTCTCCCTTCTCCAACCCATCCCAGGGACTGGGGACTAATCCTTTTAAAGGAAGCTCAACAATATCACTTCCCCTACTCAGAACAAAAAGTGATGTCTTGGTGTCAACATAGCTAACTATAAGGCCTCTAGAACTCAACAATGTCTATAATGTGGTGCCAGCCCATTCAGTCATTGACTCTATCCTTGCTCTAATCATTTGAAGAAGCTGAAGGATAATATTGAGATGGGTTTACACGGAAAATACCCCCCTAATATTTCCTTTTACCAAGTTTTAGGTTAACATTTTAAACGACCTTCTTAAACATCTGCCCACTCTAATAAGGCACTAGAGAAGCAGCAGTTGCAGAACGGACTAGCTGAACTCACTATCTTACCTATAGCAAGGCATAGAAATTCCTGTGAGAAAGATAACCCTTGTAACCAGTGACTGAGAATTGATACTGCAATGGATTCACATAAAAAATTACTAATATAACCCTTATCCTCCATTAAACTTTCATATATATATATATATATATATATATATATATATATATATATATATATATATATCCCTCCATATATCTCCTGGTGACTCCCTCGGAATTTACTAGCCCTAGCCCAGATGCATTTTTCTTATCATTTCTTCACACTATTTACTATTCTTTTTCAAAAATGTATTAAATTTTCTGCTTTGGCCATTTCTTTGGGTTTTTACTCTCTTGTGAGGGACCCTAAGTTCACAGAAATATTAGGAACATTTGCATGATTTTCTCCTGTTAATCTGCCTTGTACAAATTCAGTTCCTAGACCCAGCTAAATATCCCAATTAAAAACCACAATAGGTAAAGTGCCCTACAACCTGCCCAACACTTGCAGTACTAGGTGTGCAGGTTACATGCTCTACCTAATCCAGCCTTTAGTCTCACTAAAGCTAGGAGAATGAGCCAACAATGAGATGTGTTATATGAATAAAGGCGGCTCTTTGCAGGAAGTTATTCCTTGAAACACAAAAGGATGGGGATTTTATTAGACATTTCTGTTTTCCAGAAGCACATGGCTAAGGGCACGTTGAATACAGTCAACAGATTCAAAATGAAACAGGAGTTCAGAAAAGAGGAAAACTGGTGGTGGATTCCTGGAAGAAACTTTATCAAGGGTATTTGCTAAAAGATTTATAAACATTTCATTGTGTGAAATTATAGCTTAAGGAAATTCAACATGGGCACAGAGAAAATGGCAAAGGCAAAGGCACAGAGAAAATTAACATGGTGTGTAAAAAGGTAGGCATTTAGGGTCAGAGTGAGCAAGTCAGGTTTGGTTGATAATGAGAGAATAACAGCCACTCAACAGATGGGGTCAAGTCAAGACTCTGAGAGCCAGGCTAGCAGAGTAATGACAGAGTTATACATTGTCGGACTCCGTTATTTAAAAAACCTAATAATCAAACCATAACTGATTATCTTTCCAGTGGATGCCAGAGTCTATCTCTACCTATACAGAGATGTGCCTTTGATTTTGACTATGTAGAGATTAAGCTTAAAATTCAGAAACTAACACCAGTGCAAACAATCCATGTCCACAGTGATGCAAATTAATTTAAATCTTCCCCAATGCATTTGCAAATTCATTTCAAGAATATTCCTCATATGTACATTGCATCCTTCCTTTAAAACTCTCCCAACATTTTATTAGTTTTCTCACTCAATTAGTGCGTTAAACTTTTTAAGGTATATTTATTTTATGTATGAATGAGAGTCATGCTTTTACCTCTTTTTGAAGAACATTATTTTGTTAAAAAAAAAAAAAACAGGTGTGGTGGTGCATGCTGTAATCCCAGTGGCTCACAGGACCATCCTAAGTTTAAAGCCAGACTCAATAACTTAGCAAGGCCATAAGCAACTTGGCAAGAAACTGTCTCAAAATTCAAAAATAAAAAAAAAAAACAACTTCATCACTTGACTACAGCTATCACCAGAGAGGAAGGGTATCAAATCTGCCTGCCAACAATAGGAAACATTAGCAATCACTTCAACAAAAACTCTGCCAAGCCCTCTAGTACCCATCATGTGTGCAAGTAAAAAAGCTTCATCTTTCATTGGAGATTATTTTGGGGTTACCTAAAATTAATCTAGAAGCAAATAAAAAATTTAGGAGAGACTCTAATTATACCAGAAATATTTACAACAATATCTCAAGAATTAGCATCTGTTATTCAGGAAGAATCTTCTATGTGCCAGGTGGTTTAGATCCTAAGAAGAATCTGGCCCATATAAGGAAAGATGGTACAGAAGAGGAGAATGCAATGATGAAAAAGTGAGTCTTGCCAACACTAGAAAGCAAGTCAGTTTGAACAATGAGGCTGTAGCTAGGAAAGCCCCGTACTAGGTGTGCAGGTTACATGCTCTACCTGAGCCAGCCCATCGTCTCACTAAAGCTAGCACAGGAGAGAGAGAGAGACACCCATATGGAGGACCATCCATCTTTCCTTGAACAGAAATCTGCTGGGAAGAGTTGCTACTGCAGCTGAGCAAGAAATGAAGATGTCTCACTGGACCAAGACTGAGTACAGGACCATCTATATATGAATACTTCTCATTTACCAGTCAATCCATTAGCACTTTCATCCCTGCCCTGAGAAGCTGGGAGACAGGGAGCATATTTACATATGTCCACTGTATGTTTCCAGCATTTTGTAAATATTTGGCCAGAAATGGACCAAAGAGAGTCCTCTGTATTAGTCACTTTACTGCCTTAATCTTTACACAATTAGGACAACAGGTCTCTGGGTGCTGCCCACACATGTGCCCTCTTCAAGCCTCCACAGCAGCCAAGGATGTTGTTATCCAGCCCAATTTTAGAGTTTACCCCAGAATGATAAAGTCTGACTCTTCTCCCATTGTATGCCTTTCAAAGTCACTTAGTTTCCCCTTTTTCCCTATTAATTCACATTATAAAAACATTGTTCTAGTTTAGGTAGAATTTTTCTCTGCTTCATTGCACTTGGCTTTTTTTTTCCCTTGGACTTCCCTCTCCAATATCTGCAATGAGTATACACCACCTCCCTTGCAGCCTCTCTGCTTTTAGCAATAATTTGCACATAATGGAACAGCCAGAGGGGGTTTGATCAATGACCTCTGTCTCAGAGATGCTGTTCCTAGGGAAACACATCTGCCAACATAAAGTATTGGAGCAATCACAGCTCAGTGAACGCAGTAATAAGCAACTGTTACTCTGGCGCCATCAGTCATGTTCAGTTACAGACCTGAAAGGAAATGGCACCTCAGGGAGCAATGTCCTTCCATAAATTTGGGCAACAATGAAGAATGATTTGCAATCAAGTAATAAAAGGCCCCAAAAAGGTCCACCATGCATACTAACATCCAGTACAGCTGACAAAGGAAATAAAAAACCTTGGCATTGTTTGCTCGTTATGTAAACTACACAGCTGTCCAAGCAATTAAGATATGATTTTGGGAATTCTCTCGTAAAAATTTGCTAACAGTGCTTCCACTTGTGAAAGTGACATTCTTCTTTATCAGTAAAGTGCATTTCATTAAGGTAATGCAATTTCATCAAGCTTAATAGTAGGAATTGCTTAACCTTATGGCAAGAGTACGTAAACAACATAAAATTAATGTCGCTCCTTGTGTGGGGGATAGATTTGCATTAGTGACAGTGCTGATCAAGTAATAAAGAAAGCCAATATAGAGCCTTCGGGTTCAGAAGCTCTAGGGGCAAACAGCTGCTTGCTAATTCACATGTTGGGAATCAGCGCTGGCAATAAACAGTTAATGTTTACCTCCATACAAAGTGTGGCGCTAGAAGGAAGATGGATCTAATTACAGAAAATTTGTTAGGATAGTGCGAGACATTAGAATAAAACAGGGCATCATAAAACAGGGCATCAGCCTTACTGAGGGAGGAGCACAGACCTGTTAAGCAAGCAAAAGGAATTGAAAAGGAAAGGTAACTCACCAAATTGGATTGGCTCAAGAGACAAGTGGCCCCTTCAATTTATTCTACACCCCATAACAATCATCTCCTCTGCAGCAGTTCTTCTCTGGAAACAAGTTTGTGGCTGATAAAAGGAAGACCTCTCCACAAAGAGCCCCATATGGGCTCTTTTTATTTCCACCAATTCAAGACAAGCCAAATTTCCCCATCACTGAAGCAAATGCTATTCTGGAGTTCACACAAAAGAGTTCATGCTTGTAAGTCATTGTCAATGGAAGAAAGAGACTTTCATCTTCTATACTGAATCCAGAAACAAGGTTAATCCTTGAAAAGTTTCAGCCTTCTCCTTAATAGAGGCTTTTGCTAGAAGTGTTCATGATAAATATGATTGATTGATTTCAAATCCTCTCTCCTACTCTTCCATTCATAAAGCAAAGGTGCAGGTGAACACAGCAAAAGCAATTGGTCCTGGTTATTCCCAGATTGTAATATTAACTGCCAAATGATTGCACATTCATCCTGAAAATCCATTCATCAATTGAAGGCACAGTCATCACTCACCTGCCCTGTGGACTGATTTCCAGACCTGCAGAGGTCAAACAACCTGTCCTCAGGGACCAGGCAGCCTGCGAAGGAAGACCAACATATAAATAATAGCAAAGAAATTAGAATAAGTAGTGCTTTCAAATTTAATTTGATATCAAGAGCAGAGAAGAAGGTAGCTTTAATTCTGACTGTAGAGTGGGATCATGAATCTAGTGAACAGGATAGCATTTGTTGTCCCTGAGTACTGAGGAAGACTTCAATAGGCTGAAATTCACAAGTCCCAAATATGACTCCAGCATGAGTCCTTGGAGGAGAGGGTAGAGACTGCAAATGAAATGCATTGACAGATGTGACCAGCTTGATATTTTAAACCAGGCCAGGAAGAGTTTTGAATGACATTTCTTGATTATTTTACTCGAACTTATCATCTGATAAGTTCAAATGAATCAATCAAAGAAAACTTAGTGAAGAGATATTTACAAAGTTGTGGGCAGGGTTTAGGGAAACTAACAAGAAGCAATAAAGTGCTTTTTGACTATCAACAGTTGGGAGTCATTATCATCCTAAATAACACTGAGGATGAAATAGTTCAGAAATCTAGAGACAACATGGTAACTATATCTTTAGGATTTGACCACTAGCATGGGACACAGTCATAAGTAGAGCAACACAGTTAACATCAAGAGGGATACAGCCCAGCAAGAAGGAAGGTAAAAGAAGAAAAGAAAAAAAAAAAAAAACAAGATATGGATCTTTCTTTCCCAAAGGGCAGACTCAACTAGAAGCCAGAAGTCAGAGGAATCCATTGATCCTAAGTGTCAACTCCAGGACATAGAGCAGAGGAGAAAAAGTTGGGAAAATGGTTAAGAGAAGTGCTGTGGTTTGGATAAGTGTCTTCCAAAGTTCCGTGTGTGAAAGGCTTGATCCCCAGGGTGATGCTTTTGGAAGATACTGTGGACCATTAGAGGGTGGAGTCTTATGGGAGTTCATTCAGTCATTGGTGTGCCCTTAAGGGGGATTGTGGGATCCTGGTCCCTTCTTCCTCTCTTCAATTCCTGGCTGGAGAAGTGACTGGTTCTGCTCTGCTAACATGCTCCCACCATAATATGCTAAACCATCTGAGCACCAGAGTAATGGGCCTCCTCATCCTGATCTTGGATTGGAAACTCCAGAACAATGAGTCAAATCTTCTCTCTTTATCAGTTAATTACATCAGATATTTTATTAAAGTAACAGAAATTTGACTAATACAAGGAGCAAACAGAAAATATGTAACAATGCCTAATTACAATTGTATGAAATTTAGACATGATTTTAACCTTTTTGGCTTTAAATCTGATAATTCTATGTGAATTGAACTATAAAGTTTCCCTTTTTTATTATAAATACTTGAAAGAAAAGACTATCTTTATCATTTTATAATTCTAATTTTTAGCATAGTTGAATCACAAGCAACAATGTGAGGATTTAAGGTTCTAGAAATTAAACAAGAGTGACATATTAGGTCTCAATGCCATGATAAATATTAGATTATGGTTTTTAAAAACCCACATCTGCCCTTTCAACAAGAATATCAGAAAATAACCTGGCATAGTGGTACACACCTGAAATTCTAGCAACCCAGGAGTCTGAGAGAGACAGATCACAAGTTCAAGGCCATCTTCAGCAATTTAGCAAGACCCTCAGCAACACAGCAAGACCCTGTCTCAAAATAAAAAGTAAAAAGGACTGGAGATGTACCTCAGTGGTAAAGCACTCCTGGATTCAATCCACAGTAAAAAGTATATTTTAAATATATATGCATGTATATATGAATGTTAAAATGAAGAATGTGCTACTACAATATCAATACATATTTTTTCATAGCATCTTTATTAATATCAAAATAATTGTAGATGGTCTATCAACAAAAAGGTTCCAACATAAACCCCAGTCTTATTTAACACACATTGATAATGTTCTGTGTTACAATAATACAGATTAAATACTGTCAATGATTCCTTGTTTAGTAACTTTTATGCACTGATTGTTTTTTAACAAAACTACTTTAAATAAAATACAAACTTTAAATATGAAAGCACAGTAGCCCAACACAAAAGTAAATCACAAATTGAGCTTCTAGAGCACCCTAGAGTGATCACAGGTCACAGAGGATCCTCTCCCATGTGAATGGCCACTGCCACACTGTCTCTCCTGATAGAGGCCTTGTTGGAATGCAGTCCCACTTACACCTTTCTGTATTGTTTCAGGTTTGCAGGTAAATGGATGGAAATGGAGAATATCAAGCTAAGCGAAGTAAGCCAATCCCCAAAATCCAAATGCTGAATGTTCACTCTGATAAGTGGATGCTGATCCATAATAGGGATGGGGGAGGCATGGGAAAAATGGAGGAACTATAATTGGGAGGGTGCATGGGGGCAGGAAAGATGATAGAATGAGATGGACATCATTACCCTAGGTACATGTATGAATGCACGTATGGTGTGACGCTACATCATGTACCACCACTGAAATGAAAAGTTGTGCTGAAATTGTGTACAACGAATCAAAATGCATTCTGATGTCATATATACCTAATTAAAATAAATACATTTTAAAAAAGAAAAAAGAAAGAAAGTCGTTTGAACAGTGGCCAGGTGTGTTCCCCCAAAACACAGCAGCAATGACAGTGATGTGACTCCTAATGTTGATGTGATTTTTTTAATAGTGGCACTAGCAAGGGTGCACATCAGGGGCCTCCAGTCATTTCCTGTGGTATATATTTTTTTGTCTAGCAGTTTAGTATTGTAAAAATATCAGAATTTGTTACTGATTTGGCAATGTCAGAAATTTTACCTGAATCAATACACTTTTAAACCATCCCTAGGTTTATAAACAAAAATCTCAAATGAGTCTGGAGTTTCATCTCAAGCACAAGACATCTATTACAAAATGAAACAAAAAATAAGCCTCTGAGCTCAAGGAGCACTGGAATTTTAAAGATCTCTTCTATGGTGTGCTTGATATAGGTCAGATCCACAGAGAAAACACACCACATCAGCTTCCTCTGCCTGTAGAAAGCTGGAGATTGAAGGAAATTTTCCAGGGTCACTTTACCCTGAGGATGTTAAAAAAAAAAGAATCAGGGTTAGCAGCTGTGTAGGAAAAAGAGCTGTTGGCTCAACATGCCCAGACCAGGGTTTGAGGCTCAAACATGCTACAAAATAACTTCAGTGACTATCTACAATTCTGAGCCTCACAGAGTCCAAGCTTTCCTACACCACAGGATTTGTTTGTGTAAATGAAAAACTGTATGGAAAAGCTGCTTAGAGACCACAACACATTACTCAAGTTTAAGATGTTACTCTGACTGCTACTTGTTGGCATTCAACAGCCCTTGAACCACAAAACACATAGCAGTCTCTTTGAAATGAGTCCTCTTCAACTTTCCTTTCCCCAACATAAAGTAAAATGGTAAAACTGAATGATTTGAGAGATTAACAGGATATTCTCTGATACTTTTTTCATGAATTTTACAGCACATATGGGAGAGCAACTAGCTTTGAAAAATTAAGTTTACTTTTTATAACCTATAGGCAACTGGAAAAGCTTTGGTTTGCTTGCTTCTTTTTTGTTTGATTCATTAAATTACTGTGTCAACTTTACTAATTTTTTTTTTAACAAATGCACATGGTCATTGGATAATCACCTCCTTTGAGTGGGTATGCCTCTCTACAGAACATATGACTTAGTATTTTACACTAGTTTTCTGATATCAGCCAGAATGTTGGAAGTGGAAAATAAAAATTTAGCTGTGAAAGTCAATTACATTATAGAAATTTCATCAAATATGCTAAACAATGAGAATATTTTAATATTAGACTATTAAAGCATTAGTTGTTCTTTGTCAGAAGTCTTCAACCAGTTGCTATAAATTCTCCCCCCTTTACAAGTTTTCACCATGACCATAGTTGTCAAATCTGTTGGGCTCTTTCTTCTTGCTATCTTTGAGAATCAATATAAAGTTTTTTTTAAATAATGTGCACCCTGGAGTCAGATGATTTCATTCAAATATTAGCTCTGCCATCACAAGTTGCATAAACTTGGGAGGAAAGTTACTTGATCTCTCTGTTTAGTTTCCTCATTTGTAAAATGGGAATGATAAAAATACCAAGTTCAGAGGTTATGAAACTGCTTGGCACACAGCCTTGTATTTTTTTATTAAAATATTGTTTGCGATTTCAGAAAATATATCAGTTTTCTATTTGGTGCATTATTATTGACATCTACAGACAATTACTTTATTTTCCAACAAGAACCTGGAGATACGTAGCTCTTCTATCTAAATCAGTGGTTTAATGCATAGCTCTTCAGGTAATGGTACTTTCAAAATCCAATGTTGCATCATGGTAAGTGAAATAAGCCAGACTCAGAAAGTCAAGGGTCAAATGTTTTCTCTCATACGTGGAAGGTAAAGAGAGAAAGAGAGAATGGGAATTTAAAGGGGACTGGCAGTCACAGAAATAGATGGGAGACCAATGGAGTAGAAGAAGGACCTCGAGAGGGAGGGAGGAGGGCAGGGCCTCAGGAGTACTAGGGAACGAAATCTACCAAATTATGCTATGTCCAACTACAACTATACCACAATGAATTTATTATATATAGATATAGATATAGATATAATGATAACAATTTAATTAACATCATAATGATAATAATGGAAGGGAGATCAGTGGAGTAGATTATGTGGATTGGGGAAGTAATGGGAAAAAGACATTGGAAAAGGAGATCGAGCAAAGTATGTGCATGTAGAATTGGGCATAATGAAGCCCACTATTATGTGTAACTCTAATACACCAATTAAAAAATGTCTAATGTTGCTGTGGATCTTAATAACCACAAGGAAAATTCTTTCACCAAACCCACACAATGCTATGAAATAAACCAGACATGAGTGCTAGGATATGTCTACAATGGGATATCAGACCACTCACCATTTGGGGCATATGAAAAATTCACTCAGCTTCCTTGCACTTGAATATCCCTACATTCAATAATGCTGCAAGAAGTTCTGGGTTTGGGAGACACAAATGACTAGTGTGTCAGGGATTAAGACATGCATGCAGGTGTTCAAAGAAGCCAACAGTGTTTTGGAATTTCTTCAGACTAAGTTAGAAAGACATTTCTACATTGTCTAAAACTGCTAGGAAGAATAATTCATTCAGCCTCATTATGGCCAGGAGTTTCTCTGGGCAAACATTTTGAAAACTATGTTGTAGACAGAAGATAAGTCAAGTGGTTTTAAAAAGTAAAGAGTTCCTCCCCAGTGGAAACAAGCAGAGTTACAAGGAAAGCTATAAGACAGGTGATGAATTCTTTTAAAAGCAGTAAACTGACAAATCTAGGGGAAAACAATCCAATCTGTAATGCCTAATGGTCCACTGCTAAAATGCTAGTGATCTATTATATGGGAGTAGAAGTAGCAAATAATGAAACTTGTTTTAATTACGACAATATAATTTGTACAAGGTACTAAAACCCATCAGATTAAACAATTATTGAGGTGTAGTGCTCACATGCATACACACACACACACACACACACAGTATCATTAGTTCACATAATGATACTGCAGTAAAATTTTACTTTTGTTTTGTGAGGGCAGAATTGCTTAAGTTTGGGTGGGATTTCACCCCATAAAATTTTATGATTTACAGACTAGGTCTTAAGGTTAAGGTTTTATTTTTTTATTTTATTTTTTATTTTTGCCATATGATTTATTTTTATTTTTGTAGTCATACTTGACAGCAGAATGTATTTTGACATATAATACATACATGGAATGTACATACATCAATCATAATATCTATTCTATTCTGCTGCCCTTCCTATCCCCACTAAGAGTTAAGGTTTTAAATCATGATCAATACTACTATAAATTTTTCTAGTACATACAAATTATAAAGTTATATATCAAAAATGCAACTGAAGATCCAAATATCCTAGATCTGTGTATCTAATAAAGAAAAGAGCTGAATGTTGGAGAGCTTTTATTAATATGAATTTTCCCCCAAATTAGTCATTTGCTGACAGTTAATCTTACAGCTCCTACTCTACTCAAAGAATGGGATTAAACCAAAAGACTGATGTGTTCCCTATGTACAATATTAATTATTTCCCCCTATTGTTTTTAATCACAGATAAATTGGACTCCAGAAATTCAGAGACCAGTTTACTTAAATGTTTAACCTTCCAGCAATGAAGATTAGTTTGAGGACCCTCCTTCACAGTACAAGGCAACATTTTCAGTTAATTTGGCATCCACATAAATTGTGTCCGTTGTTTCCCTGATGACAAAATAGCAAAGCTTTTGAGAGGAAAGTTTTTCTGCTAATATTAAAGTGCCTGCCACTTCCAGCCTTGGATGTACCATTAGTTTTTCGTCTCAAAACACATCTCTATATTCAAAGTACAGCAATTGTAAGATGTTTTAAATCATTATTATTATTTAAAACTCGTTCTTACCAATAAGGCTCATAAACCACCTGAATCCATGACAAATGGCTTGACAAGAAAGAAAGCAAAACAGAACAAAACAAAAATCAAAGCAAAAAACAGAAGTAGTGTGTTCAAAGAGGCGGTTTCTAATACGGAGACTTAAAACGCAGGCACACACCAAAGAAAACAATTAATACATCAGAGAATTCTGCCAGGGTTTTGTAGCATTAGAGGGTTTCTCAGCTATAAAGAAACATATTGAATGTTTACAGCGCAGCCCCTTCCTCTCTGCTTCAGTTGTTTCCTTTTGTTTACAAGTCCCTGCCATCTTTCTTTGTGAATTGAATGCTAAACTCTCTCTGGAGAGATGTTATATTGCTTACAGAATGCTTCAGCAGATGGTGCTTCCTGTTGTAACAGAAGGCTGTGATAATACCTGAACTCTTCAAGAACTCTAACACCGAAAAACAAGATAAATGAAAGTCTTGAAAAGTTTTCTCTCTTCCCTTACCAGCCATCTAGATGTTCACTCTCCCCTGGCTCCCTCTCTGCCACTACATCGGAGGGAAGCAATACTCCCCACTCCTTCCCAGCTCCTCCCAGACAAGGACATCCTTTCCCCCTCCTTCTATCATGGCTCAAGCATTGCATCCCATTCAGCAGAGTTTAAGGATTGTTGAGAGTATTGCTCATTCGGATGCCTGGTCACTGTGCATTCAGATATTCGAATGCCACATTATAAACAATGAAGAAGAGAGACGAGATCTTTATCAGGAAGTGTCTATAAAACCAAATTGAAATCCTGAGAAGGCCACCTGATGCCAAAAGTTGAGGCCTATAGAAAAATTTATCTCCACACATTTGGAGAGAAATTGTCCTTTTCAAGACTCTCACACGCACCCTTCACAGCTTTGCCGTCATCTTGGAAACTGAACAGCGCTTCTCAGGCGTCTCAAGGACTTGTCACTTTATCCTTGCAGCTCTCTGCTATTTTTCTCTTCCTAAGCGTCTTTCACAAATTTCCTGCCATGATTCGTTCAGTTTCTTGTCCAAAGCATAGGGTAATTGCTCATTTGTCCTATTCTTTCTCTGCATACAAAGAAAAAAATGCCATGATATAATAGAAGTGAGGGGGAAGAAAAGAAAGAAAAAAGAAAAAATACACACACACACACACACACATATACACATCCACACAGTTGCTTTATAAACATAAACTGGAGAATAGAAAAGTTTCCACTTTAGAACCGTGGCATCCTAGAGCCTTGAGCCCTTTCTTTCTAAGCTCTCCCAATGTGGCCATTCATTATCCCAATAATTAATCAGTGACACTCAACACTCTATCCTCTTAGTTTATGATAACTAAAGATGAATCCAAGTCCTTGTCCCAGAGCAGTAGAGTGGACTCCAGGCTGGAGTGTAAGCTGTGACTACCAGCTGCAACCCTGAAGAGCCCACCATACTTGGGAAGGCCTCAGGCAAGGTGAGCTAGGGCCTAGGGGAGTCAGGGTACATGGACCCTACCTGAACCTGGCCTAGATCCATGAGTGGTGGGAAAATGGAAATGGGAACTGATCTAAATAGAGATTGCAGGAAAGTTACTCAAAGGGCCAACCAATAGTGAGGATACTTTTCAAGACCTGATTAGCATAAATTTTGACCAAAAACATTGATAACTTCTAAAATCTGATTAGGATAAATTTGGACCAGTAGCATTGGTATATTTCCAAAATCTGATTAGCATAAATTTACACCAAGAATGTTGACCCAAGAGCTATATAAATCCCTAGACTAGTACACTCAAGCTCAACCTGTTGTCAGGTAGCCTTTCACCTTGGGAGAGTTCTGGTTCTATTCTTCCCACTTGAATGACTCCTACTCCTTTCATTCTTGCCTTCCATTGTCCATGAATTTCATTCTTTGGATTTATGAGAGAAGAACCTGGAAAGAAATTGGCAGTTAGCTGCTGGGGTCTGCTGCAACACCAGAGGGCATAGCCCACCATTTAGAGCTGTAATATACCACTCAATAATGGAAAAGAATCCAACTTTGCCAGTTGCAGTCCTGGGAGCTGACATTGGCAGGCATCCTCTGCTATGATTAGCTGCTAACACTAAAAAGGGCTTTCTCAGTTGCAAAGGGCTGCAACTTAAGCAGATTCCACCTGCCAGCAGAAGCAGAGAAACTCCAGGTTCAAAGTGATACATATCGGTCAACCAGTTGGATGAAATCTATAGCATGGTATTTCAGAGCTACAGACTATTTGGACAATCATCTAATTTAAATTCCTCTTTTCTGAGATAAAATTAAATCTAAAACTTATATTAATATGCCCAAAGCCATAGAGCCAAGACAGCTCTAGAATGTGAATCTAGTTGTTAAATATATTATTCAATCTAGTGTTAAAAAATGTGCAAATCTTTTTAGCACTCAATCAAATAAGTAAAATATTAAAAACTTCCATGAGTGTTTGGATTTTACCTTATTTGGTTGCATCAATATGTCTAGCCATTATGCAGTGCACAGGCATTTAGAAAATCAACTGTGTGGCATTTATTGAGTGACTTTACAGCCTGCTCTGCACCGTGGTCACTGCCAAGGTTAGGTACTCAGGATACAGTGATAATCAATTTAGATACTGTCTCTGTCCTTGCATGGTTTCATTCTAGTAGGGGAGAGAGAAAATAAACTAGAAAACAAGCAAGGTAATTTCTGATAAGGTAGTGTTAACAAAAAAAACCTTGTAAAATGTTAAAATGTGATCAGGAGTGGGATGTAGGCAGGTTTGAGCTGGGATATTCAGGGAAGCTTTTGTGAAAAGTGGCCTTAAAGCACTATGAGAATGGTAGAACAGACCCTCATAAACAAAGATCTAGGAATGAGACAGGCCAGCAAGTTGTTCTGATCATGATTTGGTTTCACCTTTATTACAAACCTATAAGAAACTGTGCGTCAGTTAAGAGCAGCAAAACTGAAATTCTTGTTATCTGTCCTCTAGAAAGAGATACCATATATATAACATTTTGTTTTATATATATTTATATGTGTACATTATATATTTTAATATACATATATTTTTACATATTTACCTACTACACATATGCCTTGATTAGCTGTTAACACTATTTTCTATGGTTATGTTTACAAATAACATTCTATATGCTATGGTTTGAATGTCGATTCCCTCTAAAATTCATTTGTTAGAGTCACCAAACTTGGGCCCTAAAGGGAAGTGGAGCCTCAGGAATGGGTTAATCCTGCCATTAAAAGGGCTGTGGGGAGTGGGTTTATTCTCATTTGTTCTCTGCCACATGAAGACATAACTTTCCCCCTCTCCAGAGGACACAGCAACAAGGTATCATCTTGGAATCAGAAATCAAAATTGCCAGAAATCAAATCAATCTTGAGCTTTCCAGCCTCCAAAACTATGGTAAACAAATTTCTGTCTTTTATAAATTACCCAGTCTGTATACTTTGGTACAGCAGAACACAATGAACCAAGACACTGTATAGGGGCATATATATGTACATATATCAGGTGACAAATAAATTTACCTTCACCACCACTTTCAAGAGAAAGAAAATATGAGCCATATATATATAACTTCAAGTCTTGGAGGAGTGACATTAGAAACTTAAAGGATTCAAATGAAACTATTATTAATATTTTATTTCATCCAATATATCTATAGAATATGAACATTTCAACATGTAGTAATATAAAACAATTAATGAGATATTTTACCTTTTTTTTACACTAAGTCTTTCAAAATCCAGTGTACATTTTATAATTACAGCTAATCTTAGTTCAAACAATCGAAATTTCAAGGATTCAACAGCCACATCTGGCTAGCGACTACCATGTAGAAAGGACAGGTCTATACTTTGCATAGCATAGTGACTAAAACTTATATTTCTTCATAATACATTTTTTTCTTAACAGAAAAAAATGTCAAAATATGCCATGTCTGCACATATTTTTTGCTTCTCTCAATATGTCCTGGCCCTATGCCATCCTATATTTTAACACCATACTGAGAGCACTTTGAAATTGAATCTTTTATTATTTCATGATACAGGAATTTCCCATCCTCGTTATCACTTCTTATCATTTTAGTAAAAAGTAAAAGACTTTACATTTCTACTACCATATATTTTTAGTCTTCTATTTCCTAGAAGTGTTTGGGTCCAGTGTATATGTGTTATCAAGCAGATTCTGTGCCACTAGAGACAGAGCCAATAAAAAGGAAGTTTATTAATAACAAAAGGCAGCATGGCAGATGGCAGAGCCTAGGTTCATCCAACTTGGAAACTGAAAACTAAAAAGAATGTCTTATGGGGCATATTGGAAAAATGTCTCCAAACTACACAAGCTGACTTCCTTCTGTTCCAGGGTTCACCTGTGTTGCTGACTGAATATGAAAACCCTTGAGTTGCACATTAGTGAGGAAGAACCAAAGCTCAACCATCTGTATGCATCCAAACTGCAAGATTCTGGAAGAAGAGACTGCTAAATAGAGGGGGGAAGGAGTTCCGTCATAGTGACAAAGAGAGTGAGCAGGAGAGATCAAAAAAGTAGGAGGAGAAGAGAGGGTAAAAAGAGGGAAGAAGAAAAGAAAGAGATAAAGGAGAAGTTTTGAATTATGAAGCAGATAAGCCCTTACTTAATCTAGAAAAAGAATCTTTTTTATACTGCCACCAGGCAGCTTGGAGGCCTGTCCCAAGAGCCCTGGTTATGATGTATCATTTCCCCAACTGTAACATCCCTACAGGAGAAAGAAAGAGGCCGGGGTCCAAAAGGACCAAGTACCTGGAACCTAGGCCCCTCTTTCCCTTCTAGAACCTGCTGTACTCATCTAGGTCCCTGCCACAGGGCCCTAGCTTGCTTGTGGGGCTTATGAGGACAATTTTCATGTCTATACTTGGATGATACACTGGGCCACCTGAGGGATGACATAAGAGCAGCTGTGTGGAGTGACAGAATGTAAAGGACACTTGAAAATTATAGACTGCAGTTCCCTTGAGATGCATGCAAAGCCCCTTAAGATCTAGGAGGGAGTCAAAAATGGAAAGACTCAGGGAGGACTAAGGGACTTCTTGCAACATCTTGTTTCAGGACCTACCAATGTTAGGGCCTGGTGGTTTTTTCCATAAACAATCAGTTCAAATTACTATAGTAATTTTAATATTTCACAATGGGTGAAAACATGTTTGATCTGGTCCTATGGAAATATTCTTTGTGAAAGGGTCTTTCTGTTATTTATGGCATGTTATAATTAGTGGCTGGCTAATTAGTTGGGACCATGAGTTTTCATTTCAGTAGACCACGGGAAAAGTGGACAGCAACATTGTTACTATTTCCTTTAGTCATTAATGCTACCATTGATGCAGAAAGGAGAAGCTAAATGAGGAAGCATTTTTGGCTTGAGAACCAAAAATTATAATCAAAGAGCTACCTGAATCCTTCATGAGTCCAATCACAGTAGTCAACACACTCAAAATCTCCTCTGAAAATGAGCTAGAAGGGAGAAGTCAGAAGTACATGAGACAAATCTGGAGAAACCACTCACAAGAAGCAAAAAGAGAAAGATAAAGTCTGAATCAGATTGAGAAACTTTAAGACCATTTTCACTTCGTGAGTGACTTTGGCTTTGGGGACACAAAGGTAATCAGGAAAGGAAGGAGTCATGGTGATTTCAGCACATGGAGTCCTGAGACATACATCCATTTTAGATTTCTCTTTTTCCCCACATTTTTGGAAAATTTATCCGAGCAATTGCTTCTTGAAGGAGACATGAATTATGCCTCCTGAATAGTGATGAGTAAATTTAAAAGGGTTCAGGGCTGAATGCATGAATACTCAGACAGTTGGCTTCTTCCTCCTAACTCATAATTCCAGCCTTCCCGACCATTAAAATCAGACAGGTAAGCTTGTAAGAAGTAACTTGTATAAAATATAGTCAAGACATCAGTCCAGTTTGGGTTAGGCCAGGTAGATCACAAAATAGCATCACAAAACAAATGATGGAGGCCAAAGTGAACTTTTAATAATATCTCAAGTTAATTAAGATCATTGCATTTTTAAAAAATTAATAAACCAAGAAATGGTCATTAATTTGTTTGCAAACTATTTAGTATAAAACCAAAACCTTGCTCTGCTATATTTTCACTAGGTTATCCAAATTTTTTTCTTTGAGTTTCACATGAATTAAAGCAAGGCAGATGTCAAAGAGAGTAATAAATGCAAATCTCTTTAAAGATATTAAACCGACTTGAGATTTTGAAACCAGTTAGCATCCAGTCCAAGGCATCCTTACCTACAAAAAACAGTCCATGCACCACTTATTGGCAGCTTAAGAAAGAGGAGAAAAGTTTTAGTAACATTTGTTATCCGTCTCTTTAATTGTCTGGCAGTGTATGTTTATGTGCAGAACTGTGTGTGTGTGTGTATGAAGGTGTATGCCTGTGTATGTGTGTACTGTATATATCTATATAAACACTTTAGGTTTCTTTGTTTCCTTCTAAGTCATCACTGCAATCAAAGGACATTATATATTCTACTTTGTATCTTTACTCAAATATAAAGGTTATTTCCATTAATCACAAAGAATCCTGACAATCTAACTGGACTTAAGTTCATCTATATTAATTCCAGATAACTAAATGTGGACAAATGCATGTGTTAAATGACTGACTCTCATCAGAAAGTAAAAGAGAAGCACTTGATTTAGAGAATAGGGACAGAATTAAGTAGGCATTACACACTTCATGGAGTTTATTTGGTTTCATTATACAGTATCTACAGTTAGTCACCCGGGGAGAAAGGAATAAAAGAGGAGTGTGAGTTAGGTGTTTAAATTTGTTCAAGTATTATAGTAATGAGTTCCACAATTTACCCAAAAAATGTACACTGCTCTAATCGCACAGCAAGCCCCATTAGTCACTGTGGAGAAAGCAAAGTGCTTTAATTCCCTCCAAACCATCAAGAAGACAGGGAGGAATGGAGCAGTCAAAAGTGCCTTTCTCAAGGATGCAACTGTTGACCCACAGGGTAATACAGGTAGAGCCAGGCTGGGAGGCATAACCAAGTATGCTGTCTTTGCCCATCATGTCATTCCCCCATTCCAATATATTGAGAATTATATTAGCTATAGCTGCTTTAACAAACAAACTTGGTGACTTAAAACAATGCACATTTATTCTCTTACAGTTCTGAAGCCAGGAATTTGTAATGAGTCTTCGGGGGCTAGAATCAAGGTGTTCACAGGACTAGGCTCTCTTAAGAGGCTTTAAAGGAGAATCCATTCCCTGCCTCTTGCATGTTGTAGGCCTTTTCGATATTCCTTGGCTTGAAGCTGCTTCACCCCAATCTCTGCCTCCATAATCACATTGCCTCCCTCAGACCCCACTTCATGTGTATGTGTGTGTGGTGAGGGGGCCTCTGTCCTGCATGAACGTGTGATAGCATTTATGACTCACCTAGATAATACAGTATAATCTCCCATCTCAAAATACTTAACTGAATCATGTCTGCAGACCCTTGATCTGCCAAATAAAGTATGATTCACAGGATCCAGATATTAAGATGTGGGTTTGTTTGGAAGTGGGGACATTTTCAGCCTTTATAGATTCCCTTAAGATACTGAAAATAGCTCACGTCTTCCAGATCGGGTTCTACCAATCATCACCAAAGTTTTAAAGATAACTGTTAAACATTTCCCTTATCACTGAACCATAGTGATAGGTTGAATAAGAGTAGGTAAAAACCCAAGTCCCTGCCCACTCTATGCTGCCCTCCTTGACCCATTGTGGCATCTTCCTCCCATGACAATGTCTTGTGCTACTAGATAGGACTTCAGACAATCACGTCCATCATTTTATTTCAGCTCGATTTTCAGGGTCTATACTTTTCCACCACCTTCTCACTATTAAATATCTTCATTTGTCTCCATCCCTCTACTGAAATACTTTGATATCTTCAAAGTTGAGTGACAACTCTCCTCTCTCCTTTTTTTTACAGTGCTACTCACTCCTTATTTCTGAACACTGTTTTTCCATTTTCTCAAATTCATCCCTGACCTCCCTTTGCAGAGTGAGTTTGGGTCCCACACTTCTCATGGTGTTCCTCTTAACATTGTCTCCTACCTCTGAGACTCTCATGTTTGGTGGTTCCTGAATTGACATTCTCCAACTGCTGTCCCTCAAGTTCTCAGCCAGTGATTCTCAAATAATGAGCTTAAAATATCAAATGGAAAGACCATTAAAATGCAGATTCCTAGGTCTCCCTCAGAGGTTTTGGCTCCATAGATCTGGGGAGGAACACAGGAAGTTCATTTTACAAGCGCCCACATGATTCTAATGCTTGTGGTCTATAAACCAGAGCATGGAAAATACTGCTTGGGAACTATATTACACTATGAACCGGGTGGTGGTTCGAATATTTCACTGCCACTCAAAACTACACTTGCATAAATTCCAACAATCCGTTGGCAGACTGGTTTTCCTGTGTCTCCTGAGAGCATTACCATACTTCCACATATCCAAGAGAATACCTTGGATTCCCTTCCTCATCCCTCTGCAGACAGATTCTGATCCATATCTATATGCCATTGAAAACTTTCTAGAATAGTTCTTACAAGCTAAAGAATCATGGGGCTCTAGAGAGGGAAGGATCTAAGAAATAATACAGTCCATAACACTAGACCTTTCAACTGTCAGAAAATGGAAACCCAGACAGGTTATGTCAGAAGATGGTAAGCACCTGAAGATACTTCTGGTGTCTGGGGGAAAGGAGGTGATGAGAACTTCATAAACAGATGCTACAGTTCAATGGTTCCAACTGAGCAGGAACAGTAGAATCAGAGAGCTTGTGTTTAAATCTCCAGCTCTGCTACATACTAGCCAGTAAGGTAAGCTCTCTGTCACCACTGCTAATTGGGAATCATAGTAGTTCCCACAAGATAATGGTTTCTTATGAGGATTAATGGACAATATATGGAAAGTGTATAGAATAATGCATTCTATATAATATTACCTATAGCAATAATATTACAATTACTAGTAGTAGAACTGCCACTATTATAATAATTTTATTATGAAAACCACCAGGAATATCCCCCAAATTTAAGTTTGACTTCTATCTGCTAACTCTGTAGATTTAAGTCACATTTATACTGTTTTTAACTTTAAGGGACATCATTTGACTCAAAATATGTTTACAAGCACACAACTCTCACAATTTTTACAGAGAATAACAGTCAAGCCACAGGTGTCTAAAACCTAAGGTACATTTCCACCATCTGCTTTGAAAATAAAGGTTATCTATGACACATACTATATAGCTGGCATTCAGTTATTATTATAAAATATCTATTGAACACTTCAAAATCCTACAAGTATTGTGCAAAACATAGAATAACAGTTTTGCTAGGCTCTAATTGATTATGGACCATATATTTTAAAGAGAAGATGCTGCTGAGTTACTTAACACAGAAGGAAAGAAACTAGGCTTTCAGGCAAAAAATCACATAGTCCTAAAGGAGAGCAATGATTTACTGTGTGTTTAGGGGTTCTGTCTGTGCTGCTTCTTCAGCAGTGCCACATCTGAATTTTCTACAATCTTTATAAAAAGCACATACCAGGCTGGTCTTCACACTGACCCAACCACAACTGACAATAATGGGATTAATTATTGCATAGATTAAAGATCTCTCATCTTTGAGGTCAGGTACTGAGGTATGAGATAACACATATCTTATAACTATCAAACCACAGCCACAGAACTATCAAAGTTTCAATTAATTGGCCTGGATGGGTTAGAAAGAACATTTGCAATAGAAATGAAATAAAATAAAATATTTGAAAACAAGTAGGTATTTGGGGAATTTTAAAGTCAAAATATTTTTATACATTGTATCATTAGAAAGAAATGCCCTTGGGATGAAATTTTTTCTATGTAATACAAGACTCAGGACAAGAAGTTCAGACATTAACTTGGTAAAAATAAAATCATATGCCTATTTCTATTAGGATCTTGAACACATGTGCTAACAAATCTCCTTTTAGCTCTCCTGAAATGATCCCCAAAATCAGAGAAAAAAATGTATTGGACAACGTAACCATTCAACAATGCATTTTGCATGCACCCCATAATCTTAAAAATAACTGCTACTAAATAGAAATAAATGAGAAGAGAAATGCTGACTATAAGACAGTGTCGTGTCGGCTGATTAAAATAGTCTCACTTTTCTTCTTTTTCTTTTTTTAGTCTGTCTTTCATTCAGTAGAAGTTCATACAGTGACACCTAGTGCAACTGGCAAGGCTATAACAGCCTGGGAGAGTGAGCGAGATAAGCTGCCTGGCAAACCCCAGTTTTAATTTCAGCTAAAATAAGCTAATTCAAAACTGAAAGGCTCACATTTTGTCTCAGACTCCAATATGCATGCATATCCTAATTATCATTTGAATCTATTTAAAAATGTATCGTGCTTATGGGCCATAATTCCAGCTCAGTTCATTTCCTAACAGTTAAAAATGCTGGATCATTAATATCCATAATGAAGTAGAACTGCAATTAAGGGACTCAGTGAAATATCTGTACCACCCCCCCCCCAACCCAACGCTTCCAAGATGGGTTCGGCAGCAGTTGAGCTACTTTTCCTCAACATTTCTGATGTTTCCACTTTTAACATACCACCAGAAAGGCTTCCACTGAGTTCTATTACAAGAAACTTCCAGAGATCTGCAGAAACACACACTCCTTTTTGCAAAGCATCCTTAGGATGTTCTAGTCAAATGATTCAGAAATTCCTTCAGTGGGATTAGATGCTTTTTAAGAATCAATAATATGCCGTACTCACCTTGATATTTCCAAAACAGTCACATAAGTTCCTTACACAGAGTAAGTGCTCTGGAATATTTTTGGTGAATGAATTTTGTTCTCGTTCTTTAAGATCTGTTCCTTTCCTTTTTAATATCTCCCTTTTCTATATTTCAGTGTCACACATGGCATAGTTTTCTACAAACACTTACTGGAGACTAGACAAGAGCTGAGAGAATCAAGTGGTGAATCAAATCCTTCATTTGGGGTGGGGGCACCAGTCAAGGTGGCCATGCTCTGCTCCTATAAGTGCAAGATAAGGCAGTCTCTCCAACACCTGCTTACTGTTTAACAGAGGAATTGACTGGCAATATTTATTTTTTATTTTAAAAAATACTCTTACCAATATTACATTTCAGTCCATAAGCAAAAGTGCCCCCAAAATACAAAAGTTCTTGCCACTCAACAAAATAATTCAACATGTAAGAATCTAAGTAAATAAATAGAATGTATATAAAAATATATATACTTACTACAGCAAGATTAATAATAGCCAAATAAAAATGTTATAACCTAAATATCCAATATGAGGGCAATGGTTAATTTATTAGCATGGCAGACTATATAACTTACTATCTTACCCCCCAAGACCCCTGCCCCCATCCCCAAGTTCTTCTGCCATCGTTCCTGTTTTGAGAATGTGGCTAGCTTCCCACTACACCCACCCCTCTCTTTCTCTTTTTCTGAGGACTCTCTCTGACACATCAAAGAGCAAGGGAATCAACATTCCCAGAGACAATCTCAACAAATGTGGGATGAGAAGCCACAGATGCTTTCAGTATACCTACTGGAGAATTGTACCCTGTGTCCACAGGGGTAAATGTCTCTTCAATGTATCCCCTTTCCTACTCAATTTCCCCATTTATCAATAGTTTCCAGGATCACCTCCAAATAAACTACCAACATTCAACTTTCAGGCCTGATTTTGGAGAGCTCAACATAAGATGATTAGACTACATGCATGAATTAGTATGATGTAATCAAAACGAATGTCTATGTCATAGATTCGTGCTTGTTCCAGTGCTAGTGTTGACAACTGCCTCCTCACCTGAAAACCACAGGTAAATGCATCCTCATATTCTAAAAAGTCAAAAAGCTGCTACACATTGAAGGGGGCTCATACACAGCCTCAGTTTGTGTATTCAGAGGGAGCAAAACCACCCATACCCCCACCAACCTTCCCTTCCCATGTATATATAAGGACAAGTGGAAAAACAGGAATTATCCTGGGCCTTTCCAGAGGCACTGAAATGCTTACTTCTACCTCTTATTGGGTGCTTACTCATCCCCAAAGCCAAGAGAGGAGGCTCCAAGGGAAGAATTGTAAGGTACCACTAAGGTACCACTAAGCGCATTGCCATCACATATAGTTCTCTCTGGAACTTGGAAACTGTAAGACACCTGAGCAATTTCATGGCTCCTTACTGAAAGGACATCATGATTAGGGGAGTACTGGCTCTTGGATTACAGAAGGCTTATCAAGTAGTAGGCATCAAAGGTCTGAACAGCTTGCACATCTGTGTACAGAAGCTAAACACAGCTAGCCCCATGAAGGGCTCTCAATGACATAGGGGATCAAAATGGAAACTGCTTCACACTGCCTCAAGGAAACCCAGAATAGTATACATCAGGATGGGCATCTGTCAATATCAACTGGAAATAGAAAACAACAGACCAAGGTGGGAACCATCTCCATGTAATGTGCCTGGGGCCATATCCCACCCTTTACCCAACATTGGAAGTAACAAGCTAAGAACAGGGAGGAGACAGTATGAGATCACCACCCACAACCCTCCAGCACCAGGCTCACCCAGCCACCAGGTTCTGGGAGATGAAATGAGCCAGCCTTTGCTACTTGAAGTATTATAAACAAATAGTATTCAGCCTTAAGTACCCAAAAATATAATGGTTGTTAAATGAGAAAATGATGAGGAAATCTGACCAGGATATCATTAAAACCTAGTATCCTAGGAAGAAAATAATGTAAGTAGAAAAGTATAAGTGAGAAACTAAAATCTGTTCACATTTATATTCCATACCAACTAAAACTCTTCTCTAAACTAGTATATATAACTAGTTTGTATAACTTTTCAATTAAATTGCAAAATAATATAGAGAGCAAAACATATAAAATTAAATATATGATACAAATAGATGAATAAAAGGTGAAAATAGATGCTAGGTAGGTAGATGATTGATAGATGGATAGAAAATAGATGATATATAGGCAAGATAGAAACACACTAGCTGTATTAACTAAGTTTTTTTCAGGTAGTATCATCTTAAGCAATCTTATTTCCTTCTTTGTCATACTCTGTTTATAAATTTAAGATAATATTTGTACTCCTGAAATTAAAGCCAGATGTTATCTTAGAAAGATACAAAGCAAAGACAGTAAATAAATGCCAGGATATGTTCTACTTTTAAAAACATAAAC
Organism: Spermophilus citellus; assembly: GCF_964194105.1. NCBI lineage: Eukaryota > Metazoa > Chordata > Mammalia > Rodentia > Sciuridae > Spermophilus > Spermophilus citellus. The sequence goes on from NC_138183.1 coordinate 86,873,487, forward strand.
TTCACCCCCTCTTCTTTACCCTACTTGCCTACTATCCCAGCCCAGGTTTAATGACTGACAACCAGTTGCCAACACCCCTGAAGAGTGCTCTTATCGTCTGTTAATTTTCTAAAACTCCAGGAAAATAAAATTCTTACAGGGACCACCATTCTATCTCTCAAAGATATGCATTCAGTGAAAGGTTAAAAAAAAAAAACAAATTAATGGGAAAAGAGCATCAAAGGAAAATTCCTTAACCTGATTTTGCGTTTTATTCATCATTTTGTTAACAAGGCAGCCAGTCCTGTGAGGAAGGAAGGAATTGGCAGGCCAACTGGGGAAGGCCTCCTTTGAACAAAATTTTTCAAATCTTTATATTCCAAAGACAAATCCCCTTTGTGGTTTTGAGAAAATTGGAGGACTGTAAATTCTTCATGCCTAGACATGGCACACAAGAGGAAAAGCACAGAGGTCACTATGGACATGGTTCTAGATCAGGTCAGCATGGGCTCTAACTGAAGCTCTGCCCTCCCCTGGCTGTGTAATCTTAGGTTACTCTCTGTGCCTCAGTTTCCCCACCTTTAGAGTGGAAGTACTTACGGTATCTACTCAGATTTGTCCTGATATTTACGTGAGTTACATATGCTTCAGAGTGCCTGGCACTCAGTCACCACTACAAATGGTCCTCTGGCAAATAATTGACCTGGGGAGTACAGGTTAACAAAGAAGAGTTTCCATTCATTTAGGAGTGTATAATGCAAATAGGAACTTTCCAGGTTTTTCTTCATTGACAAGTTCAGTAGCTTTACCACCTTAGGTGGAGAGAAGAAAGCTCGGGAGTCACAGGTTCAGAATCAAACTGTGGTTATTGTCATTGTCATATAATAGGACAGTCACCATTTAAATGAGCTTCAGCTTCCTCATCTTGAAAGAACAGGGGGACTGCAGTCACTTGTCCCACCAATTTCACAAGGCTGTATAGAAGAACAAATGTGAAAATGCTTTGAAACACTATAAAGAACTGTACAATACAGGTATTTTTAAATAGGCCAATAATTAAAGTATGAGGATAAAACTTAAACTAATATTTCCTACACCTTGGGAAATATATCTACAAAATGTCAAAAACTAAATTATATTTAGCTCTCATTATTCTACATTCTCCTATGTCATTAGTTATTAATAACTACAAGATGAATAAATATCTACCTTATATTAGTATACTATCTGCCTCAATGTCTTAAATATGCACTGTTCAATATGGCAGCCACAGGCTATATGTGACCAATGAACATTTGAAATGAGACCACCCCAAACTGAGATGTGCTGTACATGTGAAACACACACCAAATTTTAAAAATAGTATGACGGAATGCAAAATATCTCATTAAAAAATGTTAATAGGTCACATGTTGATTTTTCATTTTGATTGCATGTTGTATTGATTACATATTGAATATACTGAGTTAAATCAAACATGATTACAATTAATTTGATGTGTTTCTTTTACTTATTATAAAATAATTATTAATTTGATGTGTTTCTTTTTTAATGTGGCTAACAGAAAATTTTGAATTACATATATGGCTCACATTATATTTCTATCAAGCAGTGCTGTCCTAGCAAATAATGAATCCATTCTTAAGAAGTACTTGGAGTCTTGTTAAAGGAAGCTGGAGCCTAATCCAACATTATGAAGATTTATGGCCTACTTTTTCCTCTATTAGGCACAGGGTCACTGGTCTAATTCCTAGGTCCTTGATCCACTTTGATTTAAGTTTTGTGCATGATGAGAAATAGGGGCTTAGTTTCATTTTGCTGCATATGAATTTCCAGTTCTCCCAGCACCATTTGTTGAAGAGGTTATCTTTTTCCAATGTATGTTTTTGCCACCTTTGTCTAGTACGACATAACTGTATTTATGAGGGTTTGTCTCTGTGTCTTCTATTCTGTACCATTGGTCTACATATCTATTTTAGTGCCAATACCATGCCATTTTTGTTACTATAGCTTTGTAAGATAGTTTAAGTCCTGGTATTGTGATGCCTCCTGCTTCACTCTTCTTGCTAAGGATTGCTTTGGCTATTCTTGGTCTCTTACTTTTACACATGAATTTTGTGATTGCTTTTCCTATTTCTATAAAGAATGACATTGGGATTTTAATTGGAATCACATTGAATCTGTATAGCACTTTGGGTAGTATGGCAATTTTGACAATATTAATTTTGCCTATCTGAGATCATGGGAGATCTTTCCATCTTCTAAGGTGTTCTTCAATATGTTTCTTTAGTGTTCTGTAGTTTTCATAGATATGTCTTTCCTAAAGCACAAGAATTAATAAATGTGATTGACTCAAATTAAAAAGCTTGTCAGCAAAAAAAAAAAAAATCAAAGAGGTGAAGAGAGAGCTTACATTTTGGGAGCAAATTTTTGCCACACGCACAACAGATAGAGCACTAATCTCCAAGAACTCAAAAAATTTAACATAAAAAAAACAAACAACCCAATCAATAAATGGGCTAATGAGCTGAACAGACACTTCTCAGAAGGACATATACAATCAATCAATAAATATATGAAAAAATGTTCAACATCTCTAGTGATTAGAGAAATGCAAATCAAAACTCCTCTAAGATTTCATCTCACACCAGTCAGAATGGCAGCTATGAAGAATACAAACAACAAGAAATGTTGGCAAGGTTGTAGGGGAAAAGGCACAATCATACATTGCTGGTTGGACTGCAAATTGGTGCAACCACTTTGGAAAGCAGTATGGAGATTCCTTAGAAAACGTGGAATGGAACCACCATTTCACCCAGCTATCCCACTCCTCGGTCTATATCTAAAGGACTTTAAATCAGCATAATATAGTAATGCAGCCACATCAACGTTTATAGCAGCTCTTTTCACAATTGCTAAACTGTGTAAGCAACCTAGATGCCCTTCAATATATGAATGAATAAAGAAACTGGTATATATACAGAATGTAATATTACTCAGCATCAAAAGAGAATAAGAATATGGCATTTGCTGGTAAATGGATGGAGTTGAGAATATTATGCTAAGCAAAGTAAGCCAATCCCCCCAAAACAAAGGCTGAATGTTCTCTCTGATAAGTGGATACTGATGCATAATGGGGAGGAGGGGCAAGGGAAAAATGGAGGAACTTTGATTGGGCAAAGGGGAAGGAGAGGAGGGGAGAGGATATGGGGGCAGGAAAGATGGTAGAATGAGATGGACATTATTACCCTAGGTACATGTATGACTGCACATATGTTGTGATGCTACATCATGTACAAACAGAGAAATGAAAAGTTGTGCTCCAATTGTGTACAATGACTCAAAATGCATGCTGGTGTCATATATATGTAATTAAAATTAATTAATTTATTTAAAAAACATAGGGTTAGCTTTTATTAGAATTTTTTTAGCTGTTGATGAACCTTATTCCTATTCATTTCTTTATATCTGGTGTCTCACACATGCGAGGCAAGCACTCTCCCCTGAGCCACAACCCTAGACCTAGAGTTAGCTTTTATATTTAAGCCTATGATCCATTTTAATTAATTTTTGTGTACCATGTGGGGTAAGGGTCAACATTCATTTCTTGCCTAGTGATATCCAGTTATTTCCACATCATTTGTTGAATAGATTATCCTTTCCCTTATTGAATTGCCATGAAATGTTTAAATGCAACTATTTGCCATTAAAAAATAAACAAACAAACAAACAAAAAGAAGTAATTGGAAATATCACCTCATTCAATGAAGTATCTGGAGGCACAAGGCATGAGAAACAATTGATTCCCTATGACTTTACCATCTTCTCATTGTTATGAGTTGCCAGCATTTAGGCATAACAGGAAGGGCAATAAATATTCACATCAAATTATATGATCTTTTTAGATAAAAAGTTTCTGGGAAAGAATCACAACTGCAATAATGAGAGTAAACCTGCAGTTCCAGACAAATAGTCTAAAAAAGACAATAAAACGTCCCTAGATGAATCCAGAGTTTGCCTTAAGTGCTACAAAGCCTGCCTGAACAAGCATCAGATCATTTGAATATGACATTCACTGACTACAAAAATCACAAGCAATTGTGACACCTTATGTGGACAGTGTGGTCCAAGAGATGTCTGCTTCATAGAGCAGAAGAAGGGAAATCAATGCCCTGGTTCAGTACTACAGGGAATACCATGGAAGGAGTGGCAGGAGAGAGCTCTCTTTACCCTTTTACTCTGTGTGGCACCAAATGCCTCTGGAGTTTCTGGACCATGAGTGAACAGCACATAAAAATAACTTGGCTTTCGCCAACAAAGATCCTGTGGCCAAAAAGCCAGCTGCTTCTCAATTTAGGGTTACAGTTTATGTTTTGTACCAGACCACCTGAGTTCTAGGCACGGCCATTAAATAAGCTGTGGAGGTCTTGGCTATTTGCAGTGGATGTAGTTCATGCCAACTGCATGATGCATTGAAGGGAAAAAGAGAAGATGTTGCATTACAATACAAATCCATTTTACAGCATTTAATGTTTTGTTGGTTTCTATAAAAGCAGCACAGGGACCTAGAATTAGCAATAAATATTGATTTCCCAATACTGGAGGTTGGAAGGGAAGAATGTAATATTAACTGAAAAGGAAATATTACTTTTTCACTCCAGCATGGACCTATTCTGATCAGAAAAAAAATAATGCACAAAGAAATTACAAGTATAAATTCAGTGTGTTTTAAATGTTCAGTTTTTACTAATTTTCAAAAAAATTATCAAGACAACATCCTCCATTTCTCATAATGAAGCAGGCAATAAAATTTGAGTAGAATTCAATTATCTCCCATAATTTAAAATTCAAACAAAAAAGGGACTATTGAGGAATATATCTGGACCTCAAAACACTGAAAATAAATGTTTTTAAAGTATTTTTGAAAAAAATTCAGATGAAGTTTCTTTTAGTCCTATTCTAAAATTCTTGGGATTTCATGAAAAGCAAACAAAATTAAATTGCAAATACTAGAGTACATAGGACTGTCAATGTCGTAGAGCATATATAGAGACATTAAGAAAGGAGAAGCTATAGGAAATTCACTTGAAAGATTTTTTACAGTTGAGGCAAACAGTCAGTTTGCCAGTTGCCACTCTGGGTTTGTCTGCTCAGGATGTTGACAGGAGTGGTAAATAGATTTCCACATGGATCTCTGTTGAGAAGGACTCTGAGGTCCTGTCTGACTGAGCTCAGGATCAACAGGAAGCAGTGCTCCAAGAAGCATTGACTACTGGTGTCCGCCTGGAAGGGGACATGGCTATTCTCATGCCACATCTTTGCTTTTCCTATAATGGCAGGTGTAGCTGGGCGGAACACCTTTCCTGTTGTTCTGCTCGTGTTCCATTTCATTCAAAAGAGATCATTTCACAAGTTATTGACTGCAGTCAGCGCCCTGTTCTCAGTGTCGGGTCCATGATTTCCAGAGTTCACTTCTCTTCACTCCTCCAATCATCTCTTCTTCACATGTGGTACTGGTGCTTGCTCTTTCTATCCCTCCAGGGCCACATTAACCTCTTCTTTCTGACTCCACCACAAAATGTTCCTTCTCCAACATGTAAAAATTTCTCCACTGTGCATAAATTATGGAATGGCAAGAATTCTGCAGAAGCCAAAGATCTGGATATAATCAAAAAGTCCTTTACCACCAAAAGGAACACTGTAATGTTCTCTCCTCAAATTATTCAGAATTAATTTTTTAACATAATGAATGCCAACCTTACCCTTTAACTCACTGCCATCTGCCATGAGTCATCTCCCAGGCAGAAAGGTCACGATGCTGCATCACGAAGGTGCCAGGGGACAGGCTGGGTCCAGGCTTCCCTCGTCGGTGTCATTCACCTCTCCAGCAAAAACACCAGCCAGCATCAACTATTGCTGTCAATGTCAGACAGTCGAGTACCATCAATTAGAGATGGCAAAAGCTCAACAACTTCTGAGCTTGGCTTGAAAAGAAAAGAGTCCAGATGCTTGTGCCCATTTGCAAAAACTTACTAAAATTCATCTGAAGGAAAGTACATCTTTTCCAATTAGAATGATTTCTGCTAATGTAGACAGCAAAATAATAGGTTGAAAAATAGTTATCATCAATTCCATATGGTTCACATGTCTTATAGATGACCTTTGACACCTGCATTTGTATTTACTCAATTGGGAGTTTAATTATGATGTGGAAACCTGAGATTTAAACTTTGAGGAAATCAAACATTTTTTTTTTTTTTTTAGAAATACTTCAAATGTTGATTTCCTTTTGAAAGGAAATGTACTTCTACATGACTTATATTTGTTCTCATTGCCTTTCAGTATCCATGTACAAAATACCTAGTTCAAGTTCTGCTATGGATAACCAATGGGACCCAAAGAGATAGACTTATGATAAGGGAAATGGGTAAGGGAAGCCAGAGTTCATAGGTAACATATCAGAGGTTCACCCAGCTAGACTGGGAGGTTCAGACAGCTTTTTGGAGGAGATAGCATCTTGGCTAGGTTTTCAAAGAAACACAGAGAGAGCCAAAATGAAGTCCAAGGGTCCATGCAATGAGGGAAAGAATTGGAATAGACAAGATAAACTTCTAGGTCGTCCTGGTTCCAAGAAAAGTTTGGCATAAAAATGTTCCATTCACAGCATCTCTGTCTTGTTCCTGCTATTCTGATTCATTACAGTCCTGTCTTATCCAACATTAACTAGGGCCAGTGGTTGCAATGAAAAAATAGCAATATTAAAATAACATAAGAGAAGATTCATCAGACTCACCGTCTAATTGAGGAGGAAAAATGTCTTTAGCTGCATAGGTGTTGGCTATTAAGTCTAGGGACAAATGTCATATTAATTGACTAGATAAGTACGTGGGGAGTGTCATCTTGCCGCCAACATTTTTTCCAATTTCATTCAAGTTTTACCTAATATCTGGTCACTCCCAATAGTATAAAACTATCTAAAAATCCATTTTCAGAAAGAAAAATTAAATATGGAAGGCATGAGTTCCATTCATACAGTCACCTTGTCATGTGCAGATTGCCATTTGAGATTGTCCAAGTTGGCATCAGATTCTCTCAGCATGTGAAGCCAGCTCTCTTGCTAATTTAGCTGCAGGTCAGCCCTCACTCTGCTTCAGAACAGCACTCAGGGAATTGTCTTCTCTGGCTGGGAAAGAGGATTGGAATCTGAGAAAGGAAAACAAAGGGCACCCTCCACAGAGAAGCTGCCAAACACTTAGATCTTTCATGTTGAATTACACTTGTCGCCCTGAGATGTGTGCCGCTGACATCTCTCGCCTGATCCACAGCCGTCAAGCCCGCCCCACTCAGAATCTACAGTGAGCCTTCAACTGCTGCAGGAAGAACATCAAATACTTTTTCCACATCTTATTATATAAGCAAAATCTAAACCGTTACTGCCTCATTCAGATTTATAATCAGTTCAATGAATTACACTGCCATGAATTTCTTAGAAATGTAACCATCCCTGGAACTGAGATGATAAACTACTACCAAGCCTCCCTGGCCAGGACCACACATCTTTGTAGTTGGAGTCCAGGCCCTGGTCTGCGTCATTGTGCTGAGGACCATCCAGACCTTCCCTGCTCTGCTCTGTGTTTCCTTGCTCACAAGGTTCATTTGGCAGCCTTTTCAGTCTTTGTGACCTTGATCAGGAGTGGTCAGTTCTACTCAGTTAGACCGAGCTAAAATGCCATGTGCTAAAATGTGCATGAACTAATCCTCTTACTTTGGTGAGAAGAGGGGAGTTAAGGGAATGCTGGACACGCTAGTGTTTCCCAGAAACATGTAAAAAGGAAAACCCTAACAGCTTCATTGATGCATAGCACATATATACAGGAAGAACACAAATCATATATACAGGGCGACAACCCCTATGGAACTAGCACCCAGAAAAAGAAACAGAATCTAACTGTAGAAACACTGTCCTGACTTCTAATGGTATCTATCACTTTTACCTCAAATTAGGAAGGCTTTAAAAGTTCACATCATTATGGTGGGACAACAAACATAAAAACCAGAACTCTCTGGCAAATCAAATGTATGCGATCAGAGTCACTTGTTTTCTCTACACTGATGCCGGTTCAAATAACTCTCATATCCTTCATAGATGCTAAATATGCAACAAACTCCCTGCTACTCAAGGTCAATGTCAATCTGATTCTTCATGTTTTTTTCTCTCAGTACCATGCAAAACTGCCGTAGGCCTCCAGGTGCTCAATGAAGACACCAACAATCCTACTGGCCAACATTTGTGTTTGCAAATTCCGTGTCCCTCATTATTGGGCTGGGCAAAGAATACCCTACCTGGTTTGATAAGGGGTTCTCTGGAGAAAGCTTTTGCCTGAGGAGGATGTCCTACCAGCCGGTAGCACACTCAAACCATCACAGGACCTGTGGCTTATAGCTGGTCCCTTCTATTCTCTGTGCATGCCTCCCCCACCCTTCTGGTTCTTTAAAGGGATGGGACACGTGCACGTGCACACACGTCTCCTTCCTTTTGCTTCCACTGGTCTATGTTAAAAGAAAAGGATTCCCTTCTATGTCCCACCTCCTCCATTCCTTGCACCCACCATTTGACCTGCAGGCAAATGAAGCCATTCAAATATTTGTTCATCATGTCATCTGTTCCCATCTGACCTTGCAATTCCTGTCATGCTCCACATGTCAGTTTAAAGCATAACGTCATTAATACCTCCAGTGCACTAATGTATGCTTCACACACGAACGCATTAATGAAATGTGTTATTGTTTTCCCTCACAGGACATTAACAATCTACCTCACGCTGTGTCCCCGACGCCCTGCAGAGCTGCTGAAAACCACTAGCTATCAAATGAACCCTCAGTTCCGCCTCAGTAACTTTAAGTTCAAGTTTATCACTGAAGCGTCACTCATGTGAGAAGAAGATACAAGCCTCTAAGGGCTTTGGTGCCCAGCTTCAATTACCATAAAGAGTAAAGGGAGGCAATAGTGGCAGAAAGGGGGCAGGGAGAGGGAGCAAGGCATTGAAACAAAACCCTGTCAAGATGAAATAGGGAAGACCTGGGTGTCACCTGGATGATTTGTTTCTCGCCTCTCCCCTTTGTCTATGGGCTGATGGTTTGAATAATGAAGACAGTATTGGTTTTCTTCTCCAGTCTGCCAGCGCAGGAGGTGTGCTTTTTCTGATGGCACAGCTGACATATTAAGAAGGATTAAAGTTTCTGTACACAGGCAATGTTTAAATTAGCTTCCTTAAGCCCAAAAGAAATCTTCCAAGCTGATTTGCAAAATGAACCCCAGCATGGCCTATAGCCACCCTGCACAGGTTTCCTAAACAGAGCTCCGGTGCTCTATTTGGCCAGCTGTTTTGCAAAATCAGAAAAAAAAAAAAAAAAGAAAGGTAATTCCCTTTCAACATCACCTCAGCCAGTATTTCTTCTGTAATTAAAATTGAAAGCTTTCCCCAACAGGTTCTCAGAGGCTCTCCGGGAGAAACAGATTTCTCTTTTCCTGTGTAATTAAGCACAAATTGTAAGGTGTTGGGCTTTACAGCAGAGGAGCAAGAATGGTCAAAGGTGTTCCATCCAAGGCTGGGGGAAGCTTTTGTGTTTGGTTAGCTGTTAGGAAATGCTAATTGCTTTTTCTCTTGCCATTAGGCACTAATCCCTGCTGTGACGGAAATTTTTCCCAGGCTGGGGCCTGAAAGGTGAAGAGAGATGTACAGCACAAATGCCACAAACAGAGTCACCTGTACCAGTGAATTGTAGCACGGCCAGGAAGACAATTGTCTGCCCAGTGTTTATACCAACAGCGCACCTCGCACCTCACAATTCCTTTTATTCATGTCCTGGGGGCAGGCTTAAGAATAGGTACAAAATGTGGTGTCTGAATGTTTCAAGTTGCTAAGCCTGTACCCTAAACATAAGCTTCTAATCACAAATTAAGCATCTAATCAAAACTCCTGGCTTGGGAACAAAAGTTAGGGCTTAACTCTTTCCTGGGCTGCTGACTACAAAAAGACCTTTGTGGAATGCCTGGAGGAGCTGTTCTCTGAGGGGGACTCATTCTCATAGGAGGACTTAGCGTGTTCCTCCAAGTCAGCAAGGTGAAGGCTACTTATTTTAAATTGATGTTTCCCTTCTCACAGATGCAACCAGGCCAAATGGAGCTGCAGCCACATCGCCCTTAAAAAAGCAAGCCTCATTCCAGAAACAAATAGGTAGCTGGAACCTCAGGTGATCATTTTTCTTCCATTTGATTTTAGCCCAATGGCAAAGAGATCCAAAGTGACCCTGTGATTCCTGCAGCCTTGGTGTTCACAGCCTGTGCAATCATCACCTCCCTTTGCATGTAGGCAGGATCTAGGACGTGTGTGTGTGTGTGTGTGTGTGTGTGTGTGTGTGTGTGAGAGAGAGAGAGAGAGAGAGAGAGAGAGAGAGAGAGAGAGAGGTGTGAAGGGATTTTGCCAATGTTAAATAAGGTCCATATTTACCAAGATGGACCTAGGAGAATCAGGTGAAAATGCTTCTAAGAAGGATCGGGCCCCGGGCAGATCAGCGATTCTCTTTGCTGACTTAGAATAAACAGCAGTGTTGAGGAGGCCGGTGTGGCAAGGTTCTGCAGGTGGCCTCTAAGATGAAGGGTAGCCTCCAACTGGCAGCCCACAAAAAAGCTGGGGCCCTCAGCCACACAGCAACAAAGAAGCAAATCTGCCAAAACCTACGTGAGCTCAAAAGTGGGTTCTTCTCCAGCTCAGCCTCAAGATGATCATTGTATTGTCATGAGCAACTAATAATAATAAAAAAAAAATCTGGTCTAGTCCAAAGTTTTATAGGAGGCAGATGAGTGCTGAGCAGAAGACCTAATCCACCTGTGTTGAAGAACCATAAGCAATGGTGATGGATTTCACAGGGATAGATAACTAATGCAAGCCTTAAGCATTTAGATCCTCCTTCTTTAAATCAATGGTGATTCAGTTATAGTGCAGTGGTAATCTTCAGGGATATCTCAATAATCAGCCCCTGATTCTCACCCATCAATGCATTACATATTGGGTCCACGGTGCACACTTTTTGGGACACCTGGTTGAGATACTCTGTCATATTTCATTTCTTCACAGCCTTGACTTTGTTTTGTCACTGAGGCAGTCCATATTTCAAAGAAAGACCTTGAAGGGAATAGGAAGCCACATCAGATATGGGTCACAAAAATATAAAAAGATGAATATTATTATTATTTTCAATCAATTTAATCTTTCCAAAAAAATGTGGAGATAAAGAGAACAATCATTTCATTCCTGTGTGTTTTAAGTACCCGTCTCCTGCTTTCTCCAGTTCATAAACTTCCAGAAAATTTTCAAAGTTCTCAACAAATGGATTTTACAATTTGGATCTTTTTAGAAGTCAACTGCCATACAGCAGTAGGTATTTTTTGTTTGTGTTTTGTTTTATTTGGGTTGAGTTTGGTTTTTGTTTTTCCCCCAGGGAATTTGACAAACTGAATCTAAAATATTCATGGAAGAGCAGGCCAAGAAGGTTCAGGATACTTCAGAAGACTCTGAACACTAGAAATAAAGAACTGTTATAAATGGTATTAATTAAGACAGTGTAATCAAACAATCATAAGCCAACAGAATAAAAGCAGATATCCAGCACAGGATATTTGTATATTGACACATGCTACATGGAATATTTGACATTACAAGTCAGAGAGAAAAATATGTCATCTCATAAAAGGTGCCCCACTGTAGCTTCCAGATATTTTTTTTCTGGGAAAGGGGAGCAGGTAAATAACTCATATAAAAATTTCTTTAAAAAGCAAAGCAAAAAAAAAAAAAAAAAGGATGAATAAAAAATATAAACCAGTATCTTTAAATTAAAATACAATAAATAGTTATATGAATGTGTTAGATTTCCATCACTGTGACAAAATACCTGAGATCATCAACTGCCTAAGAGTTGGAGAGTTTTCAGTCTATGGTCAGCTGCCCATGTTCATTTGGGCCTATGGCATGCAGTTTATCATAGTGGGGAACACATGTGAGATAAAAACTGTCTATCTCATGGCAAAGGGGAAACAGAGAGAAAGGGGAGGGGCTGAACTCCCTATATCCTCTTCAAGGGAGGGGCCCCTTTTACCTAACCTCCTTCTACTAGGCTCCACCTCCTTAAGATTCCACCATTTTCCAATAGCACCCCAAGCTGATGACCACCAAGTCTTTAGCATATAGGCCTTTGAAGGACATTTCAGATCCAAAATATAGTACTCTGTCCCTGGCCTCTTTAAGGGTCATAAACATCTCATAATCCAAAATGAATTTAGCCCATCTCCAGGAGTCCCCAAAGTCTTAACTCAGTATAAGAATAAAATGATTGTTCTCTTTATTTCCACATGTGTGTTTTTTAGACTTAGTGCTCAAAAGCCTGAGACTCAAGACAAACCATTCTTAGCTGTGAGCCCCTTTACAAATAAATAAAAAGATATGCATTTCTAAGATATAACAGCACCGGATAAACATTCCTATACAAAAAAAAAAAAAAAAGGAGGAATGGGAAAAAAGCAAGGAAGAATCACACCAAAGGAAGACCAAACTCAGCTGGGCAAACATTGAATCCTACAGCTCTGTGTCTGCTATCTGTGACACCCAGGGGTGAGGTGTGAGCTCCAATGAGTTTGGGCAGCCCTGTGCCTATGGCCTGGCTGGCTATGGGCCACATGGACTGTGTCTGCTGGTTGCCTTCAGCTTCCCTCAGCAGGTGTTCCATGGTCCTGGTATCTCTAACTTCCTTAGGTCTCCACTGCAGCCCTTAGCCTCACTCTCATAACTTTATTATGAATTGCTCCATCAGAGGCTGCTTGCAGGGACTCTTAACACTGCTACACATCACCTGGCCTCCCGGGCTTCCCTTTGAAGTCTCAGTGGAAGTCTTCTTGACCCCACAACTCTTGCATTCTGTGTTGCAAGACAAAAAGAACATCACATGGATGATGGCAAGGTCTGACCCCGCTCAGACTGTGTGAGAACCTGCTCAAACCACAGCTACAGCAGTCTGTGAGTGTCCTTATAATGAAACAATTCCCTCAGTCACTCTGTGTGAGCAGAGTCCCCTTCTCCAAGGAAAGTCTTTGAGACAATTTTCACTTCACATCATGGAGCTTGTTGTGGGTGGGGCTTTGCTAATTCCTAAGATGAACTCAAGGCATCTTTCCTATTGTTCTGGTGCATAGTTGGCGTCTAAACTCCACACCACCTTGGATACATCAAACTTGCTCCTTTTCTGGCCAAAATATAAAATTTCACTTTCCACTCTGCTTTTTGCTCTGGATTCTACTATAAATTTGGCTCAAAGTAGCCAGTAATAACCATACCATAGCTTCAATCCCATGCTGCCTTGAAAATTTCCTCCCCCAGACAAACCACTCTGTCACCTTTAAACTCAACTTTACACACATCTCAGGGCATGAACAAAATGTAGACAAGTTCTTTGCAAGAGTATAACACAAGGGGAGTCTACCATAATTCCCAGTAGAGTCCTCATTTCCATCTGAAACTTCATCAGCACAGACTTTACAATTGTTATTCCTATCAGCATTCTGGTCTGATAGGTTCAGAATTTCTCACTAAGCATACAGCATTTTCTAGCTCATTTCACTGAACTTCCAAATTCCTTGCACATCAACTCCAAAAGTTTCTGAACTGCACTGCCAGTCATAATCACATCAAAAATCCCACTTATCATCATCATTATAAGTTATCTAGATTTCCATGGTCTGACAAAATATCTGATATAATCAACATAAAAAGGAGGAAAGATTTACTTTGGCTCATAGTTTCAGCGGTTTTAGTCCATGGTTACTTTGGGCCCTGTGGAAGCACAGTATGCCATAGAAGGAACATGTGGAAGAGAAAGATTGATCACCTCATGGTAGCCAGGAGATACAGAGAAAGACAGAGAGTGGAGAGAGACAGAGAGAGAGAGAGAGAGAGAGAGAGAGAGAGAGAGAGAGAGAGAGAGAGAGAGAAGTAACTGGGGTCCCAATATCTCTTTCAAGGACACACCACCAGTGAAATAAAAAAAAGAACATCCACTCAGCCCCACCTCCTAAAGCTTCTACCACCTCCCAGTAGTGTCATAGCCTTGTGACTAGGCCTTTGGTATCTGGGCCCTTGGGAGATTTTAAAATGCAAAAACAAAAAATAAAAATGTATCATTGCCACAGTCCGGCTGCAGCAAAATAACCGTGGGGTGACGAACAACTTGTGTAGATTGATACAGCAGGAGTGGGAGCCGTTTATTGCAGGACAACAGAGGTATTTATACATTCCACACAGCTTATCTTAATTAGCATAAACTAGATACAGCAGTCAACCAATAAGGAATCTCCACACTTAATGGCTCGCTGGCGTTACTTCACAAACCACTCCCTCTGGCAACATGCCAGGCGCCATCCAGACTTGTTTACAGACTCTAACATATCATGTGACTTAACTGAATTTTTAAAATCATGTCTTTATTAGATTAAAGTAATTGAGGGTAAAATTGGCCTGACATTTTAAAAAAATATATATTAAATGTTACCTGTGATTCAGCTCTCAAATATATATGCTTAATTTGTGATTGAGAAAAATAGTCTATTAAAAATTACTTTATCATGTCTTCAGTACAGCAAAAATTAAATGATTAGGCTGTGGTGTTTAGAATATACTTTGAAATAATAGAAGGGGGAAATTGGATGGAAGATAAATGAAACAAGACTGGTCATCAATTGACAAGTACGATGCAAGATAATGGACATTTAGTGCTTTATTACACTATTTTTTGCACATTGGCATAAGTTTGAATTTTTTGGAACAAAGAGTTTAAAAATTTAAAAAAGAAAGAAAACTAGCTAAGCTTTTGATAAACTAGTGTTTGGCTCAAATGTCCCCCTAGCATCTCAAGTAAGAAAGTAAAACAAAAATTATGGGAATAGTGGTGCATGACTGCAGTCCCAGCGACTCAGGAGGCTGAGACAGGAAGAGTACAAGTCCAAAGCCAACCTCAGCAAAAGCAAGGTGCTAAGCAACTCAGTGAGATGCTGTATCTAAATAAAATACAAAATAGGGCTGGGGATGTGGCTCAGTGGTTGAGTGCCCCTAAATTCAATCCCCAGTACCAAAAAAAAAAAAAAATGTTAGGAAAAAACTTGTGCGCCATTAATTTCAGGCAGTGTGTGTGTGTGGGGGGGGGTGTGAGAGAGAGAGAGAGAATATATGCATGCATCTTTAATGTATATAAACACATAAAAATATGAAAAATGTTTAATAAACAGACATGAAAATATATATAGATTGTGTGTGTGTGTGTGTGTGTGTGTGTGTGTGTGTGTGTGTATCATGGCTTTTTTGGAATGAACAAGCCTGGATTCTCAGACCTTCATGTTCTAGCTGAGGATCCTGATCTTTCAGTATAGTTAACCCCTGGGCTATAGTTTGGATGTGGTTTGTTCCTGCAAGGTTCATCTGTAAGAGGCTTAGTTCCCAGTGTGGAGGTGATAGAACCCAATTTAGCAATCTACTGGTTGCTCTCTTTTCCCCTTTGTATATAGAGGTTGCATTAGCTCAGCTGATAGTATTCTCAGATTCCTGCACAATCCCTTGTGTGGGTTTCACTCACACCTTTATAAACAGTTTTATGTGCCATGTGTTTTCTATTTCCATCCTCCTTACTAAACAATAAGTGGCACATAGTTACTAAAAATAGAGTTGGAGGGATTATTATACACTTTCTCTTAGTTATATCCTAGGTGAAATCTTAAGCTACACAGAACCTATATAGAGACAGAGAAGAGAGATGTGGAATTGTGGTTATCAGCCAAATACTAGTCTGCAAACCAGCTCCCTCTGCTAGTAGGCATAAAAGGAGCTGAGTGTACAGTCCCTTCTCTGAAAGCCCCAACTTCTGAGAGTATTTCAGCTCTTCTATCTTCCCCTATATTCAAAAGTATGTGTTATAGCACACCAAACATTGCATTTTAATTACCTGACTACCTCTATTTGTTTCCTCTACTAGAATGTGAGCAATTCAAGGAAAAAAGCTTGATTTTTTTTTCAATTTTATAACCCTAATATCTAGCATAGAGGTGGTCACATAGCAGACAAAACAATTAATTAATAAATGCATGCATAAATGAGTGATTGCCAGTGGGGTCAGTGTGTTCCATAGTAGGAGATCTAAACAGAGGCCTTTTCACATTCTAGTCACCATCTGCTTTCCAAAAACAGCCCCAAATCCAAATATGACCTTGGTACCATAGAAAAAGAGTCTTTCTCATCTGAATCACTCCCATCTGTCTGTCTACAACCCACATAAGGTCTTGAGGCTGAGACACACCTTCATTTGTTAAAAGGCAGGGGAGAGGGTGGAGCAGATGGTAAATTAAGGTACTAAAGCTCATTAATTCCTAATGGAGGCTTCCTCCTGGATGTAATTAGAACAAAAAGGAGGAAGAGCCAAAGGAGGGGTATTTGGGAAATAAAGTAGGCAGCTGGAAGAGGTTTATGAAAGGTATAAACCCTCAGGGAGCTTTCCATTAGAGAGGATAATAACATCCACACTTCACAATTACACAGTTCTTTACAACCAGCAAAACACTTCTGCACACGTTATTCCACTAGAGTCTAAAAAAATCATTGTGGTACATGGCAAAGGATTTTTATTTTACCAACAACTTAGTCACTCTGTGACTATGAATGGAGCAAAAGTGACTTTCAGACCAGGTCAAGAGCTAGTGCACCTAGCTCATCTGTCACACGCCACACTATCCTTTCTGCTACTCTCATTACCAATCACTTAAAGGCCTTCCAGTTGCCTTCTCTTTCTGACTGGCAAGTGGGATACAGGGACACTTAATAAGCCTAGGGTTTTATGTTCTTTATGTTTTTCATGGGAAACTTTCCATTGGGAAGTGTTTCTTTTTTTTTATTGGTTGTTCACAACATTACAAAGCTCTTGACATATCATACTTCATACATTAGATTGAAGTGGGTTATGAACCCCCAATTTTACCCCAAATGCAGATTGCAACCAGGAAAGAAAGGAGTTCCTACCACAAGACCTAGTTAGTGTCATTCCATTTCTTCCTACTGTTCTCAGCACAAAATACATGTATGCACATATATAGTTTCATAGAGATTGAGAATTAAGTATTATACTTTGATCTTCTAAGAAGTGTGCAGTATAAATCTGAGTTATCTGCATTAAATGTAGAGCCTTCATTATTAAGAGCTTGCTATAAAGTTTGGGTAATTTTATAAAATGTCAATCTATCTAAAAAGAAGTCTATAGCTTGAAAAATGACTTGTGTTAGAGGAGTCATTTGAAGTCTTCTTTTTCTCTCAAAGGTACATAGCTGACCTAGTTCAGAAGTGAGTGGAAAAAGAAGGAGGAGAACATTCTGTTTAATCAGTATCAATTGTTTGTAGCCATCTAGTTCTCAATATCATTTTCCTCCCAAGGAAGTATTCAGCTAACATTTTTATTGGACTGATGCCCAGATGTGCTCCATTAATCCATGCAACTCTCTCAGTTGGATGCTTCAGATATTATCATCCATGAGTCCATATAGCACAAATATATTTCTAGAAATATTGTCATTGTATTATGTATGATCCTAACTTCATGAATTACACCTTCAAAGTAAATCAGAAAATACTGGATGTTTTATACTCTTTTAGTCATCTTAGTTTCCACAAATTGCCTTTTATTTTCATATCAAATGTAACTAAATTGGTTTTAGTGTGTTGTTATCTTAGTTTCCATCAACATCATCATTGGGTATTGTTGACGATGTGTGATCTTTAAATTTTATTTGTTGTCTTTCTGCTTTGTGCGTTTCATTAGTTCAAACATTGTCTTCCACCTGTGCCTTTCTGAGATGTATTATGGACACTTTTGAAAAGTGATTTATTTCTGGTATTCTAATTATTAAGTCTCCAAACAAAACTAACTAGTTACAAATTTAGCATAAAACCTGTCCATTTGTA
This sequence comes from Spermophilus citellus, assembly GCF_964194105.1. Taxonomy (NCBI): domain Eukaryota; kingdom Metazoa; phylum Chordata; class Mammalia; order Rodentia; family Sciuridae; genus Spermophilus; species Spermophilus citellus. The sequence continues at coordinate 86,891,510 of NC_138183.1, forward strand.
GATGATTGGGGACAGAAATATAGTGTCCTTGTTTATTAGTTATGTTGTCCTTAAATAACTATGGGTACCTCGGCATGGTAATACAATTCTTTCTCAAAATACTATGTGATTTAAAAACCAGTGATAGAGTGAGCAATGGTCTACCCCGGAATTTTCAGGATATTTTTAATGAATGGGCTTGGTTCCAAGAAGGCATTTAAATGAAAAAAGCATTTACTCATGGAAAGGTTAAAAAAAAAAAGTACCTCAATATACTACATTATTTTCAAAAGGAAAATAGAACCCAATTATATTAGGATATCCTGGTTCTGAAGATAGTCTGGAACACAGAAAACTCCATATGACCTGTAGAACCTTGAGCATGGCTCTATTCCTCTGCAGACAGAAAACAACAATGCCATTCAGCCATGACGGAGAGACAATCTATGACTAAATATCACTGGGAATATTATCATCCGCATACGTTGGTGACAAGTGCCTTGCAATTAAATAGCAAAAGAAGCAATACAGGTTTGTAGTTGGAAATTTTGTCTTAAGGTATGATTAGGAGTCAGAGACTAACCATGGATAAATATTCCTGTAGTTTGGTAAAGGTTTCCAAGTCTCAAGACAAGGAAAGCTCTTCTACCCAGATATGGAACTTTCCATGAGCATTCTAGAGCCTCCAAACTATAGGTTATACTTGGCCTTTCTTCTTCCCTTCAAAGATCACACTGACACAATATTGGCTATAATAGATTCATGCCTACTCATAGTTTCAGAGAATAGTAACTTCAGCCATGGCTGTAGGATATATATATGTATCTGGCAAGAGGAGATCAGTAACTTCAGTAACCCTGTTGCTTCTATCCAATTTATTTTGTAAGGTCCCATTTATCATGCTGAAAATTCAGTCCAAGTCTACCTGTTCTTTCTTTCAACAACAATGCATTTGTTCATTCAATAATTACTTGTTGAGTCCTTCTTACATTCCAGTCGAAGTTTTAGGAACTGGGATTTGGCAGAGAACAAGAGGCAGAAAATTTTTTCCTTTCATGGTCTTTATTATTCTGTTCAATTGACAGTAACATCCTTATTTCTTATAAGAAATTGGGTCAACGTTTTTGATCAAAGCTAGTTTTGTTGGAATTTAATTTCTTTAACAAAAAAAATTCAGCTACACGAAAACTAACATTAGGTTATTCTTATAATTTTGCAGCATTTTCGGCAGGTTATTTTCTATTAATTTTCATTCTTACGTTACCTGGAAGTATACCCTAGAGTGAAAAATAGTTTTCCTGGAAGTATGCACAGCTAAATCACATCTGTATCCTTCAAGGAAGAAGGGGGCCTACCTCACCATATTGCCCAGTCAGTCCTGGAAAAAAAAAATGTGGAATTGCTCTTATATCATGCTTCCTAAGAAGGAAATAGGGAAGGACCATACAATACTAACCACTCTTGCTAGTCCTTAACCACTGCTACTACCACCATTTTGTTTTGACTTCATAGACATTGGACCATTCAATCTTCATAGCAACCCAATGAGGAAGAGATGAGTAAACTGAGGATTGTTTACAATTAAGAGCTCCAGCAAATGGTGATGCAAGGTCTGTTAGCTTTCTGTTACTATAACAAAATACCTTGGATAATCAACTTTGAAAGATAAAAGTTTTATTTTGACTCGTAGTTTTAGAGATTCGAGTCCATGATCAGGAGGACCTATTGCTTTTAGGCCTGTAGCAACGTAGGACATCATGAAAGGTGTTTGAAAAAAGGAATACTATTTACAACACAAGCCAGGAAGCAAATAAGGAGAGAGAGGAAGGGCCAGGGTCCCACAATCCTCTCTAGAAGCATACCACCAAGACTGAAAGAACCCCCACTAGGCCCCACCTCTGGAAGTTTCTACAATCTCCCAGTAGACACTCTGGGGACCAAGCTTTTAACACATGGGCCTCTGGGAGACTCTCAAGACCCAGATAGCACAGGGATTCACAGTAGGGTCTGTCTGATCCTAGCTATCATTCTTTTATGAAAAGTATATTTAATTATGTAATAAAACTCTAGAAAGGAATGATTAAATGAAAGCCATTATTATTTCACATCTCACAGAATAGCATTAACCCAGACGAAGAAAGTGCATGTTTTGAACATGCCCAAGTAATTTTTGTTCCTTCTCTGAGTCTTTCCTTATGTAATAAAAGCATCATTTGGTTCTCAAATACACACTCCTATAAGAGGAAGACCTTCCTCTTCATGTCTAATCAGAAAAAAAAAAAATGTGGCATTTATACACCATGGAGTATTACGCAGCACTAAAAAATGACAAAATCATGGAATTTGCAGGGAAATGGATGGCACTAGAGCAGATTATGCTTAGTGAAGCTAGCCAATCCCTAAAAAACAAATAACAAATGTCTTCTTTGATATAATGGGAGCAACTAAGAACAGAGCAGGGAGGAAGAGCACGAAGAAAAGATTAACATTAAACAGACACATGAGATGGGAGGGAAAGGGAGAGAAAAGGGAAATTGCATGGAAATGAAGGGAGACCCTCACTGCTATACAAAATTACATATAAGAGGTTGTGAGGGGAATGGGAAAATAAACAATGAGAGTAATAAATTACAGTAGATGGGGTAGAGAGAGAAGATGGGAGGGGAGGGGAGGGGGGATAGTAGAGGATAGGAAAGGTAGCAGAATACAACAATTACTAATAGGGCATTATGTAAAATTGTGGATGTGTAATGGATGTGATTCTGCAATCTGCATTTGGGGTAAAAATTTGGAGTTCATAACCCACTTGAATCTAATGTATGAAATATGATATGTCAAGAGCTGTGTAATGTTGTGAACAACCAATAAAAAAAAAGAATTTAAAAGAAAGGTGAGGCCTGTTGGTACATGCCTATAATCTCAGCAAATCAGGAGGTTGAGGCAGAAAGATTGCAAGTTCAAAGCTAGCCTCAGCAACTTAGTGAGACTCTATCTCAAAATATAAAATTTTAAGGCTGGGGAAGTTATTCAGTGGTTAAGTGCCCTTGGGTTCAATACCTGATTTAAAAAAAAAGAATTCAAAAGAAAGGAATGTTCAATGCAGATATCTAGGTATATACCTTAGAGAAAGTAGCTTTAGGTGCTTCCCTTTCTGAAAACAAGGAACTATCAGGGAGGAAATCACTTCAGTTTGTTTTAGGAAAAACAAAGATTCACAACTCCAAGAATAATGAAACAATCAGAACACAACTCAACTATGTAAAACTAGTTAAGAGTAAATTGAGCAACAAAAGGTTGATGGGTGATTACAATCAAGATGTGATTGTTATTTCACAAACTCTTGGTTCATGGGAGTCAGTTTTCTTTCATTTTTTTTCTTTATTAAGCTTAGAATGTATGTTTTATCAGTTATATTTGGTGAAAGGACAGTTTTATTTAACATTATTTTGAGAGTGAAGTATATTCTTTGTAAAAATACTTATTCCTGGATCCAGAGTCCCCCCAGTCCCCCTTGGGCCATCCTTACTTACAAAGCTACCTTTGTCTAGTCCTGAGCCCCAGAAATGCTGTCATGCTCAACAGAACAAAACACAACAACTATCATGGAGTGGTAGCAATTTGAGTAAGGGCCTGACCTGGAGGATACACACACACAAAGGCTATTTAACCCCAGGCAATAGGACCTCATGCTCTCCACTGCTCATTTGGTGCTTATCAGAAAACCCTGAGTAACACCGGTTATCTTTTCAAGCAAACTCAATAAAAAACTTCCTGAATATGCAAAGCACTTGTATTAAATATTGAAGGACAAGAAGGTCAATAGATGATCTGCTCTCTTTTCTGTAATCTATCATGGAAGAAAGAGATATGTGCAAATAGTCCTCACATAAAGCAATGAGTGCAGAGATAAAGAGAAAAAAATAGCACATCAGGAAGAGTGATGTTAATTTGATGAGAATGTCTCCTGTACTTTCCACTTTACTGTAAATCCCCAGAAGCCAGAATTTTTATTTTCTAGAATCTTTATACATAGTGAGTGTTTTGGTCTATTTTCCTTTTTTTTAAATTTATATATTTCAGCAGAATGCATTACAATTCTTATTACACATATAGAGCACAATTTTTCCTATCTCTGGTTGTATACAAAGTATATTCACACCAATTCATATCTTCATACATGTTCTTTAGATAATAATGATCATCACGTTCCACCATCATTTCTAACCCCATGTATAATCCTTTTTATTAAGAGTTAGAAAAACAACTCTAGGTTAAAGAATACTACCTTGTATACTCATAAGGTTTAGAAGTGGCCTTGTTATGGTTTGGATGTGAGGTGTCCCCCAGAAGTTCAGGTGAGACAATGGGGGAGAGTTCAGAGGGGAAATGATTGGGTTATGAGAGTCTTAACCCAATCAGTGGATTAATCACCTGATGGGATTGAGTGGTAATTGAAGGCATGTGGGGCATGGCTGGAGGAGGCAAGGCACTGGGGCCATGGCTGTAGGATATATATTTGTATCTGGCAAGAGGAGATCGGTAACTACTCTCTCTCTCTCTCCCTCTACCCCACACTCCCTCCTCCCCCTTCTTAATTATCATGTTAGCCATCTCTGACACACTCTTTCACCATGATGTTCTGCCTCATCTCGAGTCCCTACTCATGGAGTCAGCCTTTTATGGACTAAGACATGTGAAACTGTGAGCCCTCAAATAAATTTTTCCTCCTCTACAGTTGTTCTGGATGGGTCTTTTAGTCATAACAGCAAACCTGATAAAACAAGCCTGATATTGGATCAGGTTTTCTAAGGAACACATAATTTTTTTTTTCTCTTAATTCCAGGCTCTGGAATTTTTTTTTTTCTTCATTGGGGCTTCACTACCCAAAGACCTTCTTGGTGGGATTAAAGACAGCCCCTGAAATATTGTATCTGATTAGTAATACTAGCAGAAAAAGTGCTTCTCTTCTCTCAAATTTTAGCAAAATTCATGAAATTTATTCCACATAGAATGTTTGTGTTGTGTGTCTTCTGCCATATGAGTTACTAGGGTCGGAGGAATGGAATATATTGGCTAGCCATTCTAAGTCACATGCCTGTGACTGGGGCAGGAGGAGCATCTAAAGCTCATGACCAAGAATTGCAGAAGGACATTTCTCCCAGAGGAAACACGAAGAGCAGTTACTATAGGAGAGGGGAATGTTTTCCTGGCAAGACAAACAACACATGCCTACCATAAAAAAAAATGTTCAACAAGTCCTTGTTAGTTGATGGATTGATTTGTAAGCCTGGGATAAATAAGATGATAATAAATATGATGTGCAAAGGGAAATGTAGCCAAGAAAAATTGTGAAATTAAACCACAGAGACGGGCAGTTTCCAGCAAGTCCTCTTGGAAACAAATCAACAAAAAGGAACCTCTCCAGACTGTTTGCACTATTTGAGAAGAATTAACTGAGTCTGCCATCAGCAAACAACTAACTCTGAGGGCTTGCTTGGGTAAGGTCTGCATTCTTTGATACAGTAATGGTAGTACAGATGTCAGGAAGGGAACATGGTTAAATGTTTGGGATCACCAGGAAACAGAAGAAAAGTAAATAGAATAATATATGTATCTATAAATTTCAAATATCAGGCCTTGGCTAACAACACTTGAAAGTGGATTCATTGCACACTTTAATCAGATATTCTTGTAGTATTTAAAATACTTCAGTAAATGTCACAATGGAGAGGTACTACTTTGGATTATGGAATGGTCTGAATTGACATCAATATACATATCCTTCAAGATAAAATAAATTGGTTCTATGATGTAATCACTATCAAACCTGCTTAAAATCGGGTATTATCAAGGCAGAGGAAACCTTTAAAATGTGATAGTAATTCTGTTGCTTAAATAAATAAATTTCCATTATTATATTAATGTAAACCATGTTTAATCAACTCAGTAGAAGGTCTGAGTAGTTCTCACTTCCACCGACCAGTGGATTGTTGTTAAGTTCTAAGGATCCTTCCATTCGGCCATGTGACTCCAGCCAATCTGCCCCTGGGATCAGACAGCTGCCCTTCTTGGCACCTCACAATTCTGAAACTGTGAGTCTAATATAAACTTTTCCTCCTCTAAGCTGTTTTTGTATTTTGCTCTCAGCAATGAAAAGCTGACTAACCCATGAATCAAGGAAATAGACCTCTGAACAAGACTAGGAAACAGTGATAGAGGTTCCTGTTTCCCAAACATTAGTCATTTTCATGACTTGGGCTCTGCTCACATATTGACCTTATTATCATTTATTTAAAAATTGATGATATTATACAGTTTTCAGTTTAAATAAAATAAATTTCTTCTCAAAAGGACCCATTTTTCTACTATTGTAAAAGAAAAGTCTTGTTATAAATATAAAAGGTAATTATGAAATATACCCTATAATTTTTAAAACTCTACCTATATGAGTTCATGTATCACTCCAAATAATCCTGAATTCCTAAATGTGGCTGATGGAGTACATACACACCTGCATACACTTTGGAAACTCTATAGTAGATGAGCTTGGCTGAGCAAAGCCAAGGCCAGTGTGATCCAGAGACAGTTTCCTTCCACTAGCTTATGGTTGGCACACGGTCCATATCTTCTTCCCAGAAGCTAAAAAAAAAAAAAAAAAAAAATGAAGCAGACCATTGACCTCAAAAAAACTTAAATAATTTATTTATCAAAGAACCTATGCGTATCTCCATGCTAGTCTAACTTTCTTATATATTTGAGAGCTATTATAGGAATCTGTGTAGCTAAGGGTCATATTTTAGAAGGAAATGTATTATTAAAACCTTTCTAACTCATGGTCAAGATGCCCTTTGACGAGATAGTTAAACTTGATGACTTGATGATGTTATTCATCTTATCTGTTTGAAAAGGTCTAAAATGCTTGTCCTGCCTCCTCTTAAATAAAACTATCAAAAGGATTAATGGAAGAAAAACTCTAGAATACTCCAAACTCTCTCCAAAAAGACAGCAGTAAAACAGCAGGTGCCTCTTGTGAACATACATTTGTCTTCTTCTTGTAAATTCATCCTGAAGGACATCAGGCTTCCAGCTTATATTTAATTGGCTGATTATGTTGTCACTCTTGAGCTCCTTGCCAAGTTGCAGGGAAGAGTTTTCTTGGAAACCATAGTTTCCAAACTTTCTCCAGCTATGCAGTTTAATTACATCTAGCAAAATGACAACAGAGCTCATAATTAGCCTGGAGATTAATTACTGCTAAATCAGTCCAAACACCACAGCTACCAAATTCAACACAGGTGCTTAGGCAAAGAGAAAAGAGTTTTCTCAATACCTAGCATAAGGTGGACATGAAAGATTTGTTTTATGATCCTCTTCCCATGAGCTTCAACATACAACCTGTGCAAAATGCCTCATATCTTTATAGCCAGGATGTCCCTAAGTATTTTTAAAAGAACAAGGCCCACAAGAACTCAAAATAGCGACACCATATGTACTGAAATGTATAATGACTGAAGCAAAATCTTCCCACTCAAATTTCTGCAATAGAGCTTCTTTTCCCCTTTCGCATTTCATTCATATTTCATCTTCTGTTTTTAGAATTACAAATGCAAGAGAGATGGGAGTTGATGTTCAATTGGTGCACTAGTTAGCTATCTATCACTGTGATAAGATACCTGAGATAATCAACTTAGAAGAAGAAAAGATTTATTTTGGCTCATGGCTTTAGAAGTTTCAGTCTATGGTCACTTGGCTCTGTCACTTTACACCTGAGGTGAGGCAGAATATCATGGAGGAAAGCATATGGTGAAGCAGAGATGCTCACCTCATGGTGCTGGGAAACAAAGAGAAAGAGGAAGAGGCTGAGGTTCTAGTATCATCTTGAAGGCACACCCCCAATGGCCTAACTTCCTTCCACTAGGCCCCTCCTCCTAAGTACTCCGCCACCTCCCAATAGCACCATTAGGTGAGGACCAAGTCTTCAAAATATGGACCTTCTGGGGACATTTAATAAGTACATAAAGTTTCTATTATGTAAATGAATGTGTTCTAGAGATCTGCTGTACAACATTGCACCTGTAGTGAACAACACTATATTGTGCACTTAAAAACCTGTTAAAAGGGTAGAACTCATGTTAATTGTTCTTGCAGCACAAGGAAGTTTTTGGAGGTGATGGATATATATCTATTACCTTGATAGTGGTAACCAGTGTGTATCCAAGCTCATCAAATTGTATGTATTATATCTGTTCAGAATTTTGTATAGTAATTTATACCTCAATAAATCTGTTTTTAACAAAAGAAAGAAAAGAATAAGCAAAAAACCTTATTGTACCTTATGTTCATCCTGTGCCCCTAACATGCCACGAAAACCCATAGAGAAGGCCACCACCCTGCCAGACACAGTGATGAGCACTGCCAGACCAGACTCTAAAGGCAGTAACCACCTCCCTGCAACATTTTCTCTCCTCTCTGAGAATTACTGGAAGAGGAAAAGTTTCAGTGAGCTAGACAGGGAAAGGAAGGGATTGATCCCATTTATAAATGCTTTATCACTTTTTATCTACAAATCACTTGGGGGTACCTTTAAATACATGTATGCCTAGAATCCAACAAACAGATTATATTTTCAAGGGATTCTAATGTACAGCTAGAGTTGGGAATGACTGGCCTGGAGTCACAAGTAGATTGGACAGATTGTAAAATTCTATAAGACCCAGGGAAACAGACAGAACCAGAAGTGGAGAAGGGAAAAAGAAGAACAAGGTCAGGATATAGGAGACAAAAAGAATGAAGAGCTACAAATCAGAATCTCAGAAGCTCGTATACAAATGCAGCTGGTTATGATTTTTGCTGAAAAAGCACTTTCAATGGGTTTATAGGATACATGTGTTTATTGGTTTGATTTTGTTTGCAAATTTCTTTGTAAATTGGAGGAGTGATGATTTCTTTGCTTGTTTTGTTTTTAATAATCCTAAAATTGACTAAAACAAATAAATTATGTTTATGCAACTGGAAGGGAAACCTGTGCAAAGGAAGGAGGAAATGAAATCTGGAGAGAGCTTGTGAAAAGATTTAAATACATGAAATGTATGCAAATGTGTAGGACTAATGTTCCTATCTCAGCCTACACCAGGACGTGAGGGAAGCTACTGCAAAGCCATTTGCTTGCACAAGACTGGAGGAGAGAAGACATGGCTGCCAGGAGAGGAATGTTGTCAGATCCACTTCAGAAAGAGCACAGCCGAGCTCTTCAGTGCTGGGAAGCCAACCACTGTGCAGCCAGCCGAACCACCATCTGCCAGGCTGTCTTCTCGGTGCTGGGCCAAGCTGAGAGCAGCCACCCACCCCACCTCAGGGAAACAGGGACAGGCGACCTCTCAACACAGCCCTGTCAACAGGGGTCCAAGGGTATGAGGCCCCAGAGACAAAGACCCCCGAGACAGTCCTGTGTGTAGGCATCCTCCCCACACACACCCTTGGGCTTGCCCTGGTAGGAAAAGGCACTCTGTAAGGCTGCATCCCTCTTCCATCTCAGGTCCCCAGCTCCCCCGTGGGATTGCTCAAGTCCACTTGGGGTAGACATGATGCAAACTCCGAAGACCTGGGTTCAAGGCTCAGTTCTACATCTGCCTTATTAGAGCATCGGCAAATCATTTCATTTCTGTGAGTCCCAGTTTCCTCATTTGTAATGGAGGTAAGGTGGAATTTTAGAGTTCATCTCATCAAACCATATCATTCTACAGCCAAATAAACTGAGAACCAGAAACTGTAAAGTGAATCCCCAACTTCACCCGGCTAACAGATGACGATGCAGAATGGAACACCCACATTTCCTGACTAGAATCCAGTTTTCTTTCTCACCAGCTCCCCTCAATCTTTCCCCTAACTCCTTTGTAAGAGGGGATCTTAGGAGATAGGAAGAGCTTATGGTTCAATATCATGCATTAACTACTCACACAGCTCCACTTCGCTCCCCAAAGCCCATTGGTTCATAAACAATGTTTTTTAAAGAAAGAGAATGAGATGGAGTGGGGAGGCCATAGCAATAACCCATCAAGTTTGGAATATGTCCTGGGTGACAGAAAACTCATTGAGATTGGATTAGAGAAAAACTTCCAAAACAACAAGAAAATTACTGATATTGATTATGTTAAGTAGGATAAATAACATCACATTTTATTATTAAATTAGATATATAATTTATATAATCTATATTATATATTAATCACATATGTATTATAATATGTGATAGATTACTAAGCAGCCTTCTGAATACATAGTAGTTGGGATGATCTTCATATACTTGCAGAGACATATGTTAATAATATAATGGCAAAATAATAGTAATAATAATAATAATAATAATGGCAAATGAAAAAAACTCCAAAACTATATGATTAATGTAAGTTATTTTACATTTGCATGAAGCACATTTGTACATTTAAAATATAACTACATACATGGTGTTATAAAAACACCTGAACTATCATAGGCTCCATTATATACTTAAGGAAACTGAGGCACAGAGGGGTAAGGAAATTTTCTCAAGGTCACAGGGCTACAATGAGTAAATGGAAGGGCTGCGACACAAATTGAGACCATCTGCTTCACCAATGACTCTCCACCTGTCCCAACAGTACAGAAAGCTTGAAAGCACAGATACCAATATAGCCCCCAGGGAAGTCAATGGTGAAAAATTTTAAATTTTCTTTTACATTTTCCTGTTGTTCAATAATATTCAATAAGAGTATTATTTTTTCATGTTTTAAAAATTATCATACTGCAAAATTTGGGTTCTTTGAATGCACAATGTAGGAATTATAACATGTGTAAAAGTTCATTTCACTACCAGCACAATTAGGAGACAGAATAGTTTCGTTGTACCCCCAAATCTCCCACTTTCTCTCATTTTAGAGACACATGATCCCCCACACCAAACCCTATAGCTTTGATTTGAGAATATCATGAAGCATGTAATCTTTCAAGATTAGCTTGTTTAACTCAGCATAATGCCTTTTCAATTTATCCAGGTAGTTTCAGACACTGATAGTTTGCTCCATTGCATTGTTGTATAGTATTCCATCCTGGAGATGTACCAATTCATTTATCCATCTTCCCCATTGAAGGACATGTGAGATGCTTCTCATTTTTTTTCTTGTACAGAAAAGCTCTAAGCATTTGTATGCAGGTTTTTGTAGGAACACACCTTTTCATTTGTCTTGGAGGAAATACTTAGGAGTTTGCTTGCTGGGTATAATAAGAAGTATATATTTACTTTTATATGAAACTGCCAAACTGTTTTCCAGAGTTGCTGCACAATTTTGCATTTCTACTAGCAATGGATAAGAGTTCCAATCGTTCCTATTCTCATCAGCACTTGATGTTTTCGGTGATTTTTTTTACTTTAGCCATTCTCATAGGCATGTAGAAACAATATGTTACCTTTAAAATTTAAAAAAAATGAAAACTATTTAATACTATTGGCAAACATAGGCAAATAGGTTATCTTCTAAACTATTATAGAAATATAATTAATAACTGTTTTTGAAAATTGTATTTATATGTTAAATATTTATTGAGCAGCTAATATGTGCCTGCTCTGCTCCTCACTTGCATATTTCAAAGCCTTAGGAATTTTCATGTACTTCCTGATTTTTCACATCATTTTCATCTTTATTTTCTATTTATCTATAACGCCCACAGTTTGCTTTTGTAACCCCAAACTGAGTATACAAAGAAAGTATGGATAGTAATAAAGATAATATATGAAACTCCAAATAATTATTATTTATGTTAGTAATTTGTTATTTGGAAAAATGTTGGTCTCTGCCGATATAAAAGTCAAGACAAGAGGAAGCCTTAGGCAGTGGACTTGGTTCTAGAATTTTGCCCGCTTGTTCTACCCTGAACCCTTGTTTTGTCATCTATCAAAAGCACAATAACAGGTGGAAAAGTTTATTTATTCCTAACGAATGCCTTGTGAGTGTTTGACAATGAGAAATTAATTAGAGAAGGTATAAGGGCCAATTGATTTTCTGGCTGCCAATTGTCCACTTTGTAGATTATTTATGGAAGCCAGAAAGAAAATAGGAGGAAAAAAAGGCAAAGAAGTCTGCCTGTGGGTAGAAAGCAGCAGAGGAGATGCCCGGGAATTCAATTACAGCAATCCCTGCTGGTTCAGGGCTTCTACCAAGTCTCTGCCACGTCCTTCTTGCCAAACCTGGGCCACATGGGCCAAGCAACTATGAGTATATCATGTTACCCTTCCAAATACCTCTTCCTCCTGATTTTATATGAATTGACAACAGCATCTTCAGTGATACAGAGATAGCAGATGCAGGAAAATTACTTTTGAAAAGAAAAATCCATATTACAAAGGAGCTGACCAACATGGCCCCAGGCTGAAGGAAAACCAGGCAAATAAATTAATCTAAGGGATAACATGCACCTGTCTTATATTCAGGGAAAGACTTGCAGTTCTTCATTGGGTGATCTCACAATATTTGCTGACTCCAATTCTCCTAAACCAGGTGAAATTAATTGGCTAAAAAGGCCTTCCACAATTCTTTTGTACAGGGTTCTAATCGTAGAGACCAAATGTATATTTGGTTGGCTCTATGATTTCATATATGAGTCCAGATTTCACAAATAAGAACACCGAGGCCTAGAGAACGGAAATGGCTCACTTTGAAACGACATCAGGGCAAAATTACAAGAAACTGATTTTTTAAATACTCAGTCAACAACGTGAGTCAAATTTATTTATTTTACATGTCTGTGATGCCTCCTCAAAGAAAGCTATTAAAAATGCATTGCTTTTGGAGATTACTGCCATCATCTATGACAAATTGTGTTTTTAATGGCATTTCCTTGCAGAAATGCCATTCAAGGAAGGAGTAGAAGGAAGAAGGGTAAGTAAAGTGGACGAGGAAATAAAGAAATCTTCAAAATGCATATTAAAAACTACTACAAAATGATTGTAGGGAAAAACCACTTTTATATTAAGGCTATTTTTAAGAATGAACTCCCATTCTTAATAGTTCTAGTTGATCCTAAGTATTTTACGAGTTTACCATATCTTAATTTTATTCTAGTACTTCCGTTTAATGGAATGAAACAAATAATAAAGCTGCAAATTAATTTCAATTCCTCAATCAATTCTTCAAGAATGAAATTGAGCCACACCACTACAACTATGACTATATATCCAGGAACTACTAATGTGGACTTGGCCTTCAAAGTAAGTGATAATAAAAAGGATAAGGATCCAAGAAAATGGATGAGATTTCTGGAAGCAAAGATAAGTAATGGATTTTCTATTTCCAAAGAGTTCATTTCTTGGCTGTATGAAAATACATTGAAGTTCATTTATGACTACTTAAAATTCTATCCAATGTTCATGTTATTACCCATAGTTAAGGTATGGAGCACCTAAAAATAATGCATCCCATTGATATGATCTGTCATTTCTGAGTCCCAATGGAGTGACTAAATGCTGGATAAATCCTCCTATTTCAGGTATCTTTCCTTAAAATACCTGAATGTATACTTAATAAATAATAATGGTAGTCAATAATCATTGAGCCCTAACTCTGTGTCAGGCCCTCTTCTAAGGAAATAACATATACTAGTTCATTTTGTTCTCAAGCCATCCTATGAGGTGAAGTATGTTCTTCCCATTTGATAGCTGCAGAAACCGAGGCAAGAGAGCATAAGCTGCAACTTGTCACAGTCTCATAGCACATAAAAATGGAGCTGGGAGGAGTCCATGCTTGTAAAGGAAAAAAAATCCATTTAAGAATGAATTAGGTAGAGTATAATAAAGAGATATTTTAAGTTCACACATAAGTAAATTAGGAAATACAGTTAATTACAAAGAATTAACATCGCTAACCATCCTCTGGTTTCTTTGTTAACTCCACCTCCCTAGGCTTTTGTTAGAGCAATTAGCAAAAAGCACATCTTTATCCTTGGAGACAGACATTCCTATCTTCTTGCCTGGTCTCCTGTCTCTTAACTGTATTTCTTCTTCTTCCAGTAGCTCAACACCTGATACTCATTCATGTCACCTTTTCTTAGACCTTTGTCATAAATGGTATTTCAATTGCAAAAAGTATTAACTCCTCTTACTGTTGCACAATTTTCCATCTTTGTAGGAGAGAGCTTCGTGGCCCTGACTGTAAAAACTTTGTGTGCTTTTCTATTGCTCAAGCTATTTCTTTCTATCTTCACCTGCCCTGGATGTGCAATTTCTTCAACTAGCATGCCCTCTAAGGATGCCTGCTGAGAACCTGTGAGTATCTTCTGGGTTTTCTGGGCCTTTTTACCTTTAGTATCATATAGTTTACAGATTATTCATAGTTTTGTGGGTTTTTTTTTTTCAATTCTAAATGACTCACCAGCAGATCTCTTTAAATTGCACATTCTGGTTCAGTATCTCTGAGGCCTGAGATTCTGCATTTCCAGCAAGCTCCCAGGAGAGGCTTATCTAGCTTCAAAGGCCACACTTTGAGTAGCAGTCATTTCTTCCTTCCAAGTCTATTTTATACAGCTATCAATTCCCTAGATTTCTCTTTCCCTTTCTTTCCCCACATGCAATACCTGGGTTATAAAACTTGCACATGCAGCCAATATTATCTCACCGAGCTTTAATTTTTTCCTATTTCTAAAGTCACCAACATGTATGTTTCTATGTTCTCTCAAGAACCAGATAAAATCTAGAAGTTTCCTCAAGGTAGTGATTCAGGGCAACAGAAAGAGTGCGGAAAACACTGCTATATTATCCATAGATATATTCAGTCCATAAATAGGCTGTGAGGTTACCCTCTCCTCCACTTGTATTTATTCTTCTCTAGCAGCTGAAAGTAGAACTCGGAGGAAATGGAAAATAGATGAGAAGAGGACTTTGCCCAAGAGAGCTTTCATCAGTAAAGTACCAAAGTAATTACTGCATCTGACAAATTCCTACTCCTTGTTTTAGCCCAGTTTTAATAAAAGAAAGATTCAACAGTGGTTTATATTACCTGGCATTGCCTTTAATTTCATCAAGCTCCAATATGAAGACTTGCCACATTTACACTAAAACTGCTTTTTTCTCCTGAAGTTCATTTGCGAAGGCAGCCGCTGGGGCTTTCATCATCTTTTCTTCAATCTTTCATTTCTAACACACTGTGATTGATAATGGCTCTCCCAGTCCCCCTGGTGAACTAGGCAAATTCTCTATCACATCAGTCCCAGGTAGTCAGTGGGAGAAAAAGCATCCACTAATTAAGAACAGAAAGGCCATTTCAGAAATCAGGCAATAAAGACTCTGTATTCCACATTCAGGGTGGGCTACATTCAAAAATAGGATCCTCCCACTTACTGGACCAGGCTACATTTCACCAAGCTTGGGAATGGCAGGCGCCCTTGGCATTTCAGAAGTTCTGTTGAAATCTGGGGTAATGAAATGCTGCTCGTGTTTGAGAACTCAAAGCCCTTAGAATAACCTTGTCAGTATTAAGCAGATCACAGGAGTTCAAATCTCAATCACCGAGACACCATTGTTTCAAGGAGCACTTAGGAAAACCTCAAAAATGTTTTATGCTCCAGAATAACTCTTTTCGCATGATGCTACTTAAAAAGTTCATTTTCCATGACTTTCTCTAAAAAATCTGTAGGCAGCAAGCTTATCCCTTTTGCATGATTTGAAGAGAGTCTAAAAACTCAGTCTAATATGTGGGCAAGACATCACAGAATGTATATTGCAGAAGTATGAGTCAGTAATTGAAATGCATTTGAAATGTGGTTTCCATGATTTCCATGCAATAAGAACACTCAAAAGTACTTCATTCCAAAACACTTGGACATATTAGAACTGTACCTACTATGTTTTTATAGGGCCGTTTTAAGGACTGTGGCTTACTTAAATTTTCTAAATCAGGAAGCTGGCCAGATTCCAAGGTGATACTCTAGATTTTTACCCTCAAAGTATTGGGTTCAAAACACTGCACAATATGGAAGGAAATAACCCGGCCTAATGCTCAGCCCCAATTGGGCAAAAAAATAACTTCCTATTCCTGAGGTCCAAAAAGAGGTGTTTTAGTGAAATACCAAAGAATGAGGTAGGAATCAGACACATTGGCTCCCCAAAAAAGCCTATTCCAGAAAGGATAACAGGAGCATGGGATGGCAGAAAACTGGAAAATTATGAGAAAAAAAAAAAAGAGCTATAAGGGTAGAAGAATGAGTGGCAAGGACCTGTTTTCATGGGATACACGAAACCAAATGCTCATTGGAGAACTATCTGGATGAGACCAAGAGCTCAGCATCTGGTATTTAACATATCTACCTGTGAGTGACCTGAACTGCCTTGTTTGTGAGCATATATAAAGCTCTAAAACTGTCAGCAAGCAATGATTTGCTGAATCATACTTCTGCTGTATAACACTTAGCCTTCCTACACGTGCACACAGGCTGAGTCTCCCCTAATACTTTCTTGGCATCCTCAGGGGTATCTTGCGTGAGTCTCCAAAACATCTTCGATTTGTTCTTCCACTTTGGTGACTCCTGAAATGTCAGGTGTCATCCGCACTATCTGAGGAGGAATCTGCTGTCTGACACTGCTACTGTGGCCTCCAGAAATGAGTGGCTTTCTCTAGCACTCCATTTCCCAGAAAGCCAACATTTCATACCCTGAAGGTAGCAGGACAGTCCTATGTGGTCTGTAAGCTGTGTTCTGTGCATTAATGCAGAGATGTTCTCTCTTTCCTCAGGCCACAAACCTAGTGCAATGAGCTGGCCTGAGAAGTGGAACCTTTTTTTCCATCTTCATTTCTCCAAATCTGCATCTAGGAATTTGAATCAAAATCATTACAAAACCCAAAAGCATTTGTGAAATGCTTATGTGTAATGTGGGGCTTCAGATTAATAATGTGGCTTGAAGCTCTTGTCTCAAAGTTTGCATTTTGAAACAGATCACCAGAATGGAAGCTCCAGTACAGATTTGATGAAACTGAACATAACTCCAAACCCAAGAAGAATGGAAGTTAAGAGTGGCTCTCCTACAACACACACTAGGCTATGGACCGTTTCAGGACCCAAGCTTCACTTGGCTTAGCAATGGACTGACCAGAAATCTAAGAATGAGAAGGGAGTGGAAGAAGCTGGCGAAGGAGGCAGTATCTGTCTCTCCTTCCTCCCCAGGAGAGAGAAGCCTCATGGTATTGGACTCTTCCACAGCAAAGAGCCTTAATTATTTTCTATAAGGCATTTATTGTCTGAGACAAATATCAAAACATTTCTTTTGCCCTAATTATATGTATCCATAAAAAAATTTTCCAAAAATACCAAGCAGGACCCTCTGGAGAAAAAAAGCCCCACTCAGAGAACATTTGGTGATCTTCATTTGAAGTGAATTCAGCATTAATTGTTCCACATTTATCAAAAATTTATTAAGAATCTGAGTGTTAATGTGATAGACATTGTCATCCAAAGTACATGTATGAAGACATGAATTGGTGTCAACATACTTTATATACAACCAGAGATATGAAAAATTGTGCTATATACACGTAATAAGAATTTTATATTTAAAAATTAAATAATAAAATAAATAAAAATAAAAACTTATTAAAAAATAAAAATAAACAAATACATTTCAATACTTCTCAAGGAAAAGGACCATGAGAGGGCTGGGGATGTGGCTCAAGTGGTAGCGCGCTTGCCTGGCATGCGTGCGGCCTGGGTTCAATCCTCAGCACCACATACAAACAAAGATGTTGTGTCCACCGAAAACTGAAAAATAAATACTAAAAAAACTCTCTCTCTCTCTCTCTCTGTCTCTCTCTCTCTTTTAAAAAAAAATGACCATGAGATCCAACTGAAGAGCTTAAAGGAATATACTATTGGCCTTAGGGCAGTTCAAATCATTATTCACCATGAATACACACAATATAGCCGTATGCATCCAGGTATTTTGCCATGTGACTTAGAATCCCTACCTTGCTGCAGTCATGTTGAACTTGGCTGTGCACCATGTCAATGAATCCTGACAACAAGAGACAGTGAGAGGGAGGTTCCATTGTTGTTGGAACAGTGTTGTTCCCATTTGCTCTCTTGCATTCCTGCCATTTGCTACATGAAGAGCAGACTTGGATAACTGCTAGTCCAGAGAAAATGAGAAACAGCCAGGCATGGTGGTGCACACCTGTAATCTCTGCATCTTGGGAGGCTGAAGCAGAAGTATTGCAAGTTCAAAGCCAGCCTCAGCAATTTAGTGAGGCCCTAAGCAATTTAGTGAGAACCAGTCTCAAAATAAAATAAAAAATAGAAGATCTAGGAACATGACTCAATGGCAGAGCATCCCTTGTACCAAAAAAAGAAGAAGGAAGAGGAGGAGGAGGAGGAAGAGGAGGGGGAGGCCACGACTAAAAACCTTTGTAAACAACCCAAACCCAAACTGTGCCATAGTCAGGAGATAGACCTCAGTCTCACCAAAGCACACTAGACCCAGAGACTTGTGAGCAAGTTTTTAGGGATTCTCAAAATGCAAAGTTGTTACAGAGATATACTAAATGATACATCCCTGCTCTCAACATAAACCCCAATATGTACACATGGTCCTTCACTCCAAGTGGCTGAGTTCATAGAATGTGACTGGAATCTATTAATGAACTACCTAAGTGGCCTATAAACATCTTTTAATTTATGTGGGAGTGGGCAACACCTGGCTACTTTAAATGTACAAAACTACGTTGTAGAGTATTTAGAAATTTACTATGATTGTCTTATTTATTTCTAGTTTGTGCCAGTATATATATATTCTTTTCATCTCTCCATTAATAGTTCATCATGAGATTACACGATCACTTAACCAATCATTTCTTCAAAGGGGGCAATTTCAATTACACAGAAGCCTCCCAACCTTGTCATTAAGGAAGAAATACAGAAGACGTCAAAATCCCAGCTAGATGTATGTAAGGAAGAACTGATGATTATCTCCAAAGTCCACATTTCCTTAATTACAGAATCACGTTCAGTGAAGTTAAGGCTTTGTTAGCTGTCTGCTGGAATCTCTGAGCTTGAAAGGTTTATGCATTTCTGAGGGAAAGGAATCTGTATCATTTGAAATTGATATGTTATACCTGGGAAGGGTACAAAGCAGAAACCACTGTAGTCTTCCTTTTTAAAATAACAAATCCTCTTGAAAGAAAGAAAATAAATAGAAGAGCAAATCATCTCTGACATTACATATTTCTAAATCTTGCACTCTTCTGATACCAAAAAGAATTCACTCCACAGTGTGTACATTCAAACACAGTTTGATTGCTGTTCCTGAAAATTGCATAAATTAATGACATGTCTCCACCAGAAAAGGATCAAATTCAATGATGTTTCAAAACAATGTCTAATTTTTTTTGCAGGGCCCAGATAAGATATAATAAATAATTTCAGCTAGTGTTCCTTGAGCTAAATGTGACAAGTTCTGCCCTAAATTAAAAGAAATACTCTTCTATGATTATTTTTTCTCTGAAGGATAAAATAAATCTAATCTAGATCTTTTACATGATACAGTATTAAGCGAGTTTCAGTACTACTCTGTACACTGGAGAGGGTTGATCCATGGGGCAGGAGGGTGGAGAGTGGGAGTGAAGAGGAGAGAGAGAAAAATACATTCTACTGAGAATGATGGGGATGAACAAATTACCCCAAATGTTTCCTTGTTAGTATTAAGTGACCCTGTCACTCAGCTGATCCATACTTTCCTTGTATGTTTGTGAAAGGAGTGAGAAAGGAGAAAAATATTTGCCAGGAAAAGGATTCTGGCTGAAGTCATATTAGAGAGTACAGTTCAATAGAAAATGATATCAGAATGAGGCTGACGAGCCTTGGTTCTGGTCCCAGGCTTGCCATTAATTTTCACTGTGGCTTTGGAAATGCCAGAGTCCTTCTGGGTCTCCATGGTATCTCAGTAAAATTGATAACACCTCTACTGCCTCCTTCCAATGAGCACAGATAACCCGTGCTAAAAAAGATTTGTAAACAATGCTATGCAAACAGTCATACCCTCCTAAGTGTTGCTCATCAAAAGAAAAATGTGTTCACCTCTCCATCTGTATTTATGATTTATAGCCATGTATTTTACCAATAATGCAGTAGGTAATACTGACCAGAAAAGCAAATGAGTCACTCTAAATGTCCTGGCTAACATTTATTAGAATTTATTTTTTAAAGAACACAGAGCAAATAAGTTTTATAATCTGTCTCAATTTGCCTTCCTGGAGTCATTCCCCCCAAACCACAAGCTGTTCTCATACTTTAACTATGCATTTACTATTTTGATTCAAGCTAGTTTCTCTGCCCAGACAGACCCCTTTCCTATTATGGCCACTGACAAATGCTCTTTGGAGGTACCCTTACCTACACTCTTCACACACTCCCTAAACACTGTATGCCTACCATTCTTCTCACTCCCAAATCCTCCCCCAGCTTCTCCTGCCGCATCCTCCTTAAGCCTTCCTAATGGGCATCATCAACCCCTATCTCAGGACACAGCAAACCAGCCGCCACATTGCTACCCACATACAGAAAGACAGAGCTTAAGAACAGCTATTCTGGGCTGGGGATGTGGCTCAAGCGGTAGCACGCTTGCCTAGCAGGCACGGGGCGCTGGGTTCAACTCAGCACCACATAAAAATTAAAATAAAGATGTTGTGTCCACTGAAAAACTAAAAAATAAATATTAAAAAATTTCTCTCTCTCTAAAAAAAAAAAAAAAAAAAAAACAGCTATTCCATGTCCTTTGCATGTGACTTCCTTGGGCTTCAGCTTGCAGCAATAGGAGCTTCTGCAAACTCAGCATGGTACCAGGAAGGGTAGATGCTCTTTGGGGAGAGGGGTATGATTTAAATCTTCTCCCCTTTCTCTACCAGCATAGCTGAACGGAAGCTTCTTCCTAAAGAATCCAGAGACAAACAACACAGGGGGTCTCCATAGTCATCTTCTGGCACCCGGTCTGGTGAAGCCACAGAGGCAGCAACACAGAAGCCTGCAGCATCTTATGAACCTTCTGGTTATCATCAGCCCCACTTCAGCCCAGCACCCAAATAACTCCCCCTGGCCATATTGTCCTCACGGTACACTCTTTGCTTTTCTGGATCCATTTGAAATCTGTATGAATTTCTGAAGATGACTAAGATGAAGGCCGCTGCAAAACTCACTTCACCCCTTTGCTGGCTAAGCTTCTGCCCTGGTAGAACAGACAGGAGCTTCACTTCATCCCACCAAGGAGGACTGAATGTGTTTCCTAAGGAAGCATGTGACTGAAATTCATTGCACTAACAAACAAAATCTCCCAAAGATCTAAAAAGGTTAGGGGGGGAAAAAAACCTAAAACAAAATAACCCCACTTGTGAATTCCCACAAGTGATCTGAAGAAATGAGAGTCCTGGTAGGTTCATAGGTGTGTCTCTGGAGAGCCCGAATAATGTGATTCACCTTATCTGACTCTTTCCATTGAATTAATAGAGGATTTAATTTAGATTTTGAACACATAATTGAAATATTCTTAGGCATAATGATCCAATAAAAACAAATTCATTGCTATATCATACAAGTCTAAGACAGACAAATCTAAAACCTTTCTATGTACCCTGTGCACATTTCCATAGGAACAAAGAAGACAAAAGGGCATTTCTATAGCTTCCTCATAGAATGCAAGTATCTGGTTTGTGCACATTTTATAAGTGCTAGGCAGGTAGGCAAATCTCAGATCAATGGTGAGTGATGGATGATGCTGTTACTATCCCTATTATATACTTTTCTAACTTTATAATTTTTCCTTTCTTTTCTATGGCAAAAGTCAAATCTTTGGAATCCCCAAAATATTAGAGTTTGTGAGTAGCCTGGCAAGTGACCTGGATTTTCAGCACTTGATTTCAGTGCAGAAAGATATTATGTGGCTTCAATAAAACTCTCCAACACAGACTTGATTGTTAACAACTTTGGCAATGACCCAAGGCATGACCCAGGGCACATTACTTACCCTCTTGGTGCTGTGTTCCTTCATGTGGAAAATGAAGGCACTGTAATAAGGGTTCCTGCCTCACAAGGCTTCAAGGAAGGGCTGTGATGAATTCATTTCCCACACTCAAAATCAGAATCGTACAGCACAGTAATAAAACATAGTCAATGAAGACACAGATGTTTTCAGATTAGTAAGTTAATGAGCTAAACTATTATTTAATTTTCAAGTGCAATGACAGACATATTTCAATACTCAGGTACCATGAAACCGTAAACTGGGAAGCGGGTCCTCATGGTGAGGCGCTGGGTAGGGTGTCTGGAGTCTCGATCTCACTTCTCTTGCCCTTTCATGAACTGACCACGAGCTTCAGAAGGATAGTATCCCTGCCAATCTTTCACTTTTCCTGTCTTCAAAATGATGAGTTGAATTCACTGTCGCTAACTTCCCTGCCAGGGCACAAGTTCAAGGATTTCTATCATGGTGAAGCATCTGTGTTTTTCTTCCATACACATCAATAGAAATTGCTTCATTTTTACTTATAACTCCCTTTTGGTGGCCAGGTATCCAATGATAGGTTAGAATTATTTCTGTATACATCAAGCTGGAACCCTTTACTAAAGAAAGAGTTTTCATTTTGGTTATTATAAAATAAATTTCAAAAAAAGAAAGACATTATATGAAATTGTTTTCTAAAACAGACTGTCACCTGTTGTCTTACATCTCTTGTGGTAGTCATTTGATACATTCCTTCATAATTTTATGAAACATAAATTAAAACATTATTTTTATTATTACTACTGTAATAAAATTGTGTTTACATCATATATACCTACTATGAATCTATTTCTGCTTTTAGAAAGGTTTCCTGGTTAGCCAGTACAGATATATATCATTCTTTTTTTAAGCAACTATATTATATTTCACTATGAACCTATATGTAATATAGACATACTTTTGATGCATTTTTGTCTAATTTCCCCCAACCAAAGATTTCCTTACACCAACATCCTTGCACATGAGAATGACTATTGCAAAATAATTAACCCAAGATAGGACATTGTGATCCCATTTTAGGATGTGTTTTGGTTTAGAAAGAAATCAAGGGAATGAGATAGACCTCATTACCCTAAGTACATGGATGAAGGCATGAATGGTGTGGACTCCACTGTGTGTACAACCAGAGAAATGAAAAATTGTGCTCTATGTACTATAAATTGTAATGCATTCTGCTGTCATGTGTAACAAATTAGAATAAATAAATAAATTTTTTAAAAACACGAAATCACCATGCCCGTATGCATGGTTTATTCAAACATGGCACAACATACTGTCCTGTGAGGCCCATGAAGGATATATTGAAATGTAAGTTAGTATATATGATAAAAACTTAATTAGCCATTTGCCTCAAAACGATTATATCTTTTTTAAAATGTCTGCCTCCTTTTTTGCTATAAATATTCATTTAAATACATAAAATATACTAAGCAGCATTTTGTCTGCATCCCATCAAGCAGACTCATTGAGGCGTGAGGGCTATACGAGCAGTGGAGCGGAAGGCCATGCTATTACATGGATAAATGCTCCAGAGTCACCGAAGCAAGACAAAAACAATCACTGGAACATGGATTTCAGAATATGCTGAAGCAACCATGTAGGGGGAAGGGAGAAAGGAAAGGAAGGGGTTTGTCCCTAAACAGGAAAAACAGAAATCCCCTTGTATCCCATAAAGCCAAGTTTAAATGTTTAGTTTGATTTCGATAAATTGTTACCGTTATGCTATCTGCCTTTCAGATATTTTAAATTCATCAAGCGGCCATGGTCATTTAACAGACATATATCATGGAACGTTTTATAGGATGATTTTCTTTTAATCACCCAAAGGTCTAATAGGGTGGTTGGCCTGCTTCCCTAATAAAATTTAAACAGCTTTTGCCTCAGGTCAAAGTGAAGTCGTCTGTCCTAAGAGGAGTTCATCTGTGACATACATAATGGCTGTCCAGTCTCGAGAGGCAATTTGAGATTACTGCTTCTATCAGGAAAATAAATAAGTGAACCCAGGGCAGGGGGCATGGTAAGCAGCAGTTTACTAACCAAAACAAATTTCAGTCCATAGACTGTGTCTCAGCCTTATGGAGGACTGAGAGGGCAGCTCCACCTCCTTCCATGTCCTCCTGGTGTGGTCCACCTCATGATTCCTTCCTCACCCCCTGCAGAGGCCAGAGTTGCCCCAGAGAGACCTTGATGAGACTCCAGAAGCTCCTGGATTCTCCAAAGGCTCTATTCTTATTCCTCAAGCCTCAGGCTGTGACCTTAAGTCTCTAGAATGGTCCAGTGGCTTCCCTTCCATTTCCCATCTCTTAGCTGTATTTTCTGTTTGGCTTTTAGTGATGGCCCCAGCCTTGAATTCTGACTAGAGAGTCATCCCTCAGGCCCATTCTCCAATGCTAAGCCCAAATCTCAGGGACCAAGACCTTATCTGGGAGGAGATTGGACCTACAAAGTTGGAAGGTATTCAGTTGGCTAATCACACAGAGGAAGTGTGTGTAAACACACACACAAGTTAATAAATGTGTGTAACTATGTGTGCTCGAGTTTGCCCAGCTACATTCGAAAGTAAGGCTCTAAAGATTTCCCCAGGACTTGCCTTCTCTCCCACACATCTTAGTTGTGTTCTCCTGACATGGGTATCTCACTGTTGTCATGGCCGTAAGGTAAGATGGCTGCGCAGCTCTAGTCCTTTCTAGTTCACGTCTGCCAGAAAAAAAGTCTGTCTCAGTCCCTGAATTTCTAGGAACACATTTGAATGTATTTTACTGATTTTAAATCTTTCTTGTGATATTCCCTGCACCAATTATTATGGCCAGGAATTTTTAAATACTGATGCCTTTTGATTTCACCTGGATTAAGGGTTGGAGAGAATTTTCCAGTAAACTAGATTTGTTACTGAAAGAAGGAAAATTAACTCGGGCAGGAGTGATCAAGTATCTGTGCATTCAGATAACCAGATCAATTGCTTTACATTTTTGTGTCCATTATTTAAATTAAAAAGCAATTCAATCTGAGAATTTCTAAATACAACATCAGATAGTAGGAAGCTTTAGTAATCCTATAGCTCCTGGATATTCAAAATGTGCTATGAAGACTAAGCAACAACAGCATCACCAAGAAGCTTCTTAGAAATGCAGTCTCTTGGGCCCTCTGGACCTATCAATTCAGCATCTTCCTTTTTAACAATATGTAAAGTTGAAAATTAATGATCCAGGCTTAGCTTTCAATTTACAGATCTGGCAACTGGATCAGGCAAATGATGAGTCTTCCCTAAAATCATAAATTTGCACCCAAACTATATTCCAAGTCTCTTGTCATTCAGAGGAGGATTCATGCCAAGATGACACTACTTTTCATGGTAAACTTTTAATCACACTGATGTTTTAAATTTTGTTTCTCTTCTCAAAATGTGCAAATTAGAATGTAAGGTAAAATGTTTCAGATGTATGACTTTGTATTCAAAAAGGTCTCAATTCAAATCTAAGCTCCAGTATGTTCCATCTCATGAATTTGGAAAAGTTGTTTGACCTCTGTAAAATGCACTGTCCATATCTACCTACCTCATGGAATGATCACAGGAATTAAAATAGACAAAGCATCTCTGTATATTATATATATTAAAAACTTAATTAGCATTTTTAGGACATCCAACTCAAAAACAGTATTTCTATTATTAAAAAAAGCCAATTTTTTCCATCTATTTCTTTTTAGACATTAACAAAAAGTATAAATATGGATAAAAAAATAAGCCTACCATCAAAGAGATTTGACTCTTTCAGAGGCAGCCGAGGAGTAACAATTTGGGCTGTGACAAATACAAAGCCATCATTAGGAACAAAACGCCCATGTTAGTTTTTTGTCACTGTGACCAAAATCCCCAACAAGAACAATTTAGAGGAGGAAAAGTTTATTTTGGTTCACAGTTAAAGAAGTTAAGTCCATAGCTGGTTAACTGCATTATCCTGAGCCCAAGGTAAGGCAGAACATCATACTGGAAGGGTGTGGTGGAAAAGTGGGGCTCCACACCTGGCAGCCAGGAAGAAGAGAAAGAGTGGAAGGGGCCATACTGTAGGGAATGAACCCTTCCAGGGCACACTCCTAGTAACCCACCAGCCATGCCCTAGCTGCCTACCTCTAAAGATTTCTGCATCAACACAAGAGCTTTTGGGGGGACCTCATATCCAAACCATAACAGTGCCTCCAAAGTATAGAGAAGAAGCAATTAATTTCTCTTAGGAAAAAAAAAAAAGGAAGAGGGCTTCACAGAAAATATCACACAAGCCTGCACTTTGATGGGAGCCTGGGAATACATCGAGGGATTCCATTAAATTTTGCTTTGCAGAATGCATTTGGTATTAAGAAATGAGGGCATGAAAAAATAAATAATTTTGAGCCTTCAAAAGAATAATAGAATCATACAATGTAGAGGTGAAAGTGACTTCAGAGGGGACTTCAATGTTTTCCTGGTATTTCCCTACTTCCTTGCAGAGAAGTGAGGTCTTGTAACTAGCTGTGAGCAGTGAACTGGGTGCAGGAGTGATAAGTATCAGTTCCAGAACAGGGCATGGGGAAGAAAGGCAAGGATGCACATTCCAGGCAGTGCAGTTACAAGATGGCAATACGTCAGAGATTGTGTGAAGAAATCTCCCTGCAGTCAGACATGCCCTATTCTTGAGAAATACATTTTGGTGGTGTTAAATCACTGAGATTTGGAAGTCTTTTGTTATCATAGCACAACCCAGATGGTCCTGGCTTAACATCCTAATGTTTATAATCATAGAGAATTGCCTATGGGAGGAAATTTAACCCCAGAAGAAGAGGAAGAGAAAGGGATTGGTGTCTGATAAAGTAGAGGTGGGGGTTGTTGCTAAACTTTTCAAAATTTGTACTAAGCATTCACTTCTAGTCCTATTTTTCCAGCTTACACAGCAAGCAATATTTTTCAGAATTTAATTTTGCAGTCCTAATAAGGACATCCTGTCTGATGTGACCATTGAAACGGCAGTATGTCATTGGGTCACAGTGCATTTCATTACTACTAAAACAGTTATGAATTGCCTTAAGCAAAACAAATCCATCTGTGTGTCTTTGCCTGCTACTTCAAAGCCACCCAATCATCCAAAATCAAACTTCTTAGGAATAAATAGGCTATAAGGTTGAGTCCCCGAGAGAGTCACTTTTAACCTCTAGCAAATTTTCACAGTCGAGTGGAAAACTCCGCCCAAACAACATTTCTAATGGGAGGCTGACAGACTTCTAACTAAAGCAGTTCCAATGTGCCACTATAATAACCTACTTCTTTTGATTGCATTTATTTTTAATGATTATTTTCCCCGCATGCCAATCCAACCTGTGCTGCCAACCCAGAAGGAGGGGGAGGGGAGGAAGCTGTGGATTGAGAATGTTGTCCTGGGCTACACTACCACCTAGTGACAAATATGAAGAAGTTACCTAGTGCTCTCAGAATAGTTCAGTTAAATTGAGTTAAAAGATTTCCTTCCAGTGCATGGGGTAAAAGAACTGAATTATTACCTCAGCTTCACTTAAACAAAATATATGATGCAAAAACAAAAAGCATGTCCACTGATGTGTTTAATCAAATTACTATTGGCTTTAAATGAGAGGTCTTTTAAGAAATGGTTCCCAGGGACAAAAGGATAATGCTTTTTTCTCTGTTGTTCTTTTCCTTACAAAGGTTAGGTTTGAATTGCCGTTTTAAAGGATTGACAAAAATGGAAATTAAATGTTACAAAAATCTGAATAAGTCTGTATGGTTGCAGTTATAATTCAATTGCAAAAATAAAATTTATTCACAAGTTATGGGCTCAGTTCAGAAGTACTATAGACAACGCCATTGGTAACTTGTTGTGTACTTATGTTCTGCAAACAATAGATTTGACTATATTCCTGATAACTGTCACTATTTTTAAGGCAAACTCAGAATTCTGTTTTATTGTTGTTGACCTGGTCTTTGACTCAATCAGTGTCTACTTATCCACTAAAATTACAAACCATTTTAAATAAACTGCAGTAACCTGTATTTCATGAAGAAGTTATTTCAAAACTCTTAAACAATGAACATACAAGTTCAGGGCAAAGTTAACTTAGGCAAGCTTTGGGAAAGTTAATGATTTCGTCAACACTGTTAGTAATACTTCCAATAAGAGTTGGGCAAAATTCAGAGACAAAAGGTGTTCAGGAGCTCAGAAATTTGCAGCTGCAATCTCTTTGTGACATGTTAAGCCAATAATGATGGGCTCCTTTTAGAACTTAAGAAGCACACATACACTCAGTAACACATCCCAGTCGCCATAGACCATGTTGCTCTCTTTGATTGTATCAGTTCAATGAGATCAAAACATAATGTGGAATGGAATGAACAACAGAGCAAAGCCATAAAATGGGGGGGGGAGTGTTCTGTAGCACAAAAATCTTACTACACATACAAATTCAAAACAAGCAACTTAATAACCCTACTATTAGAAAAATTCAATCTTTTTTGGAAAGGCAAAACTGGCTGCTGTTAAGATAACTTTACATTTTTGAGTGCTTATTATGGTTCCAGTACCACCTTGGTTCTTTACTCAGGGAAAACCAAAGAACCGTATGTCGTAGTTACTATCACAACCCCATTTACACAGGAGGACTGAGAAGCACAGAGAGATCAAGCAAATTCAGAAATAAAGCCTGGATCCAAAAGCCAGTAGTTTGTCACCAGAATCTTTTCTCTTTAATACCAAGCTTAATAATGTCTCATAAAATACTTTCTATGGAACAATTTTAAAAACTAATTCTTTTTGCCTGTGTGGTGTTCAAGGTGGTTTCTTCACTGCCACTGAACAGACTTTATTTCTTGGATGTCTGTTCAGGTCAGATCACATAGCTGATAACAGGAGCCATAAACTCTTATCAGTGTTCTGGGGCCTGGTTGCTTCTGCTCCTGGATCCTTCTCTGGCTAGAGCTGAGTCAGGGAATTCATCAGTACCTCTTTGAGAAATGTCCTTTTCCCACCCAATGTTCATGTGCTCTTCCCCCTCCCAGGCTTTAGTCAAATGGGACTTTTCTGAGGTTAATTAGTATACCATGTCTGAGGTAGGTGTTCAATAAATATTTGAATAGAATCAATGGAGGCATTTCCGAGGCTTAATCAAGCCAGAGGCATTTTCAATATTGATAGGGTTCCTGGCAGCACTTCTAACCTCACCCAAGATCCCTGGTGGTTGAAGATAGAAAGGGGTCAATGGCCTATAGGCATTCATTGTCTCTCTAAGATTCCCTCTGAGAGAATTAAAACACTGAAAAACCTCTATAACAATTTTACTGATCTAAAAAAAATTTAAGCCAAGGGAAATAAGTCTCATCTGCAAAGGTCATTAAACTAAATGTTTCTTTGTTGTACTTTGTAGATCCTTCCTGTAGTTGAAGGTGACCAGGAGGTCATAGTAACTCCAGAAATTGCCACTGTTCATGCAACATATTCAATTGGCAGTAAGTTTAATTATTAAATCTCAGGCTATTAGGAAATAATAAGCTCTGAACTATCCATGGGACTGGATAAAAACAGAATGGAGGGACATGAACTCTCAAGATCCATTCCTGATTCTAAACCCAGTAAACTACAGTTTCCGTTTCTCTTGTTCAAAAGTATTAAATGAATGAATGACCAAAGAACCAATAAATAAACCAACAAAGAAACCAGTGAATGAAGAAACCAAGATCTCTTGGGCTAAAGATTAAAGGTTGCCATCAACACTCCCCCTAGAACATCTGTGCAATAGACAACCATATACTCCATTTTCTCTTGGTACCCAGGCAGTGTCTGGAGTCCCAAGGTGCATGCTTCTGGTGCCCTGGCTTGCCTGACCAGGAGTTGGAAGACATCAGCAAAGAGAACATTTATAGCATCGTTTTCCAGCAATGGAAGCCAGAAGAGTGTATTTGAGATAGTTGTCAGTAAGTACAAAGGGGGCTGGCTGTGAAGAAAGAGAGAGCATACACAAAGGTAAGGAGCCCAGCAGATTAGAGCAGATAGGCAGGAGCAAAGTTTGTGCCAGTTCTAGTAACCACAAGTATTTTTGGCTGAGCTTTCTTTGGTCTTTGTGTTTAGTTTTAAAATAAGTAATGCATGTAAGAGCAAATCTCACCAAATGATGTCCTGAGTGCTAAGCTCATTATCACTCTTATATCCCAGTTTTTAGGTTCCTCTGCCTTAATTTTCCTCTTTATCTTTCCACGGGTCACCTATGCATATATAAGCATATATGTAGCTACATCCTTTATATCACAAACCATGCCAAAGTATACATATCAAAGTATACTTAACAATACATCTCTAGAAATAGTTCCAGAGCAATGTATGTACACCTGGTTCATTCCTAGTGAATGCATAATTTTACATTGCTGTAATTATGAGAATACATCTGTAAATGTAAAAGCGGGGGATTTCATGAAAATAAGAGGGAGACAAATAGAGCAGAGCAGAAGCAGGAGACCAAAGGGGAGGAAAGGGGGAAGAATCGGGTACAGAATTGACCAAATTATTCTATGTGCACATATGAGTAGATCATAATTCATGTCCATTTTGTATGTAACTATAATATACCAATAAATAAATAAATGGAAAACCATAGTGTAGAGGAAAGGGAGCAGGGGAAGAGAGGAGGGGGGGGGGAGAAGAAGTACTGTGGACTCAAAGAAAGAAAGAAAGCTATGTTACGTACATTTATGAATATGTCAAAGTGAACCCCACTAATAAAAAATGAAACTGCTGGGTTATAGAGTATGTGCACTTTAAATGATGACAGATACTGCCAACTTCCAACAGGTGATACCAGTTAATACTTAAAAATATAAATGTGCCTGTTTAGCCAAATCCTTTCCAATGCAATTTATGAAACTCATTAAAGCTGCCAAGCTGATTAGTAGGAAAAGTGATATATTAAGGATATATGCATTTTATATGCATTTTTAATATGCATTTTTCTAATAATGATTAATGTTAAACAAACTTTATATGACAAAAATTGATGGGTATCAATTAATATTTCTTAGCATCATGTGTGTTCAATAGGTTAGACCCATTTCATAAGCATGCAATCAAAGGGACTGATATTCTGGAAATGAAGAGATCTGGGCTTGGAGTTTGAGAAAGCATCCTATTGATGAGGGATCTATTTATTATCTGCAGACATACTGACTTCTCAAATCAAGGAGAATTTTGTTCTTCCATGATGTTATTATCTGAATCCACCTGAATAAATAATTTTTCTAAGTGACATATTTGATAAGGAAGACCTGGGACTGGAGTCCAGTCAAATCTACATCCTATGCATTTTTCTGAGTCCTGGCTTCACTAATTGCTAACTTAAAATGAGAAGACCAGTAGATTTTGAGATTTTTTCTTTTCAATCCCTGTTATGTCCAGCGTTCTGCTATTCACTAGCCAAGTGACCATAGGTAAATGATTTAACCTATTTAGGGTTTTAGTTTTCTTAACTAACAGTTTACAAAGCTGAAGTTGTGTGGTCCTTTGAGGTCTCAGACTTTAGTACTTTGTAATATGACAAAAATTCAGATGTCTTACAGGTAAAAGAAAAGCAAGACTCCTCAGCTATAGAAATAACCTCTTCATCTCCTAAAACTTGAAAGCTCATCCCATCGTATGGAGCATAACCACTCTCAACTCCTCCTGAGTGCCACCAGCACTGGAGGAAACTTTCATACTTTTTTATTCTGCCCTTCTTTTAATAACTTAAAATTTTGGCCTTCAGTTATCTGAGGTTCAAATTCAATTACTGCCTAACTCTAAAGATGACTAACATTTCTTTTCCTCAGTTTTTCCTGAGATTAACCCCTACTTTGAAAGTACAGCACACTGATGTCATCACCGATACCACTCGTCCTTGATTGTGGTTCTGAAAATTACAATATCTGTTGGTAGGTGGGAGTATCCCCAACTCCTAAGTTGCTAGACCATGCAACACTATTTTATGGTTGGAATATGAGGCATCCCCCAAAAGCTGCTGTGTTAAAGCAGGAATGTGCAGAGGTGAAATGATTGAATGGTGAGAACTGTGACATCATCAGCACAACCTAGACTGATTTGACTAAGGGTAGTAACTGTGGGCAGGAAGAGCATGACTTCAAAATGTAGGTCACTGGGATATGTCCTGTAAGGTGTCATCTTCCCTGCAGCCTCTTCCCTTCTATTTCCCAGTCACCACGAATGGAGCAGCACTTCTGCCCCACCACCTTTCTACCATCATGTTCTGCCTCATTTTGGGCCAAGAGCAATGGAGTCAGCCCACCATGTGGACTAAACCTCTGAAACCATAAGTCAAAATAAAATTTTCCTCCCTGAAATTGTCTTGTCATGTATTTTGTTTGTCGTGATGAAAAACTAACACAGAAATTGGTACCAAGAGTGGGGCTGTTGCTTTGACTAACCTGAGCTTGTTATTCAGAAGCCCTTGGAGGAGCTGGTTTGTGGAAAGAATTTGTAAAAGTTTGGAGATGAGTTGAGAAGCCTTAAAATGTTGTAAGCAAAGCTTAATGGGAAATTCTAGTGGGAGCTCAGAAGACCAGAATGCAGACAGTAAAGACTGTGCTCATAGCTTAAAGAGCGGAATGGGGACCCTATTTGAAATTGGACTAAAGGTCATTTCCATTGCATTCTGGCAAAGAACTTGTCTATCTTTTATCTGTGTCCTGAGAATCTGTGTGAGGCTAACTTTAAAAGTGATGGACTGGGCTGGGGTGTAGCTCAGTGGTAGAGCGCTTGCCTAGCACATGGGAGGCACTGGGTTCCACCCTCAGCACCAGATATAAACAAATAAATAAATAAAGTTATGTCCATCTACAACTAAAAAAAATTTTTTTTAAAGTGATGGACCAATTAAACCAGCAAAGGAAATTTCAGTACCACATTCAATCAGTAGTATGTACTTTGCACACCATTTTTGGCCTGGTTAGCTGTGAGAATCAAGAGCACAAAGCAGAGCTGAAGAATTTTTTTAACTTCCAGTTTGGCCTGAAAAGTACTTAAAAAATGGAATCAAGAAAGATGTGATTGTTGAAGATATTAAAGTCCCTAAACCAATGCTAAGAACTTTGCACAGAGACAATAAGCTTCAGGGCAACTGAGGAATTTGTAAGACCACACCCATTGCAGGATAAAGGATGTAAAAGGGAAAATTCCTCTGAGAAGACACCATGGGGGAATCTTGCTTGCACAGGGGGGGCCCATGAAGCTGTTTCATCATGCTTGGACACCCAGGAGACCCGGCTACTTTGCAAGCTGGTGGTAAAGCTTGGAGTCATACACATGGCACTGGGTCTGTAGGAACGCAGAATGCTGGACTTATAGGGTCATGGAGGTACCCACTGATATCTCAAAGGAAGGCCTGGGAGACCAGGCAAAGTGTTGAAATCCTTGTGGGCTGCCACTGAGAGAGCAATGCATGAAACTGTAAAGGTGAAGGTGAAGACGGAATGAAGACCAAAAGAATTAAGAGATACCAGTAACACAAACTGTCTGCTGAGAAAAACTGTTGGTTATGGACAGGGCCAAGATGAAAGAGAGGCAATGTATGCTACAACTGTCAAAGCCAAGGAGGCAGTACTGCTCAAGTCCTTTGAAGAGGACATCTTGAAGTCATGTCTCCTAGATGCTGTATGCAGAGTTAGGGGATCCATTTTCCCAGCTCGGTTTTGGTCTTGTTTTGGTCCCACCCCTTCTTTCTATCTTCCTGTTTCTTTCTTTTATAATGGAAATATTTACTCTGTGCCACTATATATTAAATGTATGTAACTTAATTTTCATTTTTTAAAATTATTTTTTTAATATTTATTTTTAGTTGAACACAATATCTTTATTTATTTATTTTTATGTGGTGCTGCAGATGGAACCCAGGAGCTTGCAGCCAAGAGTTTCCCTTGAGATCCAGATGAAACTTTGGACTTGGACTTTTTGGGAAATGTTGGAATTTTTAAGACTGTAGAAACTCTTGGAAATGAACTAAAAGCATTTTGCATTGTGAAATGGACATAGCTATGGGGAGGGGGGTTGGGGTAAAATGTTGTGATTTAGATCTGAGGTGTCCCCCAAAAGCTTGTGGGTTAATGCAGTATTATTCCTGGTGCAACAACTAGATTATGTTTGTAATCTAATAAATCCATCCCAGTTTAGATAGACTAACTGAGTGATAACTATAGGCATTTCATGGAAAGGTTTATCTTCCCTGTAGCTTTCCCGCTCTCTCTGCTTCTCAACTATCAGAACAGTGTTCCTCCACCACAGCCGTCTTCCATGATGTTCTGCCTCACCTTGGGCGCAGAACAACGGTGTTAGCCAACCATGGATTAAACTCTGAAACTGTGAGCTAACATAAATTCTTCCTCCCCTAAATTATTCTTGTCAGGCATTTTGGTCACAGGAATAAAAAGCTGATTAACACCAGGCACAGTGGCACATCCCTGTAATCCCAGTGGCTTGGGAGGCTGAAGCAGGAGGATCACGAGTTCAAAGAACCTCAGCAAAAGTGAGGCACTAAGCAGCTCAGTCAGACCCTGTCTCTAAGTAAAATACAAAATAGGACTGGGGATGTGGCTCAGTGGTTGAGTGTCCCCAAGTTCAATCCCTGGTACCAAAAAAAAAAAAAGCTAACGTTGTGACTTATTTC
Source organism: Spermophilus citellus (assembly GCF_964194105.1). Lineage (NCBI taxonomy): Eukaryota > Metazoa > Chordata > Mammalia > Rodentia > Sciuridae > Spermophilus > Spermophilus citellus. Next base: position 86,926,224 of record NC_138183.1, read on the forward strand.
CCTTCCTCTCCCTACGCGTGCACACGCGCGCGCGCACACACACACACACACACACACACACACACACTCAAAACTCCTGACTATGGTCAGATTTATGAAAATACTTGGTGACTTTAATAGTTCCCTAGGGAAACTTACAAATTACCAAAAACTGGGAAACTCAAAAACAGCTGAGATTTATTCTCTCACAATTCTAGAAGCCAAAAGGGCCATGCTCCATGGGAGTGCTCTAGGGGAGAACTTTTCCCTTTCTCTTAACTTCTGGTATTGCTGGCAATTCTTGGTATTCCTTGAAACATTACTCCAATCTCTGCTTCCATCATCACATACACAATTGACTCACATGAAGTCGTTTCCTGTAAGACCAGTGGTTAATTTTCTATCTTTATGAATATTAGGTTGCTTATTTTAACAATTACTTGATGGTCAGTGATTTGCTTTTAATACCCCCCCCCCATTAGCTTAGGTTAGGAGCTTTTTATTTGTCTATGAGTGAAAGATTTTTACTTCTAAGCTTAACAAGAAATCACTTGTAACTGGTCCATTTGGTTCTAATTGTCCTTCTTCCCTTCTCATATTTGAAGCAGAGCCTCCATACCCCTCATGTCTTCATTCCTGTACCTAATGGAGAGAAAGAAGGAAAGAAAATGAGGAAGGAAGGAAGGAAGGAAGGAAAGAAGGAAGGAGAGAAGGAAGAAAGGGCAAAAGAAAGAAAGAAAACAAGCCTTTACTATCAGTTTCCAGTCCTGAATTGTTGACCTGAATAAAGGAGTATTGGGCCTATGGGTGGACTTCTGAAACTATAGGAATAACCACAGGCTATTCTTGAATAGCAGTTACCCCACCAATTAAAAACAAAGTGCTTTGGATATTCTCTATAATCCCTCTCAGCACCTGCATGTAATGACTCTAACCTGGTATCTGGTCACTGGGCTAGGTCTATAGAAAGAGGATTATTTCTCATGCCCACCATCCACTTGGGAAATCAAGAACCAGTTCTTTGGTGAACTTGAGAGCTCCAAATACTCATGGCTGATGAAGGAAAACATCTTACAGATACCATAGTCATTCTAAAAGAGGAACTGCAAGCATTCTGGTCCACGACAAAGAAGAGATATTGGGATGGTCAACTTGAATTTAAAACAACATTAGCCACATTACAAGGGTAGCCCACCCCTTTCAGGTACTCCAGCTCACTGAGTTAACACAATAGAAAGGAATGATGTTTCCTATGATCTTTAAAATAAAATAATAATCATTAATTAAGTCAAGTGTTTTAGTCAGCGTTTTCACTGCTGTAATTAAAAGACCTGACCAGCACAATTGTAGAAGAGTAAAAGGTTATTTGGGTACTTACAGTTTCAGAGGCCTCAATCCATAGACAGCTGGCTCTATCCCCAGGGGCTTGAGGTGAGGCAGAACAGCAGCTCATATGATAATCAGGAAGCAGAGAGAGAGACTCCACCCTCCAGGAACAAATATATACCCCCAAACCACACCTCCAGTGCCTCACCTCCACCACCCACACATCACCTGCCTTCAGTTACCCCTCAATTAACCCCATTAAGTGATTAATGCACTGAATGAGTTAAGGCTCTTGTAACAGAATCATTTCTTCTTGAACCTTCTTGTCTTACACGTGAGCCATAACTTCAAGAGATATTTTCTTCCCCAAGAACATTAGGTTTTAAAATGTGGGTGATCTATAAGATACATCTTGGCTAAGGCAGAGAACTGTAGAGGAAAGACTCAAGTGTGGATGTATCTTTGAAACCCAGTTCTGCCACTCAGGACTTCAATCAATTTAGCTAAGTCACTCAACTTTTCTAAACTTGTTTATTCATCCATTTAAACAAGAACTTGTGCAAGGATAACATGAGAAAACATGTAAAAGCTTGTAGGGCACATGGAACACTGAGGGAATACCATTTATCTGTTGACAGTGAGAAATGTATATCCTATCTTTTGCATGCCAGAAATGAGCTAACCAAATGTCTGACTGAAGCTCTGAGGGGTCTCTCCAGTAGGAGACTTTCCGTCTTCCTTTATAACAGACCATCTTGCACATAGTCATTTATTTTTATGTGCCTCATAATTTTAGTAATTCATCTGTGCTCGGGCTCCATTTTCTTCAGTTGAAGAGAAGATGAACTCCTTGGGGATCTTGTTAACTTGATGATATTTCCTTCAAGAACAAAAAGCAAGCAATTTTGTTGTTTCATTTTCTGAATGTCCTTTCAAAGAGTTTTCCCCCCATAATTATCACTATGTAAATATTCAGTTCGCCAACTCCATGTCAAATTGTGGTCATTTAGATTAACATAATGTTTAAAATAATAAGTTGCACATTTCCTGTTCTCAAAGGGGACTTAAGAATTTTTTAAAAACCAACACTTCATGTGTTTGGGCTTTGTCATTATAGACAATGAGAAGATTAAAAAGAAAACTATTAAAGAATAATATTCTTCCTTACTAAAATTTCAATCACCTCATGACTTGGAAATGATAATGATATAAAATTATTGTGGTTGGTGAAAAAAAAAAAACAGAATCATAGATCCCCACAGTACTAATCCACCAAAACAGGGTATGTCCCATGACTGGAAAAAGGGACTTTGCACATGTAATCAAGTAAAGGATCTTGAGATAGATTATTTGGGGTTGTTGAGGTGATCTGCATGTTGTAACAAGGTTCCTCATAAGGGAAAGCAAGAACCAGGAGGGTCGTGTCAGTGGAGGAGACATGAAGACAGAAGCTGGGAAGACACCATTGTTGGAAGGGGCCATGAGCCAACGAGTGCAGACAACCTTTGGAAGCTGGAAAAGACTAGGAATACATTGTCCTGTGGAATCTCAGAATGAATGTCCTAATGATGATACCTTGATTTTAGCCAGAAAGACCCATTCCTGTCCTTCTGGACTTTAAAACTGTAAGATGATAAAGTTGTATGGTATCATTCATAGTAATTTGTTAGCAAGAGAAAAATAATATAGATCAAGTAGAAAAACAAGATTATATATATATATATATATATATATATATATATATATATATATATGGTTTTGTTGGCCTTTTTTGCTATCAAAATTAAGAGATGCCACATGTAAACAAACTAGGGAGATCAATGGATCAATTGTATTTTACATTTTCGTTGTATTTTTTAACATTAGAAGAAAGTGATCTTATCTGGACACTCACAGAATCAGTGGGACGGCTCAAGAAATTTTCTGCAAATTATAGATAATAAGCAGAGTCTAGGGGAACTAGTCCCTGGGGAAGACAGCTCCCATCAGGCCCCAGAGAGCCTGGCAGCCAAGCACCTGCTTTCCACTGCTGGACCCCTGCTGTGCCACTGTCCTGGGAGTCCTGAAGTGACTCTCCTTCATGGTCACACCTCCCCTTCAGTGCCACATGCTGGGTGGATGCCAGAATGAGCTAAGTCTGGGTGACATACATACAACCTAGGTTTTAGAGGACAGGAGAGGCAAGAAGTGTCCCTTTGGTTTCTCCAGTGGCATCTGGAGTTTTGCTTGCCACAAATGTTCATATGATGTCAGCTTCTCCCTAAAGACAAAGGGTTTTCAGATGCTGGTAGAAAAAGACAACTATCTACAACAGGGTTTGATAATCTGACTTTTTCTAATTTCTAGATTATCAACCGAGAAACTTCAAATAGTGCTGTGCAGAGCCATTTGTCCATAGTTATTAACAATGTAGGCAAGTAACTTAAAGTTTTTGAATTAAATTCAAATATCTAAGTAAGAGAATGTTTCCAAGTTGTGTTTTGTAGAACACTAAACTTCCTCTTAACCCTGCTCCTCTCTTTTCCTTCTTTCCTGAGAAGAATATTCATTTTTGGTTTCCTAGGAGCTTATGAGAGATCTTTGGGTATACCAGTGCAAGATCTGATGGGTTCATCTTCAGAAACAGGGCTCACCAGAGAGGAGCCATGTGGTAAAACCCCTCTGTGAGCTGAGCCCTGGGTGCTGGCAGCAACACAGGCAGGGGGAGAACCCCTGGTGTTGCTGCCTGTGTTCTTTCTTTCCCTTCTATCCCTTCTGTTGTGTTCTCTTCTTGTCTCTTTTTTATTTCCTCTTTTTCTTTTCTGTTTCCTTATACCCCAGGAGTGGTTAATCCAAGCAGCAGACATAAATGGAAAAGCAGGAACTGTGTCCGTAGGTAGTAAGTACAAGAGAAGTGCAGAGAAGAATCTGGGTCAGGCTGACCTGGCATTCTGACCTCGGAGGAAAAGCTTCAACACCAGCACTTTGTGAGGATGACTCTTGAGCCACCCTGCTCCATGAACCAGTAACCCCACATAACTAGTGAAGTCTCTTCTGCTGGGCTCTCCTTTCACTACCCCCCTGACTTTGGACTTCATATCATTTCTGTATTGAATCTCTTATTTCCTGTATTCCAAGTCATTTATTTTCTCCTCTGTTGGAGTATGTCTTCAGTGACTTCTTTTAAAAGGGCATACAATGTATGAGAGACAAGTTGTTGTTGCTTTTTTTAATATCTTGAAAATGTCATTATTATTCACATTTCATTCATTGCTGGGCTCCATTTAGAATTATAGGTTGGAAATAATTTCAGGCACTGCTTCACTGTCTCCTGATTCCAGGGTTTCTCCTGGGATGTGTGCAACCATTCAAATATCTTGTTTCTAATTTCTCCCTTTTTTATAGAAGTTTGGAGATTGTTTTTCTCTAGTCTATGGCTTTAATGATGATATATTTCCATCGATTCTCCAGGGTTCTAGGCAGGTTCTTTCAATCTAGAAACTAGCAGCCTATGGTTCTGGAAATTTCATCTTGAATTGTTTGATTATATCACCATGTCTTCCCTGATACATCATTCTGGAACAGCTCTTTTTGGTTGTTAGATTTTCTCTCCTACTTTCTCATTGTTTACCTTTCTAAAAGACTCCTCAAATTTATCTTCTGGTTTATATACTTGTTTTAACTTTTGCCATCAAATTTTTAATTTCTAAAAGCTCATTTTTGCTTCCTGAATACTGTTAATTGATATGCCCTGCTCTTGTTCCATGGCTGCAATATGTTTTCTGTTTTTTTCTCTTCATAGACTCTATTTCCCCATGTTGATATTTTTCTGCATTATGTGGTCTATGTTTTTCACGTTTGAGAATTTCCATGATTATACAGTGATCCTTGGATTGCTCAAGGAAACTAAAATCCTGATTAAAGATTCTGAATGTGGAGAGGCATTTGCTACCTTAGAACTTCGCTGTAGAGCGATCAAGGCAGCCATTTATCAGAGAGATACCTAATATCCGTATCTTTAGTTCTTTCCGCTTGGCTAGTCATATACCTCAGGGAAAAGTCTTTGGAAGATAGAGGTATCAGCATTCTGAAATCTTGGTGGGAAGTCTGAACATCAGTCCTGATCACACAGAATATCTGTTTCCACACTAACTTCCCTGCTTTTAGAATAGTAACAATAAGCCATGCCTGGCATCCATCCCTCAACCTAGAAGCCTTATTTTACTAAATGTAGAAAACAAATCTCCAGACATTGGTCAGGCCAATGGCAGCATAGCATGGGACATTACTTAAGGATGGAACTGCTTCTCAAACTGCTCTTACCCCATATACCCTGCCATACCAGTCCCCGAGGTGCCTACCATCTGCCTGTTCCTGAACCTTTTGTGAAATCCATGATGGAAATATAGATCATTCTCAACTCTCCCCCAGTACTGGCTTGGAAGTCAGCTTTCTTAGGTTTGTTAACTCGCTTCCCAATATCTATCTGCTTTCCAGCTTTACTATTCAGTGCTATTTTCTTCTGTCCTTGTAAGTTGATATCTTTAAGAGAAAAAAATTCATTTGACTCTAGTTATAATGAAGTTTCTGAGTTAAAAAAAAAAAGCATGGTATATTATCTCACCCCAGAAAACATTTAATATATATGAAACTTAACCAGACTATCATCAATTCTATGTACAGCATGCCCTTCTGTAGACATTTTGCTGCTAGATTTATTTTAGTTTCACTTATAAGTTTTATATTTTGAAAGCTTTATATTTTTTCTTTCTTCCTCAGTCAACCCCACAGTGATAAGAGGGGTGAGTGAGTTAGGCTGGTTTCAGAGCCATACAGCATATTCCTACAAGGGACACATTTTACTTACCGTCAACACATTTGATAGTCAAGAACTGCTGGCCACGAGCACTCTTTTTCTTTTTGACATTTATCTTGCTAATGTATAAAACAACATTTGTTATGCACTGTGCTTTTTTTGTTGGAGCCTCAAGAGGACTAGATTAGGAACTAGAGGCCAGGGATAGGGTAAGCAGGACAAAGCAGGAGGACTCACCTTGACTTCCCACAGTGAGCTGCCAGGTGGGATGGAGAAGACAATACCACCAAGGCAAGACTGGAGTTGTGATTTCTACATGGGAATTCTCACCTGAGTATGCTCTGCAGCTTAACATAATATGTTTCTCACCCAGGGTAGGGCTTCTTAATTTGGGCTCCTGGGCCCACTAGATCTATGAATAGAAATCTATATTTCTATCTTGGGAAAAAAATACATGTTCACTGAATTCCATCTGACATTTAGCATTTCATTTAATAAGAGTGATGGCAACAAACTCCAAGCCTGTGAGTATGTCACCAACAGAAATCACCGATATTTACTGTTCACATTAAAATGCTGCAAATGTCTCAAAATACCATGTACCTCCATCGTGTCGAAATTATGGTGGCTATGAGACCTAGCACCAGATCTTGTCATTTAATGTGCCAATAAAACAGCACAAACACTACTATTTTCACACAAAAAAATTAAAATAAAGTCAGGCACAATAGTGCAGGCCTGTAATCCCAGGTACTCAGAGGCCAAGAAAGAAGGATCATGAATCCAAGGTAGGCCTAGGCAATTGAGCAAGACCCTGTCCCAAAAATAAAAAATTAAAAGGTTCTGCAGCTATAACTCAGAGGCAGAACACACTTTGTTCAATTCCCAGTACTGAAATGTGTGTGTGTATGAATGTACGACATATGTGTATATATTTTAGATATATGTATACACTGTTTATATATTATATATATTTATATGTAATATGTTTATATATTTCATATAGATAATACATAATACTTTGGGAATCATCTTTCAGTAATTGTTTTCCTTTTTAATGTAAGCATTTTATTTTGTTCACTTAAAAACATGATTCTGAGGGGTTTCTGTGCTTTAAAGAGGTCTGTGGTATAGAAAACCTAAGACCCTGATCTAGAGAAACTGGAAGTCAGTTTGAGATGTGCATCCAGGAGAAAGTCTACTCCACTAAAACTTAAAGGGAGACAGAAGTCATTCAACATGCCACGTACTCAATTGAACTGATCATTACAAGTCAGTCAGATAAAGTGCTGTGATGGACATGGTGGGCAGATCTGCAGATCTGCATGGAGAAGCAGATCTAGCTCATACTTGAGGTCAGACACTGCTGCCAGAGGAAGTCGCAGCTGATTTGAGTTGTGTAGCAGCTGGGTGGGCAGGCTCAAGAGGACAGTGGTGTTTCTTCTAGGCAGGAAGCACACCTTGTGTAAAGGGCAGGAGGTAAGTCAGTATGGTGTGTCTGAAGAAGTTTCCTGTGCTTGAATGTAGACTCGAGGGTGGAAAAAGGACAAAAGAAATAGAATGTGAATCTTCTCTTTTTTTATCTTCTTTATGAGTTCACAATTTTTTGCTGATCTTCCAGCAGAATGCTATCTTGTTGGCAGTCTGTCTTATCCACTATGGATCCCACTGTCTAGAATACTATTTAGGAAATCATTGAAATCAATAAATATCAGGTTCAGTGAGTGTTAACTGAATAAGTGAGCCTTAGATATCATGTTAAGAAGTTTTGGGATATTATCTAAAAAGTAAAATGTCTGTTTCTGTTTCTGCATAAAATCTGTGGCAGATTAAAAAAAAATATTTATTTTGCCTTATTTACCCTGTCCATTCTTGATAATCAGTATGGTTTGGATTGTGAATATCCCCCAGAGGCCCATGTGTTAGTTCCCAGTTTGTAATGCTCTTGGGACATGGTAGAAATTTTAAGCGGGGGGCGGGGGGGGGGCTAATTCTAAGTCTTCTGGTTACTTAGGGGAATGCCCTTGAAAGGGACATTGGGACTCTTCTCCTCTTTCTGCTTCCCTGCCATGATGTCTGCCCTAATGTTCTGCTTCACCTCAGGACCTACCATCCATGGACTCTGAAACCATGAATCAAAATAAACCTTTCCTTTTTTTAAAGCTGACTATCTCAGGCACTTTTTTACAGTAATGGGAAGCTGATTAACACATAATCTATTCAATAATTGGTACTATTAAAGTTCTAAGCACTGTGCCCACTGAATAGTGGTAACAGCAAAATGGCTAAGAACAGGGAGCATAAGTCTTACTTAAATAAATGTAAGGTCAATAAGGACATTAAGAAGTGAGAACAAACAGCCTCATTTTAGTTTGGGGGTCCAGAAAAACCTTCCTGGAGGATTTAGCTAAGCAGAGAGAGGAAGTGACTGTCAGACCAAAGGCTGAGCCCTCAAAGGTCATGAGAATGCCAGAGCCTATTCTTAAATAGTTCTACAAAAGCCTCACTACTCCTGACTGCCTTGCCCTACACTGATCTACCTGCTGCCCTGTTGGTCAAGATGTCAGGGCTATGTCACAGCACCAAATACCGGGCAGTCATTCTGTTCTCCATCCAGCCAGGCTTGACATAGCCAGAACAGATGGGTTGTACAGGTACTGGCTCATGCAGACACACCTTGCAATTAAAACTGCTTCAAGAATATCTGCAGTAAAGCTGAAGGAAGCAGCCAATAGGTCAAAAGAAGCACACTTTATTGAATTTACAAGGCACAAAATATTTGTAGTTCCTTAGATATTTGCATTGCTATAAAATTATACTTTATGGTATAATTATTAATGGCTTGAAGAGAAATAAACAGTATAAACGAAATATGGCCCAAACCATGAAAATGTAAACCATATAAATCAAAATCATAAAACAATTATTCAATTCTCAGAGGCCTACTTAATATATACATATGAAATTTCTTACACACACATACAATAAAAGCCCACAAAAACCATCACTCTGAAGCCAATCACTGTATAAATATGAAAATAAATCTTTATCTTTAACCTCAATTTTATCTTCAGCAGGAGGGTTGTGTGGCTTGGATTTATGCAAATCACATATAGTATTAAATAATCAAATGTCACATACATCATATAAAACAGCAAGTGGAAAAAATAAATTATGGAAATGTACAGGGCTTAAATTTAGCAGTGAAAAATGCTTCCTTATCCAACATTATTTTCCATAATGAAATTAAAATATTATCCAATGTGTCAGTGTATATAAAAAAGGAGTATAGTATGATTATGCTTGTAAAATCTCTCAAAGGAGAAACAGAGACAAGATAAGTTACATCCATAGGAATATTAAAACCTGCCAAATTAAGTCTAAGTTAAAAACATTAAATATTCTTGTCTTTGTTGAAAATATATACCATAAATTGGAGAACAACTTCACAAAACAAAAATTTGGGTAAACAATGATGATCACCAGCAAGGAATCCTTCTTTTTAAAGTAGCTTTCTTTAAACAACATTGCTAACCAGAGATAAAAGTCTATTATTTGGATTACACTGCCTAAACATGTATAGTGCTCTGATAGTTGAAGATGACTGGTTTGCCCCTCAAAGTCTCCTAAGTAATCTCCTAATCAATTTGGGTGTGCTGGCAGCATGATCCAGAGGCAAAGATCAAGATAAGACTTCTATATTAAAGGTACATTCTTATTTACAGGAATAATGTTGTAAGACAAATAAAAAGAGACACTTTGAAGGAAATAAATAAATGTAATACAATAACATGTATACTAACAACATTGAACAATAAAACTCAAATGAGTGCCTTATTTATCAACACATGTCCAACCAACCTCATTGGGGTCTATAGACACCACTGAGGCACAGCAACTGTAAAACTTTCATTTCACCATACCATGTGCAGCAAAAATAACAACCACTCACCCCACCTCCCCACCCCCATTTATTTTGACAATTCCCCACAAGCAAGGCACTATAATCAGAAATGGAATCTTTCTCTGGGACCAAAAACCATAAAGTGTTGAAACATGAATTCATGGTAGAGTTACTGAGGATTCAGCTTCCCAGCAAAAATACAAAAAGCTTTGAAATGTTTTGGCAAGCTTTAAGAGCTTAAAAATTAAGGAATTTAAAGTTTGACCATAAAAAAATTCATAAATAGGAAAATGACTGCTACATATAATTATTTTAACTTAACAAAAAGAAATGTTTTTAACATACAATAAATAACAGCTATTATTTAGGCTTTTCAACAAGATACTTGGAGCCTGGATCTAGAGGCACTAAGATAAGTTCAAATCTCTTGCTGGGAGCAACTTAATTGGCTCACATCATTAAAAGCCAGGCCCACACTTGGGTCTGATATTGCCTCCCTTGGCTCTTAGAGATGTTTTAGTAGGGAAGCCTGGAGACCCCACAGATTCTGGAAGGAGAGCAAGACTGAACAGGTCATTGGTGGGGAAGAGTCAGATGTTATGTTAAACAAAGGACTTCAGCTCACCATTCTCTATGGCAATTCCTCTTTTATAGATTTTTCCCCCCAAAGCCATGCATACTGCTTCTTTTATTCTTCATTATTTAAGAAAGTTAATGCTTGAAAGTAGGGAGTTAGGGGATTTGTATTATATTGCAGATTATATCCTAAACCAAGGGAAGGTTTGAAATAGCATGAATATTTTCATTTGGTAAAACATTAAATCATTGTAAGTGTTCATATAATTTAATGAGATAAAATTCAAATACCACAAAATCAATTCATTCACAGTATAAAATTCAGTGGTTTTAGTATATTCAATAAGTTATGCAACAATTACTATAATTTTAATTCGATTTCACTCTTGAAAGAAACCCCATACCCATTAGCAGTCACTCCCAGTTCTCCTTTCCACCAGTCTCACTGGCTGGTGTACATTTTAAATGAAGAGGGACAGCTTTTCTGGGCTCTGTACTTTCAGTAGTATGTGGCTTTACATGTTTTCATTAAAATTTTTCATACTGAATTCAAACTGCGGACTTTGTAACTCTTCTAAAGATTACAAAGTACAGTTCTTTCTATATACAAGTTTTTTTCAAACATTTTTTGTATATAAAAAAATAGATATCTCTGTTTCCACTGAAGCCTAAAATGGAACCATTTTTTTCTCATTTTTAAATTCTGTTCTCATTTCAGAAGTAAGAAAATCAATATTTCAATATTTAGAAAGTATAAACAACCAGAGCCCTTATTAACTGTAGGTCATCGTGTTCTCCTTCCTGCTGCTTACAGTGCTACAGCATCTGAGAGGTACTACAAGGCTTTGGAGGCCAGCTGCTGCTTTTACAGAGAGGGCACACACAGATCTAAGGTGCTGATGACATGCCCAAGATCACAAAGCTAGTTAGCAGGGAAGCTAGGATAAGAACCTGCTCATTCTAGTGTCTAGCATCAAATATTTTCAGTAAACATTGTCATAGGTTAACTACAAAGTCAACTACCTCATCAATCTAGTAATGTGAGTTTCTTCTGTAGCTTGGATTTAAGCATGTGATCTTTTTTTTATACCACATTGAAAACATTTAAGTGTTATCTTTTAAGACTCTGTAATGACCAAAGGGCTCAAATTGTTCATCTAGATACAGCAAAGAAGAGTTGAGATTTCAGGGGGACCCAAGAGACAGTTCAGATAGCCCATGCTGTTAACTCTCCATAGGACAGTGTCAGTAGGGTGAATCACCTTAATAGAAACCAAACTAGTCACAAAATTCAGTACTCTGGAAATGAAGTGTACATCAGTTGAAGATGTCGGAGTTTAACCATTGCAGCAGTTCTTCATCTGTGTTGACTTTTTGGTCCCAGCCAGATTGGTGATGGATTTGCTGTCATCCTCGTCAGTCCTTTTTTTTACTTCCCTAGGTGTAGGCAAGGGGGAGAGGGTTACTGAGGTACAAACTTAGCCACACAAATGGCTCTGTAGAAAAAAAGCATAGCAATTCTGAATGTTTGCATGAGTCACTAGACACTTCTAAATTCTTCCTAGTGTCCTCCACTTACCTATTCTTCAAAGAAACCTATTAATTTATTGTGCCCCACTTTATATATGAAGAAATGAAGGTAGAAAGAGGTTAAGAAACTTATATTAGGATTGATCAAATTATGTTATGTGCAAATATAAACATGGCATAATGAAGTCTACTATTTAATGATAATGTACCAATTTAAAAAAAAAAAGAATTTTCTCTTAGTTCACACAAATGGAGAAGTGGAATTCAAACTACACAGGCTGGCTCTAGTGCCGGTATTCTGAGCACCAGGATGCACACAGACACACCCTGCCTCTCTTCTTTCCTGAAATTTCAGGATGCTGTATCATCTGCCACATGCACAGTTCACTCCTTAACACTCTGGAGTGTGGCTTCCATCCACAAGTAATGATTTGCTGACCAAAACAAAGCAATGACAGTTTTAGAACCATTATTTAATGACATTGAATAATGAACAGTTAAAATCCAGGAAAAAAAATATCTTCCTTTTGTTTCTTCCTAAGTTTCTCAATAGAAGCAACACTGATAAAATATGTACCACTTTCCAGTATCTTCTGAAAGCTCCCTAAGGAAGTGTCCTTCCACGTGTAACTCCCACAAAATATAAAGACCCTGCATCCCACTATAGATGAGATGAATAACTATTTCTGTGGGTGAGATGAGTGTGACTGCTTATCTTCAAGATGGCATCAATAATTCTGCCAAACAAATGGCTCTGCAGAAAAAAAGCATAGCAATTCTGAATGTTTGCATGAGCCACTAGACACTTCTAAATTCTTCCTGGTGTCCACTTACCTATTCTTCAAAAGAAACCTATTAATTTATTGTGTGCCATTTTATATATGAAGAAACGAAGGATTCAATGCCTGGTGCTCCCCAAGAAGAGGTGTAGCTGTGCCTACCCCCAACATTCCTGTCAGGGCTGACTCTTGGTGACTCTGACCAATAGAACATTAAGGAAATGATGCGCTGGACTTCCAAACCCAGGTATTAATAATCTCAGTCACTTTAGCCACTTCCCGCTTAGTGCTTTGGGCTGCCATTTAAGAAGTACTAGATTCCTTAATGGAGAGAGGCCACCAGAGTGCCATGAAGAATGAGATGCTACATGGAGAGAAGCCACGAGGAGGAACACCCTGTTTGCAGATATCCAGCCAAAGCCATAGCCTCTAGACCCATCTCTCTGCAAATACATAAAACACCCAAGAATAGCAGTAGAGGAATCTTCTAGCCAAGATCAGCAATCTCTGGTGATTGTAAGAAATAAAAAATAGTTTTTGCTTAAGTTGAGTAACTTTGGGGATGGTTTATTATGGAGTGTTTAATGGAAACTACTAGGAATCTTTTCAATAAAGTAAGGTTGTTTAATAGACATACAATGTGGTCCATATGTCATTTCAAATTTTTTTAGTAGTTACATTAAAAAATTTAAAAAGAAATAGGGGAAATTACTTTTATTAATAGATTACTAATAATTTTATTAACACTACAGAAAAAATATTTTTAGCATGAAATCAATAATAATATAACTGAGATATGTTATACTTTTTGTACTTTCTTCAAATTCAGTATATATAATACATACAGGAAAACTCAATTTGAATCAGCCACATTTCAAGCAACTAATGGCTACCAAATTAGCCAATGCAGCTACAGAAGGTTCTGATGTGTTCTATTGTGGTTTGGATTTAAGTGTTCCCACAAAATGCCTGTTTGGTAGTGAAATGATTGGATTGTGAGAGCTATGCCTTAATCAACCCATCCTAGTTTGAATGACTGAGTAGAAACTATAGGTGGGGCATGGTTACAGGTTGTGGATCCATGAAGGCATACCCTAGAAGGGTTTATCTTTCCTGCAGCCCCTTCCTCTTTCTCTCTCTCTTTTTTTCTGGCTGCCATGAATGGATCTGCCTCCCTCTTCCATTGCCCCTTCCATGATGTTCTGCCAATTCTGGAGAAAAGGAGTTGGTCCACCATGAACTAAACATTTCTCTGAAACCATCAACCAAAATGAACTCTCCCTCCTCTAAGTTGCTCTTGTCAAGTATTTTGGTCACTAATTGGTACCAAGAGCGGGGTTATTGCTGTGACCAACCTGACCATGTGATTCAGAAGCCTTTTGAAATGGTTTGCAAGAGGAGTTTCGCCAAGTTTGGAAATGAAGACTAGAAAGGCATTAAAATGTTTAGAGTGTAATGAGCAATCCTACTGTGAGCTCAGAAAATCACAATGTCAATAGGAATGGAGATAGTCAAGACTGTGTTCATGAAGTCAAAGAGGGGAATGGGAACTCTATTGGAAACTGGACTAGAAGTCCTTTGTGTTACATCCTGGCAAAGAAATTTTCTGCATTTTGTTTATGTCCCAAGAGTTTGTGTGAGGCTAAATTTAAAAGTGGTGGACCAATTAATCTGGTAGAATAAATTTCAAGGCAGCACAGCATTCAAGCAGTGGCATGCATGGGTTTTACTTCTTGCAGCTTTCAGCCAGGTTTACTGTGAGAATCAGGAACAGAAAGCAGAGCTAAATAATTTTCAAAATTTGCAATTTGGCCAGGAAAGTGAATGTAACTCTGGAACCAAAGAGGTTATAAAGGTTATAGTTCCTAAAGATGTGCTAAGTACTTTGAAAAGAGACAATAGGAAAGATGGCTTGAGGGTATCTCAAGAATTTGTAAGACTATACCATTTCAGACTCAAGAATAAAGAAGGGAAAATTCCTTTGAGAAAAAAAACACAGGGAACCCTATTTGCACAGAGGGCCCTAGAAAGTTGACACTGTGAGGACAATGCCCAAAGCTGTGAAGGTGAAGCAAAAGCAGGAATAGAAACAATAAGAAGTAAAATATGTCAGTAACATGAACTGTCTGTGCACCCCCCACACACAAAAAAAGCTGGCTGTGGAGACAGTCAAGCCAAGAGAGAACCAATGTGCACTTCAATCTGTAAGACAAATGTGTGGGGCTGCCCTAGCCCTTTGAAGAGCACATCTTACTACCACATGTCCTACAGGCAATATGTGGAGTTATGGGGCCTGTCTGCCAGACTAGGTGTCAGTCTTATTTGGGTACCATTCCTGCATTACATGCCCCAATTCCTCCTTTTGAAATGGGAATGTTACTCTTTGCCACTGTATATTAGATATAGGTATCTTGCTTTTGATTTTTATGGGGCTGACAGCCAAGAGTTTGCCCTGAGTCTCAAATGAGACTTTGGAGTTGGAATTTTGGGCAATGCTAGAACTAGTAAGACTACGGGAACACATAGAGATGAATTAAATACACTATGCATTGTGAAGTGGATAGAGCTTTTGGGGTCCAGGGATGGAATGTTATGGTTTAGATAGGAGGTATCTCCAAAAAGCTCCTGTGTCAGTATAGGAATATTCAAATATGAAATGACTGGATGGTGATTGTTGTCATTGTGTGAGTCTACCCTAGTCTAAATGGACTAACTGGATGTTAACTGTGGGCAGGTGGGCTATGGCTGGAGGAGGTGGGTCACTGGGGATGTGCCCTGGAATGGTTGATCTTTCCTGCAGCCCCTTTCTCTTTTTCTCTCTGCTTTCTGGCCACTACAAGGTGCACAGTGTTGCTCTTCCATGCCCTCCCACAGTAACATTCTGCCTTACCTTGGGTCCAGAGCAATGGGCTATTATGGACTAAACCTCTGAAATTGTGAATCCAAATATATTTTTCCTCCTTTAAATTGTTCTTGTTGGTTATTTTGGTTGCAGTGACAAAAAGATGACTAACACAGTAACCTTTGAAAGTCACTTATGAGTCAAAAACTACATATCTCAGCAGAAAAAAATTAACAAATAAAAAAAATGGAAAGTAATTATTTCTGTAGGCCAGCTAAAAAGTGCTATAATACATGTTTTTACATTTTTCTTATTTAGCAGACACCATGCACACATACCCACACCCATACACACCCTGACAGGTGAGACATGAGTATTATCTCACAGATGAGAAAACAAAGTCTCAGAAAAAGAAATTGAATGCACAAATCCACCCCCAATTCCCCAAGAGACAGTCTACACTTCTGTGCTCTCGAATTCTCAGAATATGTATTATTTATGCTATTACATCTGTGGAAATTTATTAGAGACAAAAGAAATTAATGCAATTTCCAAATACAAACTCTTTGCCAAGTGCATAAAAGTTGAGATATAAAAGAACTTTGCCAAAAATGGACACAAAGTTTGCTGTGTCTACAAACAGTACTATTCACTTTGGGAAAAGGGTATTCAACTAGAAATGCAGGTAAGATCAGGTCATGAAGGCCTATCAGTCACATGATGAGCATCTCTTTATATTTATATTGTTTTATATTTATATATGACTTTATATTATAAGTAGTATACTAATGTGGGATTATAAACTAAAGAGTAAATATTAATTGAATTTTTATTTATAAAGAGTACACTAATTACCAAGTAGAGAATGAACTCATATTGAAGAAAATCTGAGGTATAAACACCTGGACTAAACAAGGTAGGAAATGCAGAGAGAGGGAGAGACAAAGAGAGATGCAGGAATTCAACAGAAATTACACCAATGTCATTAATCCACAGGGCTTAGAACCCACTGGGGATAGGTGATAAAGCAAGAAAAGAAGGGAAAGGAATCAAGATTGAGCCCGGGTGACTAGGTTTTAATTATGATATTGGCAGACTCTTTAGAAAGAGAACCCAGGATGAAGAACAAGTTTAAAGGACTCTTAGTCCACTATGATTGCTAGACACAACATCATTGTGCCTATGGAACTTACAGCTGAGGGTTCAGGACATGCTTATGGCATTTTAAAATGAAATGGGTAAAAAAAACAGAAACTGGAAGTCACTAGTTTGAAACGGTTTCAGAGGCCAGGGGCATGGAAGACATCAGAGAGAGAGAAGGAAAGAGGAAGAGGAAGTAGTGAGTGCAAAATGAAATCCTGAGGTGACCAACGTTGAAGTGGAAAGCAGTGATTCAGGGTAGCAGTGGAAAGTCCTGACTCCACCACCTCCTGGCTGTGTCCATTTGATCAGGCTGATTAAATATCCTAATTCCTATGTTTCCTCATCTGTAAAATGGGCAGGATAAGCACTGTATCCTCATGGGACGATTTGCATATCTCCCTCTGGGAGACCCAATGGCCTCTTATCAGCTACAAACCATATGGCTGCCTTGCCTGGCTTTATATATATTTATATCTTATTTATATTTTTCCTTCTAATGTCAAACTACAAGGCTTGCCTTTTATTCCACTGATATCCTATTGAACCTGGTAGAGGGCTAAGCACATACTAAATTTTCATAATAATGCTTACATTATTAAACTTGAAAGCATATATTAAGGAAGGAAAATATACACCCACATCTTTCACCTGGTCTTTGTGTTTTTGTTTTCATTTTTTTATCCATCAAAACTGCAGGCATGCCGACATTAAGGAAATCAGAAAGATATGATCAGAAACATCTAAAACAGGTTTATGCCTGGGAAAATTAAGTGACTTCACCAAAAGCTGCCACATGCTTAACAACTACATTTTAAAACATATGTAATTATTATGTGCCAATCAGAAAAATAAAACAATTGCCTTTTAAATGACTCAATGTAGCCAACAGGACACATATGAGCAGTTCAGTTCTTGAGCTGATCTGTATAGAGCCTGAGCTTTTCGTGTTTTTCTCCAATTTTAGGCTGTTGCTCAACTGAATGCCTGTTGAACTTGGCTTACTACAAAATGTTTAAAGCTTGTGGTTCCGGTATTAGCAAATTTATTTATAATAGAACCATGGTTGGACCTAGTGGCACTGTAAGAATATTGCATTTCTAAGAGTAATTTTTCCTTGGATTCAGAGGTTTTTCAAGAAAAAGCAGGTAGAGTCCAGGCTGTTAACCAAACACATGTGGCCTCCCTTCAAAAGCAAACTATGTTTCAGACAGTGTAAATACATACCAAATAGGATACTATTTCACAATTTATGACATTACATGGTA
The DNA here is from genome assembly GCF_964194105.1 of Spermophilus citellus. Taxonomy (NCBI): domain Eukaryota; kingdom Metazoa; phylum Chordata; class Mammalia; order Rodentia; family Sciuridae; genus Spermophilus; species Spermophilus citellus. The sequence continues at coordinate 86,944,363 of NC_138183.1, forward strand.
AAGAAGGGACAATGGTGGAATCACCCCATGAGATCTAAATCAAGAACTTATGTGTTCTACATAACATGCAATTTTTTAAAGGTTGAAAACTTTTAAAAATGATAATAATACCTGTGGAGACTATAACATTTCTACTTCAGTCTTGAGTACTCTGACAAGGAACTATGAGGATGGCATAAATCAAAGTTTTCACTAATATATTACTAATATTACTAATATACTAGAGGCCCACCAAACCAGGCCATAATGCAATAACAATAAAAAGAAAACCTCCATGTCAAACACCATGATAAGTGACTCACAAGAAGCTTGTTTGATTTCTTTAATTGTCTAAAGATTAAAAAATAACTATGATCTTACCTTACACAGTTGAAGAACTTTGTTATCAAAATTCCTTTGTACACCAATTGTTTTAAGTAAATAAACACAAACTGGTGTCTAAGTTACACAATAAACAGGGCCAATGACTGGCTGATCCAACAGGTCACATATGAGCAGATGGGGAGGAAGCCTGCAGTTTGCAGCCTCTCCCATCTTTATGATACAATAAAGAGAATCAATTCCACACTTTGGGTGTGACCAGGGCATTTTGTATGCATTTCAATTTAATATGGCCCCATGAGACAATTGAGCATTAAACACTAATTATTTTACTCAGTAGAGTGTAGTCTACTATATAAAGAATCATGGTCTGTTACTATTGGAAAGGTCATTTTATTCACCCTCTTCCTCATTTTGCTAATTCCAGATGCCTAAAGTAACTCCAGGACTTGACAAGGATTTCATAGCTACTTAGGGGTAGATTTAAGAATGGACTTTGAGTTTTCTCCTTCCACAATCCTCTAATATGCTAGGCAGCAGCCAGTAACCATGAAGAGCTTGAATATCTCTTATTCAAAATGCTTGGGTCCAGAGTGTTAGACTTTACCAGTTAAGTAACCCTAATCTAAATATCCAAAATCTGAAATGATCGAAAATTCAGTATTTTGACCATTAACATCTGTGTCCAAAGTTTCAACTTTTAGAGTATTTAGGATTTTAGATTTTCAGATTAGGGATGCTAAACCTACACAAGGACTGACCTGGAGGTGATTATGTAGCTGCTGGGGCAGATGTGGGTGGAGCAGGACCCAAAAGTGCATCGTTTCCTGCTGTGTAGAAATCCTTGGACTCATATTCATGAAATACCAAAACAAGCACTTGAAAAAGTGAAAATACTTATTAATTCAGCAATTACTCTGTCTTACAGGCAAACACTACATACATTATTTGAGCTGATAATGAATATAATATAATGGCTCTTTTCTGTAAAATATGATATCAGTCCAGGATTCTCCTACTAAATATATATATAAAAGCTTGGAGCAATGGCAACGCCTGTAATCCCAGCGGTGTTTAGGAGGCTGAGGCAGGAGGATCACAAGTTCAAAGCCAGCCTCAGCAAAAGCGAGGCACTAAAGCAACTCAGTGAGACCCTGTCTCTAAATAAAAATACAAACTAGGGCAGGGGATGTGGCTCAATGGTTGAGTGCCCCTGAGTTCAATTCCTGGTCCAAAACAAAAACAAAAACAATGTACTTCAACTGAATCTATATACACGTTTAGATATTTGCCTTTTTCCTACCTGTTTTAGTTTACATTCAAAGTTCACACGGTTTGTGCTTTAAATAAAGATAATTTCTAGTGATGTGGGGCGGGGGGATCATTTCTCTTGAACTGATGTTAGATGGAAAGACTCTGAGTGTGAGTTCAGGGTGTCTGCCAAGCCCTGTCACACGCTAATGCTATGCAGGCTGCCAGAGGTCCTTGACTTGTTTCCTTGTTCACTCAGGTGAGGGCAAGCCACTAAGCTCAAGGTCCTAGCCCAAGCACTCTACTAACAGAACTCCATTTAATTAGGCACTCCAAATACCAAGTCATTAATTGAAAAGTAGCATAGAAAATAATGCAAAGTATTTAACTGTCAATGTTTACTAGTGGAAGAGGTCAATTATCACAAAATCTCACAAATCATCAGGAAAATAATTATATGCCGAAAATTTTGTTTTTGCTTTGTCTACAACTAGATATCACTGTCCTGGTTTTCTTTTCTGATATCTTTATTCTTTTCCCTTTTGGGGGATAGGGTATATATCCCTTTAGGCTAGTAAACATCTGTGGCAGAAAAACTAAGCCGCAGAGATAAATTTAGCCAAAAATGTTATTTCCTAGGGATACATAAAGAACTAAAGTGCAGGCATATTTATATACATCCTTAATGATGTGGTTTTCATTCTAATACACATCCTAAAATATTATTTATTATCAACACCATTGCCTTAACTAAATAATTACCTAGGTAATAATTTTGGCAAAGTGATTCTAACTGGCATGATAAGAGAATTTGCTCTGTTTGTTGTTTCCCCCACCTTTTTACCCAGTAAAATGCCACAATACATTGTTATATTGGCAATAGTCTCTTGTGTTTAAAATCTGGTTCCTGGAGATGATTCATACAAGTCCATTATTAGCTATATGATAACATTTTGCAGAATGTCAACAACACCTCAGATGTACCTGTAAGGATATTTTGCCCAACTTCACAGTGAACCAGAAGCATTACCAGTTCTTATAACATCAGTATGTATTTTCTTCTCCTATCATGTCTGAAAAATAGGACAGTGTTTTGCAAAGGATACTCTAACTGTATGTTATGGTTAAGAAATCTGACATAAACATTAACTAAGTGAAAACTCAGTGCTACGTCCAGTTACCCAAGCATAAGGTGAAACTTTACCGAGCAAGATGGAGAACAGCTTCCACTATATTGGAACCATCTTTGGCACTTGTTTCACAAAATAACGCCCCATAGTTCTGTAGAAAAGAAGATTACACAATTAAATGAAGCCTTTAATTGGGTTTCCTGAAATTTTGTTATTAAAATAGATAAAATATGTTTTCTATCAAGCATGCAGAGTAACTAATAGCTAAGAAATTGAATTCAGAGTTTCAGTACTTAAAACAAGTCTGAGCATAGTTATTCCAGGAACAGTTCACTTTTCAGAGGATTTTTATTTTGCATTGAAAAATACAATATATTATGTTTTAAGATTTTTTTTACTTCCAATTCTTATTATACACATGCTACCAAATGTTCTCTATCAATTAATTTGAGAGAAATAAAAATGATAGCTTAAGGTAACCACACAGGAATTAAGTATTCATCAAAGCAGGTTTGCTTTTGGCCACCTTCACACTATCATCATTTCTCTGAGGATCCAGCAGTCTCCTTGTTGCTAAAACCAGTGGACATTTTTTAGTCCTCTCTTAATTAACCTCTCAGCATTAGGTATATGATCGCTCAAACCTTCCAATGCCTCCCATTCCTCTTCAAGCAATGTTCAAATGCTTTCCCATGGCCAACAAGTGTCTGCCAATATCCCAGTTTGCTTTCTACCCTATCTCCATACTTACAAAGTTCCAGTTACCCTGGCCTTCCTTAAATAGCTCCAGTTCCCCAAATTTGTACAGATCCCATGACCTTAGGCTACCTTTCCCTTCACTATGCCTTCACCAGAGTCCTGCCTACTTTTTGGATTTTTAGGTAACACTCCCTTATCGAAGTTAAGATTAAGCTGTTTCTAAACCTGAAAAGTCTATATAAGGTCTTCGTATCATAAAACCTCAAACACTCACTATTTTTTCTGCATAGCATTTGCCACCAAATAACATAGCATCTGCCACCAAAGACAGTTATTTCTTTTTTTTTTTTTAAGAGAGAGTGAGAGAGGGGAGAGAGAGAGAGAGAATTTTCAATATTTATTTTTCAGTTCTCGGCGGACACAACATCTTTGTTGGTATGTGGTGCTGAGGATCGAACCCGGGCCGCACGCATGCCAGGCGAGCGCGCTACCGCTTGAGCCACATCCCCAGCCCCAACAGTTAATTCTTTGTCTAACAAGCTGGAGATATTTTTCTCTTAATAAAGGAGAACTGGATAGGCTACAGGTCTAGATGTGGGTTAAATATTCCTGTGTGGGACAGGGGGAGGATTTGATGGTTGCTCTGGAGCAGGGAGAGAGAAAGAAGAGGTTGAGAAAGGGAACAAATTCCACAATGGGACCTATGTCTAGGAGCCCCCAAGTCCATAAAAAAAATGTACACATCATAAAGTGAATGTATGTCAAGTAGAAACAGTACTGGTATTGACTTTAACACCCAGGATGTTATAAGGTGAAACAGAGACTGTCTTTGAAGATACAGGATGGTGGAAGGCAGAAGATGCTTGAAGAAGAAAACTTTAGAAATCTGGTGAAGAGGGGCTGGGGTTGTGGCTCAGAGGTAGAGTGCTTGCCTAGCACAGGCGGGGCCCTGGGTTCGATCCTCAGCACCACATAAAAATAAATAAAAGGACTGTGTCCAGCTACAGCTAAAAAATTTTAAAAATTAAAAAAAAAAAGAAATCTGGTGAAGAATAAAATTACCAGGCAGATAAGAATTACTAGATTTCAAAGGGCTGTCTGGAAGAGCTTCTGGCCCATGGACTATGCAGTCTCCATGTATACCTTTCCCAGACAATAAACAACACCAGGACAAACATGTTGCTCTGTCTTCTAATTTCCTCTTTGATTTTTGTTTCACGGTGGATACAATTAAGCAGGTGCCTTAATCAATTGCTTCTGCATTTCCTTATCTACTTTTTGATGTTTATTACAACTGGTTTTCAGTTCTGAGGTTTAAAACAAGATTTTCTAACCTAAACTAGAAAATATATATTGTTTAAATATTTTGTTTTAGTTGTGGTTGGGCACAATACGTTTATTTTATTTTTATTTGGTGCTGAGGATCGAACCCAGTGCTCTGTAGGTGCTAGGTGAGTGCTCTACTGCTGAGCCACAACCCAAACTAAAATAAAACTTCTTTTTAAAGCTCACATTCATATGCTCCCGAGTAGTCCTTTCCTGGTTCTGAGAACAGATAGCAATACTAACATCCCACCAGACTGTCACGGTGTGAACTTACTTGATCCCAGGTGCAGCTGATTTCTTGTATGGGTTAGACAAGTGATGAGAAGGCTATGCAGCATTCTGACACAGCCATAGTAACCAGGGATGAACTTTTCCCATGTTAATATTCAGCACAGGAATGAACTTACTCCTCTATACAAATGCATATCCAAAAATAATGTGAGACTGTTCCAACTAAGCACAAATCTTCGAGGAAAAAAAAAAAAAGCAGCCGCCCTCTGATTCTCTTCCCACTAGGTCAAATGCTGCTGTATCTTCTGCTCCTTGGCATGGTCACCCTCTGGAACCAAACCCATCATTTCAAAATAGAACACTCATTCTTTCTCCCTTACTTAGATTCCAGGACTAGAGAAGGATTCCAGGAACTGGGTGAGAGGGCAAAGGAAGACGGCAAGATTGTTTTGGCTCTCTGTCAACGATACTCAATGGGGGAAAAGGATTCTGTGACTGTTTTCCTTCCACCATGGATTTGCTCCTTGCCATCATTACTTACATTCGTGCAAGGAAGGTAGGGTTCTGGGAGTTCCAACGGGTAAGGACAGTCCATCACCCCATCAAACAGGGTGGAGGTTTACCAAAGAACCTCGTAAGCAAAGGTAGACAAAAGTGAAAGGCCACTGACCCCAACGCTACTGAACCCCTAGATTCTTTTTCAATTTGGACCCACCCTCACTCTTACCATGGCCAGTTTTTCTCCAAAATACGCAGGCACACATTTTTGACCCTCTGAAGCAGCAGTGTCACGAAGATCAGCCTTGTTTCCTACCAACATGATAGGAATAGCCTCTTGGGTTGCATCCTACCAAGAAGAAAGAAAAATGGGCACACATCAGACATTGGACAAATACAATGACAACAGTAACAACGGTAACAGCAGTAGCGGCTGCCACTGTCCAGTTGTATGTCAGGTGATATTTTCAGAATTTCTTGAAAAAAATGTTACATGAATACAAGCTGCTTTCAATGCATTCAAAGTCATGTTAAGTCACATTTCAGTAGAATAAAGAGCACACTTATTATCACTGTACAACTCTTAGATTGTCAATTACAATAATTATTTGTTATACTTGAAATAGTATCTTTAAACCTCAAAATAGCTTTAAGCTCAGCTAGCCTTACCCACACCCCCCCCCGCCCCGCCATTTACTGGTAAGAAAATTGAAATTCAGAGAGGTCAAATAAGAACATATTAGGCCTAGGACCCAGGTTCAAAGTTACCTCAAATCCCCCTATTATACAATGCTGCATCCTTAGGTTAATGAAAAGGGTAAAAGGCACTGGGATTAATCAGCTTTACAGCAAAGGAAACATGCATCTGCTAATTTCTCATTTCTAGCACACAGAGCATGACAAACCAATATAAACTTAAGAAGCATGACCACAGAATTATTTTTGGCTTGGGCACCGACATAATTTTCTACAGCTTTCACTTCAAACAATGATGAGTCCTAGTCAACGTCATTATCACAGGTGCAAAACACAAGTAATTCTTTAGCTGTCATGGGAAAAACGGGGTTCAAAAGTTCACCACTCACCGTTCTCTGGTTTCCAATAAAAGCAAAATATAAAGTCCTAAAGGTCAACAGTTTTCATAAGAATCCACTGCTGGACATTCAAAGTAATAGATCCAAAGGCTAGAGCTTATCAGCATATGAAAAATGCCACAGCTTCCCAGCATTCAGAGCAACACTGACCCTAAGGTATGAGTGCAAGGCTAACTCAGCACCTACTCTTCCCAGCACCTGGTCCCTCACGGGCTATGTAAGAATAGTCAAGTACTCTCAGGCTTCTGCCTCAATTTCCTTCTCTATAAATTGAAAGGGTTATTGAGAGCATAGTCTACCTCAGCGGCTATGATGACAACAAAAGACAGTAACCTGACTAGCCAAGAAAAACAGGATTCTGTCTCCTAAACAAGAAAAAGTGGCAGCCCTGATACAAATATGTGGAAATTACTCTCTGCCTAAAGATCTCGGGAGACTCATTTAGTTTGGTGCTATACCTGATATAGGATCAAGACAAGAGCCTTAAAGTGAAATTATATTTGATTTCCTTTCTCTTCAGATAATTTTTCTCTGATTGAAGGCATCAGAATACAGAGAAAGCAAAGGAGAGAAGGAAGAAAAATGTCCTTCCAAAAACTAGCTGCTCCACCCTTTCATGTGCTCATGAATTGTATTCTTTAGCGATCTCAGAATTCAACACGAAGTCATTAATCAATATTCACTTAAGCATCCATGAAGCTAAGCATCTAAATGACTCCCCAGAGTCACACAGGTGAAAAGTGGCACCTCCTTCAAGTCTTGACCCAAACATCACCTTCTTGGTGAAGCTGAAGCTGCCGTGACCACACAGTGAAAACTGCAGCCTGCTTCTCCTTTTGTTTCTATAACATTTATCACTTACTATCAGACTATCTCTTTTATTTCCTTATGGTTGTTGCTTGTTATCTGACTCCCCCACTAAAATACAAGCTTCATAGGACAAGGCTCTTACTTTTACCATCAGATATATCCCCCAAACACAGAACATATGTGCTAAGAGGAGGAAGAAACTAAAAACAAAAATTCTTTTTTCTAATATGTGAAAGTCAGGATCAGATCTCACATCGCAAGTATCTTTCTCCATTCAGCTTTGACCTAAACATTCAATCAGTAAATTATTCAAAACAGGTAAGTAAAAAGTTATAATTTCATTTTATCAATGATTCTGTTAATAAGATTTTGTAACCTAGCAGCTTTCAATCGAAGTATAACAACTATCAATTCAGAGGGTCGGTTCACACCGACAGTCTAGTGCTTCTCTGTCCTCTGGCCTGTTTAGTGATGGCACCACTCATTTCCACCCAATTTATTGTGATCATATAAATGGCCCATAGAATTGCCTCAATTAGATGAAGCTGTGGAGAAGCTTCATTGTGCCCATTCTCTAAGGCAGAATTCAAATTCCATATGGTATCTATTTTTTCCTCCTGTAATAAATTTAAGAATTCATCTTGCGTGACATTTTCTTCCTTTTGAGACCCTATGAAAAGGTGATACTGATGGCTGAAAAGGTACTTACCATGTGCAGGTGCTCAGCAAGCAATAGCTGTGCCACTTTATGTAAGAGCTTTTTCATTGAGAACAACCTTGCCTTTTGTGCCTTCTTTTCTTGAGCATAACGCAAACATTTAAAATGATGACTAAGCCCCAAATTTCAACAATAAAACGTTTTGCTCAGATCTTACTTCTCCAGCCCAGGGAACTCTGTTTGTTCTTCTTGAGCAGATGCCTCTCCTGTACTTTTGAATTCCTTTCTACTCATTAAAGACTTCTATTCATCTGCTGCTCACTCTGGTGCTGAGCCTCTGACTGCTAAATAAATGTAAGCAAGGGCCATATACTTTCTATGCCTCAGGTTTCTCATTATAAGAGACAATAGTACATTTCTAACTTCCTTTCTCAGATGTTAGAGAGGTTAGCATAACATATAGAAAACTTTGTGAAGTCAAAATATAAATGTGAACACATTTCACTGCATGCAAAATGATAGTAGGTCAGGAAATTTTGGCAGAATAAAGTACATATTTATTCATCATTGTTGACATCTTGTTGCCAACCACAGTCAGTCATTTCTCTTATTACTTTTCTAGTTAGAGAATGTAACTCCAGAGGTTAACTTAACACCAGACTGCAATCAGTCCTGCTTATCCACTACTGGCGTTTAAGGTCTGTTTAAAATTATAGATAACGTACTAACTTGAAAAGTTAGATTAGCTGCTAGTTTATTTTTCAAGAGTGTTCTGAACCATAGCTTGAACCACACTTTCGTTGATTAATAACTGTTAACAGCACATTAAATGTGGCCAAAATCATTTCCTACTTTTAAAAATCATTTAGCATGAAACCAAATGATATGAAAGCTCCTTAGATGAAAGACACAAACCTACTTCACCACAGATATTATCCCACAAGTTAAAATACCAACTGGTATATTAGAGGTATCTGTGGTGTCGAAAGACCCCACATTACAACCAAAATAAGGTTGAGAACATAGCTGCTGTAGCCTTCAGACCTCAACTCAGGCCCACATCCGGGTGGTGTTTCACCTATGTCTTAATCCATGTGGAAGCTCCTACACATGTTTAACCACAGTATACATCCAACCACACCCCCATCTTGTTTGGAAAGCTGCTTCTCCTCAGGTGACCTGCATTCTCACTTGGTTACACAGGGTTCCAATATTATCTATAAGAGAACCCGGAAGTTTCATTCCCAGAAGTTACCTTCAGTAGTGTCTGTGGCTTTGGGGGAACTTATGCAATTCCTGGGAAGAGACCAATGCTGCCAAGGGCCACTGGAAACTCTGCCTCAGTACACCATTCTTCCTGACAGCTTGGATCAAAGGCTTCTAGTCAAGTTCACCCCCACAAAGAGCAATAGCATTTTCTAAGTCTATAACTCCTCCACTTAATTTTCTGTTTCTTCATTTTGATTCCTTACCTCAATCATATCTACCCATTCTCGTACATTAAGAAAGCTTTTCTCACACGTGACATCATATAGCAGCAAAACTCCGTCTGCTTTCCTGAAGTAAGACTTGGCAATGCTCCTGAATCTGGGAAACAGAAAAGCGCCTTGTGACTCCATCAGCTGGGTGCTGCTTCATTCTTCATTTCCCTTACACTCATTTTTTGTTTTCTCATCTTCTAAAATCAGCCCCATTTGAGACTCTAACAGCAATGTATTGCTGTGAAGTGGCCATCTCTACAGCTTCAAAGGAACCAGTGAAAGTTAACAGGATACAGGTATGGGTGACTGATTTAGAAAAGCCAATTATTTTTTTTCCACTAAACAATCCCAAGAATCTCTAACCCCAAAGCAGAACCACATTAACAGAGAAGTACAATTTTTAAAAACGTCAACTTCACAGGTAGGACATAGAGGAGGTTAAACAGAGAATTATTTTATCTAGGGTTATATCAACCACGGACATCTTTAAAATGTTAAAATTCCATTCTGATAGAGATTCTGAGCTACATGAGGATATGCCTTTGTGTCCACCTGATCAATTAATCTCAGAACACTGAATGAATCAAGTGCCTGGACAGAGGCACACATTCCATTCTTATTTGTTAAACAATTATGTAATTTCAAAGGGTTAGATAAGTTTAAAACCTATATTCTTTATACTTTTGAATGCAATGAATGCAAGATTTGTATTGGCAATGAAAGCAAATTTGTATCATTGAACTTGAACTCAGTGGGAGGGTAGGCAGACAAGTTCTCTTCTCCACCATTTATTTTTGCACAGCTAAGTAGCTCCTCACTCTGATGCTGCATTCAGGAGTGGTGCCTCACTTAGATTCCCCTGTTAGGAAAGTGCACTCTTCTAGTTGCACATGAACATCAGCTCAAAAGAAGCTTAAATGCCCTCTTCTCACACAACTGACACTCATGTCAAGGAGGGGACCTGGAAGAAGGTGAGCATTACGGAGATTATAATATAACTTATAATTAATACTAATGTAATATAAATATAATTAAAAGGTCTACTAATATTATGTAATTATGAATATAAAAAACACCAAGCATCCTATAAGGCTCGTTTTTGCAAAACTAAGTGGAGTCTGAAGCGTTATGAAAAGCACTTGCCTCTCCTGCCCAGCTGTATCCCAGAGCTGCAGAACTGTTTGCTCTCCATCTACAATGAGAGTTTTCATTTGAAAATCAACTCCTGAAAAGAAATATGAGAGTGGAGAAGAGAGTAAATCATTCCATTAGCTTGCTACATTCGAGCCCTCTTTTAAGATGAGAGAAGAGCCAATAAACCAAAGCTCAGTGAGGTAGAAAGGAATGAACACGGCCTTCAAGAGAGTGAACTTCAAATACTAATTGTAAGTCAGATCACACATATGCATACAGATACCCTGTCTGCAGACTGGCTGATGTGGGGAAGGGCTTAATCTATGGAAAACGGAACATCTATCTTCTGTTTTCACAGATGATTAGATGACTGTCGTATTTGTGTGTGTGTGTGTGTGTGTGTGTGTGTGTGTGTGTGCATGTGAGTGTACATACACGTAAAAATGTGTATGTTGTATATGTATACATATATGTACATGTGTGTTATGTATATATCTGATATGTATAGCTGTGTATGTGTAGGCCTATGCATGTATACATGTATACTATGTATACTGTATACATAAGAACACACATAATATTGTACATGTATATGTAGTTTTGTGTGTATGTTTGCATGCATACATATATGCATGTTCATATGGTACACTGTGATTACACACATAAATTTACACCTGTGTACATGTCATGGTCTCTAGCAACCAAACCAAATACTGTGTAGTCTGTTTATGAACTAGTGAACTTTCAGGTTTGTTATTTCAAAGGTGTATCAGAGAATACACCCTATAAATGTACAAAGTCACCCACTGTGAAAAGGGCAATCAATATGTTCTAACATTTCTGGTTATCAAACAAAAAACTCTTTAAATAAAGAAGAAAAATATGATAATTTATATATCCTCGACTCCTTTTACTGATTATTATGTAAATTTGGGACATCTAGATAAAACTTTTTTTTGTTGCTAATGTAGAGACAGAAGATGGAAGCATACATCTGGCTTTGATTCGGACCATAGTGACAAACTGGTCACCAATACTGTCACTGCAGCAATATCGCCAACATCTTATCAGAAAGACTTTTCCTGGCCACCTTGTATAATCCTGCACTTTTTTCCAAATTTCATGCTTTTAAGTTTTTTTCCCCCCTTTAGTCTATTCCTCTCCATTGGGATATAAATTCTCTACAGGCTGGGATTAAGTCAGCTTTCTTCATTTTGTGTCCTTAGCACCTACAATAGAGCCTGCCTCTAGGTGGGACTTAGGATACGTACGCTAAATAAACGAATCCAACATCTCCAGCTCTACACTTGGATTGTTTGATCTGACAGGCTAAACAGATATTGCTGTCATTTATCAGTTTTCCTCAATAATGTGAGATTTTACCCAAAACACAGAACCATTCTGTAGACAAGGACACACACACACACTATATATATATATATATGAAAGTATACAGAGAGAGAGAGAGTTGTGTCTGTGTATCTGTGTATATAATCCCTAAAAAAAAAGAAAACCAAGCTAAGAAGTTCATCTTCCCATTACCAAATGAATCAGGGGCCATACCCAATGTGGCACTTGTGTTTCCTCGAAATTCATTCTTGCAAAGTCTCATGAGGAAACTGGATTTCCCCACTGCAGCGTCCCCAGCAAGCACAATCTTGTAAGCCTTCTGTGAACTAGCAGACTTGGAGTTATCACCTGCCACATCTGTCTAGAGGAAAGAAGCCACAGTGGGTGATAAGGGTAGTGCCAGTTTTCTTCTTAAATAAGTACCATGGCACAGAAAATTATTAGTGTTCATGAAGGGAAGTGTCTTGGAAGCTACCTACCTGGGGTGAAAGAGCAGAGATGGGTTTTCTTGAAGAACTGACTATGCTGCCTCCACTAATAGACCCTTGGGACTTCCAGTCTAAAACAGAAGCCACACCTTCTGAACCATATGTTTCTTCATCCCTTATATCAGGAACCTGTTTTGTAAAAAGCGGTTAAAAATAAAGCCTTCATTACACATATACATCATGAATTAAAGAGAAGAAAACTATATAGTTCAATCTACAGCCAATGATGTTATGGAATAGAGAAGCATTGAATGGCAAATCTATGAGAACTTCTTCCTAATTTGATGGAAAACCAAAACACTACTGACTAAGCTTCAAGTTTATGACATTTATAACAGATTCTTATGACAGATACAAGTCGAAGATGGTGAAACAATCCAATCCAAGGCAGGCCTCGGAGGGCAGTGGTTTCTCGGCTTACATCCGTGTCTGAAGCGTCACCGGCACAGTTCTCCTGCACCCTCTGTGAATTCCGAAATCCCCGCTGGTGCTTGTATTCCACTTCAGAGTCGTACTCATTGGGATCTCTCAGGGTAGACAAGCCGCTGTCAAAGCAGCTCTCAGGCAGGCTGTCAACTTCATAATTCATCCTCTGCATAGGATCACAGAGGGCCAATGAGTCACAGTCCTCATCCACATACGAAGAGCGGGATGACCTGGTAATGAAAGAAGAGACTGTTTTACCTGGGAGCTTGCAACTCTCAAAAATGCACAGGTGACAGACTGTCAGGGATGGGGTCAAGAATACCAGCATCTTCAATTTCCAAGAGCCATGATGAAGCATCAGAGAAATGAAATGTTCAAAGCAACAGAGGGTCTGTTGTGGTGGCACATGCCTGTAATCCCAGTGGCTTGAGAGGCTGAGACAGGAGGATTGTGAGATCAAAGCCAGCCTTGGCAAAAGTGAAGCACTAAGCAACTCGGTGAGACCCTGTCTCTAAATAAAACACAAAATCTAGGGTTGGGGATGTGACTCAGTGGTCAAGCATCCCTGAGTTCAATACCCAGTACCCCCCAAAATAAGCAAAATCACCTTCTTTGCTTCCTGATATAAAAGAGATCCACATGCAATCTCAAGCCACATTAATAAAAATGGACATAGAACATGAGCCTTTTTACTTCAATGTGATCAAGACCATATTCTGAATAGTGTCTCTGTTTTGGGGCAACATCTCTATTTAAAGGGGATGCTATAAACCAGGCTTGGATAGTTGCCTCAGATACATGGACTAGTTCACTGTACTCAAGTCTTGATGGGTTTTCTCTTCAAATACTTCAAGAGAGGACAAATAAAGGAGAACTCTTCTAAGTATTCTAAAGTTGCATAAGACAAAATAAGGATTAACTGATAAGCTTTCTGGGAGTCAGATTTCGGATCAACATGGTGAAAATGACAGGCAATGAGAAATGTGTGCTACCAGAATGCTCTGACATGAGATGAGTTTTCTGTCACTCCATGTTGACACATTTTCTGGAAAGGCCCTTTTAGAAGATCCTTCATTAGACAAACCTAGAATTTCTTACTTCAGTGGATCCTTCCATTTGTGAAAATCTAATATTTTATGGGTGGGGGAAAAACTAACATCAAGCAAGATAATCCAAAGAAATTGCATACTTTCCTAGTTTGCTATTCCTTTTTCATAAGAATCAAAGCTCATTTTGAAATAAAACAATGGCTAGGATTTATTTAGCACTCCCACCACATACCCATGCACCATTCTAGCACTCTGCCTACATGACTTATGGCAAAGGAGATTGGGAAGGGTAGATGGTCTTCAAATGGAAGAAATAAGAAGAGATAAGATATACTTAGAAGAGAAAGGGTGATCTTAATGTAAATAAGTAGAAGCACATAAACCTAAGGAGACAAAAACATTTTTGAGCCATTAGCAAAATTTTTAAAATTAACTAAAAAGGTGATTTAGCCACTATTCTCTCTCAATACTTGTGCAAGTATAACATCTTTATTCTAATACAGGAATTTCATATAAGATATCAATTTATGTAGTTAGCCAGGTGTGAATATGTGTGTATGTGTATATATATTTTTGCACTGCTTCATAATTTATAAAATTCTTCTTCTGAAATTGCATTTAGGTCAATCTGTGAGGAACAAAAACCTTTTTTTTATTCTAATGTAGTAATGACTACTTCAGTTCCATTCTTCATTAATACTCTTTTTTTCTTAACATATTTCTATTTTTGATAAGGGGCAAAAAATAAGCAAAATTCTGAGTTGAGAGATTATCTCATAAATATCTAGTCTCTAAATTAAAAACAAAGATGCCAAACGGATTTTCACAAACTCAAATAAAGTAAACCACTCTTACCTGCCCTGAGATTTTCATTACAATTAGCTATGTAAAAAATCATGAAATGAGTTTTATTTTTTTGTTTATTGTTCTTACAAAAACACAAGACCAAAACAAACTTGCAATTTAAAATTAAATAAAGCTACACAAACTATAACATGTAACATATAACAAGCTTTTATTAAGTTTTTACATTAGTATCAAAAAGAAAATACAATATTAATAAAACTTCACATATCAAATTAGTTACCCCCTAGAAAGGAACAACAGTACAGATAATGATGGCCTCCAGTTCTATTTCCACACGATGAGCACTTGAGAGCTACATTGCTGCCTTCCCCAAAGGGTGCACTTTCCCCACAGCCCCTTCCCCTTCCTCTCTCTGCTTCCAATCTCTCATGAACAAAGCAGTGCTCCTCTACCACGCCCTTCAGCTATGATGCCTCAGTTTGGCCCAGAATAGACTCAGCTGACCATGGACTAAATCTCTGAACACATGAGCCAAAATAAATGTTTTCTCCTCTAAATTGTTCTTGTTAGGTATTTTGTTCACAGCAATGAAAGTCTAACACTCTGTTACTCTGAGGCCCTGGTGATATGATGATATTATCCCTCAGAATAGAGTGTGGAGGAGTTCTCAGTCCAGTACTTGTGAACCTTATTCATGGTGTCTACTCTTTCCAAGAGAAATCATGGTGAAATTTCTAACATAATTCTTCATTATGTACCCTTTCCTACTACTTGCTTAGAACTGATCTGAAATATTAGTCCAAAAAAATGCATCACAATTATATAGTTTTAAAAATCTATATTTCTCAGTAACGGAGTAGTCAGCAGCTTATAAATCAATAAACCATTAAAATTTTTATTTAAGAAATCAGTGAACAATAAAAAGATTTTACACCAAGATCTTTAGAAGGTATCTTCTTCGAAGTGATCACCAATAAGCTTTGGTATCAGACCTTCCTGAAGGGCAATGTGACCAGGATATCATGCACATTATTCTCTATACCCAAAGAACCCAAATGAAAGGGGCTGTACATGAGTTACAAAGTTGCAAAGACATTGTGAGCTGGAAACTCTAGTTCATGCATTCACCTCTACTTCCAGACTTTGACATAGCATAAAATTAACTTTTTAATGACCATCACTGTACATACGGGTACACATATTCGCATGCAATCTTTGTTATTACTAAGTCTCAAGAAATAGCAGGCCCAATATTTCACTTTATTTGGTTAAAAATAGGGCTAAATTCTAATGTTTGGAATTTCTCTGTGACTCCTTTAATACAGTAGTTCATAAACCTGTTCTGGCCAGGTTTCTATCTGTGTTGAATGTTTCCTCTTTCTGTAAAATAGTTCATATATTATGCTGATCTATTAAACATTGACAGATCATGACAATAGCCTCAATATCATATACCACAATATCAGTAACTCCAAAACAATTCTCAGAGTCCACTTTCAAGAAACAAGACATGATTAGGGATGAGGTAGTGGCTGGCATGGATAAAAACAAGTCATAGCATCTTAAGGAAGTAATTTTTCACTCTCTGAAACATTTTTTCTTATAGTTTTGACATGGTTCACATTTTAGAAGCTTAAAGTAATATCATAGAAAATATAAATTAGTGCCCAAAATATATTCCATTATTTTAATTCACCTCAAGGAAATTTGTCCTCATTTTAACTTTGATCTAGAACTCAAAACAATAAACAAGTGTTAACATACCTGTCATATCCCAGAGGTTGAAGAGAATGACCATTAAATTTGGGACTGCTTCTAGATATCGTATTCCCTGGTGATACATTATTTATGCGCTGCAATACATAAATATTTAATATTCCATGTAAACATTTTATACACACACACCCAATTTAACTTCTAATGTAACTGAAAGTTTGGTATCTTACATGAGCAAATGTGAACATGAAAATCAATTGAAAAATTGCAGCTGATGACTACAGTCATCAGATCTTAAGATCATACTCTACTACAAATTCCACAGAGACTAACCAGGTTACCCAGATTTTCCAGGACACTGTAACATCAACTTCCTTGGACATATCTCTTCTGGAACTATAACTTGACTTAGTGACTGGCATTGGAATCTTATGCTTAAGCTGACCCTCAAAAGTGTAATAAGAGGCATCAAGACAAATGCAATCTTGGGAAGGTCCTCAAAATTCCAAATGGGGCTTGGCTTACCCTGTAGCATTTGGAATCATTTTCCTGGTGATAGGTTATTTATGCACTTAGATACATACATTTTTAATATTCCATGCCAGCATTTTATACACACATACAAATAACTGTCAATCCGATGATCTCCCTATCATAAAGAATACTCAACATGTCTAAACTCACCCCCTAATGATTCTGCTCCTCTTAATTGGCAAAACAATATTTTTAACACCATGAGCCTCCCTACTTTTTCTTATATTATTGCTACCCATATGTATACATCTTAACTACCTGTTACATTATAAACTCTTCCAGGTCAAAGATCATATATGTCTTTCTCTAGTTTCTTAGAAACTTAAGAATTGGTTAACACCAAGGCATTTATTTCTGTAGATGGGTAGCATATTTTAAATTTAGAAAACTGCTCTCTGTATTTTTTGGAAAGAGCTTCTTGAGCTTTCTCATTATAAGATCCATGTGAAATTCTCCACTAAGATATTGCATGATTTCACCACTTCCAAATTATTCAATCACTAGCAAGATGAATTACAAAATGTTATGGCATACCAAGCATCTGTTGAATTTGCTGTAACTGTTTTCAAGGGCACTCCTGAGGCCATCATTACTGTCATGCAGCTTCCGGTTAGCTGTTCTAGTAGATAGGCAAAGTGTTAGTGGGGATCTGTATTAGCACTTTCTTTAGTCAGTGATGTTCGGAATGTAGAACTACTTGTCACCCTTTGCAGCTTTCTCCCATTCCCCTTCAAACCTCAGAATCTGAGATCACAATTCAATATCTGAAATACAACAACTGATTAGTTATCTCTGTTAAATATCCTGAGGTATTTTAGAAATGAATTAGCTAAGAGGTGGAATCCGCTCTTCCTTCAGGTACCTTTCCTGTTTATTTCATGCAGGTCTCTGTTTCCCAAATGCCTGAACCCAGACAGCCAGTTCACACATCCCAGTGGCCAAGCATAGCCAGGCATGGGTACATTATCCTCTTGCTACTCCTTCAACCTAACCATGGAGTAGTGGGACTTGTGTACCAAGTAAACACTTGGATCCTGATCTCAGACAGATTTGGATTCAAATCCTAACTGAAGTACTTCCATATGACCCGATGAAAGGCCCTTTGCATCAGAACCTTCCCCAGCTACAAAATGAGGAACAGAACTATTGCCTCACAGAGTGGCTAATTTTCCCTGCTTATGGCCACTTCATTTTTGCTCAGTTCAATTATCACTTCCTCCAAGAAGACATCTTTGACCTTCTTGGGCAGGCCAGAGCTCCCTTAGGGAATAAGCAACTTTCCTTTATTATCCATTCTCTCACCGGGTATTTTGTATTTATTTCTATCAACCAGTTTCCACATTTCTTCTCTAGACTAGTCCTATAAGAAGAGATATTTTTTTTCCTCTTACTTGCTACTCTATCCACAGCTCTTAGCATATCTGACCCATAAAAAGTGCTGACTGAAAAATCTACGGAATGAATGAATGAATGGATGGATGGTGGACAAATTTATGGACTCCACAATTTTGCAGGAGAGACTTAATAAATATTCAAAAATGGTGAAGGAAACACCTTGTCAATCTTGGCATTACTTCATTTGGTAAACTGAAAACAGAATGCTGCAGAGGTGGAAAAGGATGAAAGGGGAAGAGAAGGTCACTGTTTTGTGGGAAAGACATCAGGAAATGAAATTACTGCAGCGCAGTAATGAAGTTGACAGAATGGGTAGAGCATTTCTTGGGAAGAGGAATAAAAAAATCCTAAGAAAAATATGCCTCTAAATAAGCATAATAAATTGAGAAAGAATAGTGACATAGGCTTTTTCTTGTGTCACTCACCACTCACCAATGTGAAAGGCTGACAAGCTCTGTGTGCAGAGCTGCAAAGAAAGCTGAGGTCAGGGTCGTTGCTCATTACAGAGGCATAATAAAGACATGCTAAACGTACCACCTAACTTGCAAGACTATTAATAACTATGCTCTGTTCCCTGCACTTGAATAAATTATTTAGGATTAAACGCTTCAGAAATTGAGTGGACATGATGAATGCAGCACAGTGAGAAGAAACATACACTGACCTTCAAGCCCATCTGGACTTTGGAATATGGCAAATCGTATAATACACAGCATGTGTGTTATTAACAAAAAAATAACTAAAATGCAAGTGCAATGAGCATTTTATATGAGAACTTACTGGAGAATTTCAATTTGCCTCTCAAGACTATTTCGATCTTCTGTGTATTCTCGGATTATTTCCAGATCCCTGTAAAATTATATTTTGTGTTGAAATAAGAATTAGGTGTCAAGTCCTGCCTGATCTATACCTAACCTCCCAGGTCCTTTTGGACCTTTCAAAAGTCATGTGTCCTTGACCACCATCTTCTCTCTCTCAGTCCTCCTGCTCTGTGCCCTATAGTGTCAGCAGCCTCCTCTCCTTCCCAGCCTCTACCCACAACCTGTGCTTCCTTGTGCAAAGCTCTGCCCCATATCTGACATCATAAATGTGGAACTTCCCCTCCTCACCCATTGCTCAGCACCCACCAGCTGGCCTACCTCTGTTTCTCATTGGGATTGAACTCTGCCCTGGAGTTCCCTCTCCTGGGCAGTCATGGTAAAAAGTTCCCTTTCTGGAAAGTAATGGTACTTTAATCTTTAATCCTTCTCAGAACCTTCTCTGCCCTCTCCAAGCCTTATCTAATCCCAGCTCCTCTTATTTCCTCCTTTCCCACCTCATCATGAGTACCTGCTCTGACTCTCCTACTCACCCTAAGTCACAGGGGAATCTACAGAACCTGGCTTTCTGGGCTAATGAGAGAAACACACTGCAATCCCTGTTGCTTTAATTACAGAAGCCCTGACTTCCTCTTCAGACTGTACCATTGTTAAGCAGACAAACCCATCAGCAGCTTCCCAAACCTCTTTAGGCCATCAAGCTCTCTCCAAAATAAGCAATCTAGTTACTCCCTGGTTGATAAAGCTAAAAGTTTCCCGGTTGTCTATAAGAATTTAAGTCCCTTAGACAAAAATTCTGGGTCCTTACACTACAGCCTTTTTCATGTTTTGTTTTTAAACTTTCATTTTTCCATCCAAAGTTATCTCTGTTTGTCTGTCTGCTTTTCCCCTAACCAGTCTTATTCCTCTCTTATGTTCTGGTTTGCTCAATGCCTTACCTGGGACGTCTCCAAGACTCTCTTTTCCCATCCATAAAATGGAGATAAGGAAGGTCCCTAGTGGACTGAGTGGTACTATAAGTACAAAAGACAGCGCCTGGCAGACAACACTGCTACCGGTTTTAGTTGTTATCACTGTTGCCTCTTTGCCCTTGAGGACACAAACCTGCTCTTCCACCTGCCCTAGCCTCCTGTATCCTCTTTAAGGAAGATTGAATAAAAAGAAAATTTCTTCTGTAAGCACATGGCAGTTAACCCCAAACATGACACTGAAAGTAGTATTATTTCTGACACTGTTTAGCTCTTACATTGTTTACCTCTGTAAACTTTTTTATTTTCCCAACTAAATTTGAAGTTCTTGAAAAGCAGAGACCTTATCTTTATCTTTTATTTTATATATCCAAACTTATAACTCCTCTAGATCTAAGGATGCATATATAACATACTTAATAAATGCTTTGTTGTTTTCTATTACAAGAACTTAATTCTGATTAAAGTTTGCAAACAAAAAACATTTTCCCCAAATGCTTATACCTCTTATGTATAAACATGTCTCTGTGTATTAGGTTTTATATTATTAATATCAGCTTGCAAAACAAAAGCATAGAAAAACAAAATTAAGAGGACTACTCTTGTGGTTCTTATGTTGTAGGCCAGGATTCCTACTGGGAAAGCATTTTAACAAGCATAGACTCTTTTGACACTTTAGGTATATTCTTCTAGCTCCTGGTTGATACAAACTTTATTAAGCCCTGCACTGTCCTAAGCAGGCACTAATTCAAGCGATTAATCTGATTTCTTTTAATTAAACACACCAATACACAAAACTTAGGAAATCTGTCACTCAAAGTACAATCCTTAGATATTATAGAACACATCAGCAAAGTTAATGAAAAACCCTTTATTATTGCATAGATCACATAACCAAGCTTCAACCCCCGTGATAATCATCTCAAAAAATATTCCATCCAAACTGAAAAATAAAATGCAAAGTTTCATACCTCTCAGAATTTAGACTCTGGTCAGCATAATCACTTTTCAAAGCATCTAGTTCACTCTGAAGAAAGGCTATGTTTGTCTGTGCTTCTAAAAGATCTTTCTTAACTTTCTGATTTTCCTAGACAAAAGAATGGGGTGGGGCATTAGATTCAGAGTTTCTTGCTCCTGGGAGAAAGGAAGCCAAGTATAATATAACCCTTACACATGTTACTCTTATCCTTTCCCAGTTCTTCAAATCTTGCTCTTCAAAGAATTAACTGTCTATTCAAGGTAATTTGACATTATTATAAATTATTAAAGTGTCAAAAATCTAAACCCTCAAAATCCTTCTTCCTTTTAATACTTGACACTTGTTAGAAAACTACAATAGTCAAGAGTTTATCATGATGTACGTTAACACGCTATTGGCAAATTAACTGAGACCAAACATTTGAACACCTGCTTTACTTAGTAAGAGCTATAAAACTACTGATAAACATTCTGTGAAATTTATTGCACCAAGTACCAGGCATACTGGCTATTTTTAACAATAAATCCTATCACCTAACCTTAAGTTGTATACTCTAACAAGTATTGGTTAGGGAATTTCTACAGTCTTCACTTAAAAAAATCATGGGAGACTTCCGGTTCAAGACAGTGAATGAGTACATAAGCTTCTCTTTTTCCCTTCTGAAATCCCAATAACATGAAATACCAGAAGAAATGAACCAGTGACACCTAAGGGAATGGAAGAGGGGCCATCAGCAGTCAAGCGACTTAAACATACTTATGGAAAAAGGAATTGGATGAAAAAGTGCTGTGAAAGGAAGACAGGGAAAAGTGCTTGCTAAGGCCTCAATGTAATTTGGGTACCCCAAGGTTACACAAATGGAAGCTTTGTCCCCAGTTTGGTGGTGTAGAGGGTATGGAACCTTTAAGAGATGGAGCCTCGTGGGAGCCCCTTAGGTCAACTGGGGGTGCTGCCCTCAGAAAGGATTCTGGGACTCAGCTGCTGTTCTCCAGCTTCCTGTTTGGTGATATGATCGCTCCCAGTCACACTTGCTCTTGCCGTCTGCCATGAGGTCCTCACCAAAAAGGAGAGCTGATGCCAATGCAATGACCTTGGAACTCTAGAACTGTGAGCTAAATGAATGTTTTTATAAAGTCAGTCTGTCTTTGGCATTTTGTTATAGTAACCAAAAAATGGACACAGCTATATGAAAGAAACATGTTGAAGGTTCTTCTGTAGAACACAAAAGGAGGCAAATAAATGACTAGGTCAAACCCCAGAAAATGGGAATGAGAAGTGAAGCTGGAAATAGTGATTAATATTGTATATTAAGGCACCCACACTCAAGTATTTTCCCTCCCTTACCATAGTATAGAATAGCAACAGACAGATTTCCAGGGCAACAAGACAGATGATTTATTTAAAATAATTGAATGACTGCTTTTAGGAATGCTAAAGATGCTCCCTAAATATCCCTAACCCACTTATTTTTGGAACTGGGGTCTCACAGCATGACAGCCAGCTTCACACATTGAGCTCCTAGGTAACACTGTCTTAAGAGAGACACTTTGAAGTTAACAGATCTGTTTACATAGCTGCATAGAACTCCCCACCACCTGTCTAAGATGATCAAGCTAATCATTCACATCAAAATGAGAACTAAGACCAAGGATTCCCAGGTGTGGGGGAAAAACAAAACAATAAATACTAGAAGAGACCCCAAAAATCCTATTTATCTAGACAAACTCTCAACAAATGGTGAGGGGAAATTATACATGCTCAAATATTCTAAAAATGAGAAAATGTATCTCTCACATATCCTTTCTGGAGAAGCTTCTCTTAAGAATGGACTATAGAAAATGAGAATGACAACCCATAAGGAAGGAATTTGTAATATACAAACTACAAAGAAATACAAAATTCAAGGAAGAATCCTATGAAAATAAACTCTAGGATGGCACATGGCTAGATTGCAAGTTTTAAAAAAGGTCAGTCCCATAAAATCTAAAATTTCGTGGACTCCAAAATTAATATTATTAAGAGAAAAAAATGAACCAAATTCTATACACTAAGAAAATAAATAAGAAGTCTTAATGTATCAATGATATTATGAAGACAACAGGATTTCTTTTTATATGAAACCAGAAACTCAATCATAAAAATCCAAGAAATGCTTACCAAAAAATCCAAGATTAGTAATGGTAACACAACAGATATAAATGTTATCAATTTTTGCAGCAGTAAAAGTAAAGATCTGGTGGTGAAAAGATAGAAAAGGGAGAAAGAACAGTTGGAGGAAGTTCAGGGCATCTCGTCTTATAACACCAGAGCTATGAAGTAGAGTCGATGACAAAAAAATGGGTTATTATGCTGGGTAAAGTTTAACTTCCATGTCTTTATTAAATAAAAATAAATAAAACCATTTATAATAAATGGCATATTGCTGAAGGGAAAAATCTGCATATATAACACCTTTGCTCAAAAGTACTTTAAAAACTTTCTCTAACTATGGTATCAATTTCTCATTAAGTTCCCATTCCTAAAGCACTGAAATAATCGTGTGATTATGTCTATGTTGTCTAGCAGGAAATGTAATTTTGAAAGTGAAAAGGTGATTCTTACCATTGATAAATCATAAATTTGTTTTTTTAATGCTGCTACGTCTTCTTTTTGACTTATATGTTTCGATTGTTCTTCAAGCTGAAAGGACATATAAAAGCTGTAACTTCACAAATTTACTGTCACTGAATTAAGTTTAGGAATATCCCTGAATAGAGATATGGGAATTCTTGAATTTTCAACATTATATATGACTTTATACATCATTAAATGACATAGAATCCATAAAGAGTTAAAATATTTATCTTAAACGCCTGAAAAAGAGGTTTTGTTGTTAATTTTCTTAGAAATAGTGAGAAAGCCTTATTTTGGAAACCACTCAACTATAAAGCAATCCAGTCTTTGCTTTGTTCAATTATGCTGCATCTGAGTCTGGACACTTCCATTCTCTGCATGTAACACTTCCTATGCTGCATGGTAATTGTTTTATAAATGTCTTCCCATCCCTACTAAAGTCTAAGATTTTTGTAGAGCAGAGTTAGAGTCAGATTCACTTATGTTTTCATCATGGTGAATTCAAGAAATATTTATTAAATAACTGAAACCAATAACATGTAAGCAAGATATGAAGATAGACACACACACAAACACACTCTCACACACACTCTCACTCACACACACAATTGTGTAAATGCATACATGAGCTGTGCTTACTGCTTGACTCATTAGTATTACTAGACTAATCTGGTTCAGGAACATCTACAACCTGGGGAGCAAAAGTATCCTTTCTATAAAGAGTTTCCATCTCCTGAAATGGAGGGGATTTGTGGGTGTGCATTTCTGGAATGTCTATACTTTGATCAAAATATATCTCACATCTGATAAAGTGTAAGCACTTCAGCTCTGGATTTTCTTCATCTTGACAGATGATATCAATGGAAGGTTTTTACACAACTACATCATGACTGCCACATGGTTGCTTGTTACTGAGAAAAAAACTGAGTTTTACATGCATTCTGACTTTGCAGAAGAAAAGTTATGGGGGGAAATGAGTTTCTCAGAATCAATGACATAAGTTAATAGCAATAATAAATTTGTAAGCATTTCTATGATTTTATTATTGCCTTTAACATACTGTCACATGAATCATCTTGTTTTTTCATATAATAACCATACCAGGTAGGCAGGAAGTCTGGTATAAGTGAGAAGGCACAACTTGCAGTAAGATGACTCCATCAGTCATTAGCTGTGTAATTTTGATCAAGTTATTTGCCCTCTCTGGAACTCATTTGTAAGGTAGCATATTTACAGCTTCTTCACACAAAAAACAATTTATAATTAGAATTCTTAATTATGGAAACACTGAGATACTGAGGCTGATCCTGGAAGTCAAGTTGCCACATACCTACCTTCTTGAGTTTTTTTATGGTAACCTGAAGGTCTCCTACTTCTGTTTCATACTGACGTCTGAGATCACTGAGGGCTTCCTCTGCTTTGCGTTTCTCCTAAAAGAAAAAAAGAATTTGTTTATTTAAATAGGCTTAGCCTTAGATAATAAGAAGCCTTCAAAAGCTCATAAGTGAGAAGCACTTTGTGTCAAACTAAGCTGAATTCAATTGTCCTGCACAGGGAGGGTGACGGGGATCGCAGGAAGAAACCAGATGGCTTGAGATGTGCAGAGGGTCTGGAATTAAAACCTACAGATATGGAAGAATCTCAAGATCCACATGCACACACCACCTTGAAGTGATACTTTTAAGACTGTTAACATTGTGACACAGGGCCAAGAAGTGACAGGAAGCCAGTTTCATGGGGGTGTGGTCATACCTCTCTGCAGAGATGCATGATCCCACATGTGGATACCCTGCTGAGTTCAAGGGTCTTACTACTCACTTACTGGTAGTTAAGGTTGGGCAAACTACTTACCTTATGTCTCCATTTCCTTATTGCATGACTGTGATAATTAAGTAATTCAAATAAATTAAATGATCCATATAAATTATATAATCCCCATAAATTAAATGATCTAAATAAATACGCCAATGAAAATTACATGATCTGCATAAGTTGAATAATCCATGGAAATTAAATAATCTATGTGAAAGACTGAACTGAAGAACAACATTTTCCCTAACAGCATCTAATTTTTTTAAGGAGTTATCTTTATTCACCTGTACAATAAGTACGGCTCATTTCACAGGTGGATGGAGACACCAAAGCCTTACAAGCAGGTGTTAATGCAGGCAGCATCTCTGACATAGAAACCAACTTGGATGCAAGTATCTTCACTGGATCCATGGCTATAAAACCAAACCTATTGCCTCTATAGCTTAAAGATACTTTACTCAGAGCTAAATAAAGAAAATCATTTCTACCTACTTTATGTCATTCCCCATCTACAACAGGCAGATGCTGGGACAACTTATTACATGATGTAGGTAAGAAATGGTGGTGGTTCCAGTCAGCTCTTCACAAACTGACATGGGAGGAAGACTCATTCTATGAGACGGACATCAGCCTGAACCCAAATTAGACAGACACTAGAATAAAACCACAACTGATGTCACGTATGAATACATATGCAGAGAAGATAAATACAATTTAGCAAACTGAATTTAACAATACATTAAAATAATAATACATCACAACCAACCAAGGTTTATCATAGGATACAAGTTTGTCTTAACATTCAAAAAAATGATCAGTGTCATTCACCACATTAATATTTTAAAAAAAGAAAGAACAACCATATCTTAAACCATGGATCCTAAGTGTATAACCTAAACAAAATGTAAAAACAAAATGTAAGCAACATACTGTTAATGTACAGCAAGCCCATGAAAAACTCAGGCAGAATAATTCTGTTTTTATAAAGTTGCAAAATGTACTGTTTATATTTACATAACCATAATAAAAAATAAAGACATCACTAATAAACTATTCAGAGAAATCTTTATAGAATGACGGATGGGAATGGTAGCCAGACTTTAAAGGTACTTGCAATGTTCTATTTCTCTGGTGCATAGGGATTCACTTTGTAATTCTTCATTAAAGAATACAAAATGTTCTAAATCCTCATTTGCCTATAGGGTATACTTAATTAAAAATTAAAATTTCATCATAAAAAAACAAAATGTAAAACAAAATGGATCCTAAGTGTAAAACCTAAAACAATAAAACTTATCAAAGAAAGCATAAGGGAAAACCTTTGTAACTTGGGCTAATCAAAGATTTTTAAAAATAAAATGCCAAAAGCATAATTGATGAAAGAAGAAGTTTATAATTAGACTTCATCAATATTAAAATTTTCTCCTCTTCAAAATGTACTGTTAGAAGACTGAAAAGAAAGGACACTATGTGAAAATGTTTCTAGGTCAGGTGTCTGATGAGGGGTTATATTCATAATATGTAAAGAACTATGAACACTCAGTAACAAGAAATTGACATATTTTTTAAAACCAGCAAAAGATTTTTATAGTTCACCAAAGAAGTTACATACATGGCAATTAAGCACATGAAAAGATCCTCAACACCATTAGTCATTGGAGAAATGGAAACAAAAGCATAACAAAATTTCTCTATACACCTATTCCAATGCTAAAGGACACCGTTCTCATACACTGCTGTACAATTACTGGGGAAATCAGTTTACAGTTTTAAACAAATAAACATATACCTACACAGATGATCAAACTATTCCCCTCTAGGAAATTACTCAAGAGAAATCAAAGTATACGCTTACATAAGTTCTTATATATGAATATTCATAGCACCTTAATTTGCAATAGCCAAAACCTGGAAATAAGTGTCCTTCAATAGATGACTGGATAGACAAACTGTGGATATGATCACAAAATTGGATACCACCACATATAAAAAGAATATAGATAAATGGCAATATAATATATCAGGGTTATAAAATAATTGCACTGAGTAGAAGTCAGACAAGAAATAGTTCATACTGCAAGATTCCACTTATATGCAGTTCTCAAAACTTCAAACTAATCTTTGGTGACAAAAAAATCAAAAGGGTGGTTTCCTGGCAAGGAGGGACAAAGAAGGAGGGAAGGAAAGTTGTTAAGTAAGGGGCATAAAGAACTTTTTATGGTAAATAGAAATATCACAGATGACAGATGTTTTGTGTGACGATGCAAACTTTACATATTCTACACTTTAAATATTCTATGCAGTTTATTGCATGCCAAGTGTATGTCAATAAAGCTGTTAACAATATTAAAAAAATAAGAACCTGAAACAATGCAATATACCCTCTACGTAGAATTGTCATCAAGGTCAGGAAAAGATGAATGTGGTTGGAGAACTAGGGCAGGGCATCAAGAAGTTGCGACTTTATCTGAGCTTTGCATTTTGGCAAAGTGGAAGGAATGGGACAACAATCACCAAGGCTAAGAAAATGGCTGGAGCAAAAGCAGAGCCCTAAGCAGTGATGCCATTGAACCAAGACCCCGGGGAGCTGCAGAGAGCCATGGTGACTGGAGGAATGTTAGGGAAAATCTTTAGTGAGCTAGGACATAACATTCCAGAGGGACTGTGACTAGAAGAGTGTGAAGTGGCTGTTGGGACAGGCTGGCCAATAGGTTTCCTTCCAGTGCCAAAGCACAGTGAGGTCCTGTGAGTTCCTGAACTGGTGTACTGTGGCTGCAGAGACCACATGCCTGTAGCAACTTGCTAGCTGTGTGTGCTCTCACTGCAGGATAAAGAAATGATGCCACAGGTGCCACCACCAGTAAAAATCCCCTTGCTGGGAGCCTGGACCTTCTGTGCTTACACCCTGTCACTGGGAGGAATGTCCAGGAGCAACACCCACAGAAGTGCTCCATAAAGATCTGCTGAATAAATGTCCAGTCTCAGAAACTCACGTCTTTCCGGGTCTTGTGTTCTGCAGCCTGAATTCTCTGGTCCATTTCCTCTTCCAACTCACTCAACTGCATGGCTGCCTTGTCCTGGGCTCTACAATTCAAAAGGCAGCACAATGAATGGTTCATTGTATACTTGGAATAGACAATGAAGAGAACCTTCGAGCTCATCCATTCTGTACAGTGTTATTTTATAGGTGAAGAGAAATGCCCCATTTTAAATTATATTCCCCATTCCTTCCAGGTAATAAAATAAGATTGGTAATGTGACCATTCAGGTATAAAATGACTAGATATTAAATAAATGAGATAAACTTGATTACATGATAGTAAGTTAGACTGTGGCAAAAGCACCAAATCACTGAGACTCTCAACAAATTCTTAAAATTCTTTTTGTTTTTATGACTGAGTTATAACCTGAACCCCCCTCCTCACAAAACAAACAAACAACAACAACAACAACAAAAACTCCATAGCAAAAAAATGGTTATGATTTTAAATTTTCATTATATGAAACTCACAATGTTATATGCTAAAGTAAAAAGGGAATAGAAGAGGTTTCAGCACTTGTTTCTCATCAGCTCCTTGCCAAACTTCTCGAATGTGGATAAGGTTGCCATGTAGAAAATTTTTGTTTCTTTTATCAATGCAATTAATAAATCATCTCTCTATGGAGACAAAAGATACTGATTTGCCAAAAAGTTATAAATGGAAAAAATTTCAGTGAGAGGCATTCCAGGATTATTTTACTTACTAGAAATTGTCTAGTAGGGACATACCTGTCACTTGATTGATGGCTGAAGTTTAAGATTTTAAAAACTTACCCTTTCTTTTGTCCTCTCAGCTGCCTGTCTAACTATCTAGCTTTTCACTTGCATAATGCCTTGTCTTCCCAACTAGATTACAAGTGACCGGACAGCAACCACCATGAGGCTTAGAGAGTCAATTCCCTTGAACCAATGGCATGCTGTTAATAAAGAGTAGAGGACAGGACTTATATAAGATCATCCATCTTCTTTCTAGTTTGATGGGAATGCTAATAACATACTACCATATTATTGAATTATTCACTCTCTCACAGCACACTTTGTTTATTAGTTTAACTTCTATGTACAACTACAGACAAGTGTCGGGAATCCAAAGTAAATTCTGAGAAACATTATCATTTTCTGCTCTTGTTTACTTCCTCCTAATCATACAGCTTGCCCAGGGTTGAGTTGACCAAGTTTGGAAAGCTAACTAGTTCTATTTATAAATATTTGCTACTCCAAGTCTAGAACTTAGGCATCTCCATCACAAATTAAAAACCAAATCTATATTGTAAATAGCAAGGTCACATGCCTTTTTTCCCTTTGTTATGATCATTTTTTTCCCAGCTATTCCTTCTAGATATCAAATTCCAAACATCTAGAACTTCTCAGGAAATGTTTTCTCTGCCTTTCTCCATTCTGTGTGTATTTGTGTGTGTGTGTGAGGGTGTGTGTGAGTGTGTACACGTGCACACGTGGTGTATAAATCAGGGTATTACATGATGACTCTTTTTGCCTAGCAATTTCTAATTCCCAGTAAAATGTCTAGTGTGCTAGGACTGTCCACTGTCACCTGGTCACTGGGAGCTCATCCTTCAAGTACAAGTGCAAAGCAAAATTACTACGACATCTCCACCCCCACCCCCCGCCACCACACATTCAGCTAAAAGCAGAGGAGAGAGTGGAGGTGCTTGCAAAGGATGGTTCACAAGCAGCCACTCAAGCACATCAGTGAGGCCACTCATAGCAAAAGAGGGGCCTTTAGGAGACTGCAGAAAGAGCCTAACTCCAGATATCGCCCCTCTGAGAGAACACAGAAGTCAGGAGGAGAGTAACACCAACACAAAAAGCTCAGCACAACATGACAGACTCACTCCACCTTGATAGAGAAGCCTGGCTGGCAGTGAGAACACAAAGAAAGGCATCCTTTTCTCTTCCCTTTTCAGTTTACATGATGAATCTTTAAAGGGTGCACGCTTGTGAAAATATGTGACACACATCTTTGTGTGGGTCTGTACATGCACATATGTGAATATGATTGTGAGTGTTTAATAGACAGCAGAAACTCTCAAGAATCAATGCATCTGCTTGTCATGCCTCAAAGGAGACCAACTATGGCTCTGGTCCAAACTCCAGGATGCACTACAGAATCTGGAGTCTGAGGATCGCCCTCTTGAAAGCCCCCTAGAAGTCAAACCTAAAGGCAAAGATCAGGGCTAGGTACATTTTGAAAATGGTCATAAGAAACCCCCTGTGAATAGTTCAACTTTTGCTTGACTCTAGGACTATAAGAACAGTTCTATTTAGTATTATAATTTTAAAACAATTTCTCCTCCTATATTATAATCCCTTCCAGTTACTCCAAAGGCTCATTCAGATAGTTTCAGCATTATGTTGAGGGCCTGTAGCTTCACCTGCACCCAGGCAGGCAGGGCAGCATGCTATCAAAGGGGCTGTGTTTACAAGTTCTGGGCAGAGAGCAGCAGGGTGCTATGGAATAGGACACCCAGGAACTGTGCCGAACAAGATGTCCCCTCTTTCCCAACATATGCTGAAGAGCGTGGTCCTTCTGGGGAGCAAAGAGCAGATGTTTGGATTGTGATACATAAATTCTTATTTTGCACTGAACTGCTGTTTAAACAAGAGGATACCTTATGTAAGAAAGCCATGGCTTACATGAACTCTCCATATGACAGGATGAGTTTAAACAGTGCTTTGGCTTTCAGTTCAGGGAGAGGGCTGACTGAGGAGGGTTAGAGAGAGGGAAACCATCATTGCTGAGCACCTACATGTGGTAGGCATATTGTGAGGGGCTCCAACCATGACATCATCTATTGAGGCGCAACACCCTGAGGCTGTGAATATTTTTCATTCTCATTTTGAAATGCAGGAACTGAGACTTGGGGAGATTAGGTAACTTTCCCATGAGGTCTTACATCTGTAATAAGGCCAGGCTTCAAATGGAGTCCTGCCTACCTATCTGGATGAAATTCTCTGTGTGCTTCAAGGGGCTGGATAAGATAAGATAAATCTCTGAATTGCTCCATATGGAATAATTGGTCCTGAACAGTTGATATAATAGGATCACAATGACCTACTGATACATTGATGGTTGACCCAATAAATCACTGTCTGGCTCAACTTACCCTGTGCTGGCTTGTTTATGGCCTATATCAATTCAGTTCATTGCTACCCACGCCAGAGAATGAATTAGAGGAGACTTACTGCCACTTAGAATGAACTTCCATACCTCTTCACAGCAATGGCCAGGTTTTCCATTTCTGTGCTTTGAAGTTTGATCTCATGGATGAAGTTCTTGATCACATGTTCATATGGCTGAATTAGTCTTGGCTCCACAAGGTTGATGTTTTGATACAGGACGCTAACTTGCTCTTTTCTGCCAAAACAATTAAAATGAATCAATGAAAATGTCAAGAGGCAAATCTGCAGAATACTTTTAGGAAATAAAAACATAACTAAAGCAACAATGAAAGAAAAAGCAGCAATAGGATTAAAAAGAACACAGCAGTGAGAGGTCTTGTGTTTTTCTCCGTATTAGAAGATGGAGGGACAGGAAGGCAGTGGAAATGCAGAAGAGCGAAATCCTGAGAAAAGGTACTTGTTTATTGTCCCTGCTGGGTTTAGGTTTCTGGTTTTAAATAGAAAAGTAAATGAATTTATATAAAAGTCAGATAACAGGAAACCAATTACCTAATTCCATATTTCATTAATCCCTAATAAGACGTGTTTTAATTTTTGCAGTCACAAGAGTGAATATAGCTATTATTTTATGGTGAGGAAAAAATAAGTTCATGTATATTCATAGTTTCATGTTTACTTGCACTATTTTTACTCACAAAGCTTCTGACAGCAAATGTATGGGTTTTTTCCTCACACCAATTGATTCTCTAATTTTCCAGCCACCAACAGTATCATTCAGTTCCAACACTGCCTGGAGTTGGCACAACCCACAGTTGACTGCCCCAACATCAGATACCATTCTCAAGCCCCAGGTGGCCACCTGTACTTCTAACCAGTCAGTTCCCATGACCCCTTGGTCCTGTTCAAGAATTTGCTAGACTGGCTCACAGAACTCAAGAAACAGTTTACTTACTGGTTTATTATAAAGCACACACTTGGAAACAGCCAAATAGAAGGGGTGCAGAGGGAAGGAACTGGGGGAGGGTGCGGACTTCCATGCCCTCTCCAGTCACACCACTCAGTCATTCAATGGGTTCACCAGCCCAGAAGCTCTCCATACCTTTTGGTTAGGGCTTCTAGTGGAGATTATTCTTCTTCAATCTTCAGCCCCTTTCTCCTTGCTAGTCAGGAATGGGGCTGAAAATTCAAATTCTCTAATCAGGCTTTGTGTCTTCTGAATAACCAGCTCCACCCTGAAGCTACATAGGGGCCTGGAGCTAGCAGTAATCTCATTATAGGACAAAAGACACTCATCACTGTGGAGATTCCAAGGGTTTTTAGAACTCTGTGCTAGGAACCTGAGACAAAGACCAAGTATCTATTTCTTATTGTATCACAGTATTTATATGTGACAGTCCTCATACTTGTCATAAAATAACTTTTTATTACAAGAAAAAATTTCAGAGGAATTTCAAAAGAAAAACTGACAAGATTCAGTAGCTGACATGATAGAGAATAAAGGAACTGGTTGGTGATACTAGGGGTGCCCTTGCCTCAGTTTAGGAGCTGATGCCCTAAGTGGAGTTGAGCATGATCTATGAGGAATGTGCCCCATATTCTTAGTTCATAAAGCCTACATAATCAGCTGCTATCAGTGGACACCATGTCTTAATAACCACACTAGTCCCCACCTGTTATGGTTTGGATGATATCTTCCAAAAGCTCCCATGTTAATGCATGAGGGTCATAATCTAATTAGTGGATTAATCCATGTGATTGATAATTTGAATATATTATTTGAATTAATATTTGAATATAAAATACTCTGAACTACCGAGTGGTAACTGTAGACAGGTGGGGGCATGGCTAAAAAGAAGTCAGTCACTGGGGGCATGCCTTGAGGATTATACATATTGTTTCTGAATCCTCTCACCTTCTTTCTGCTTCTGGACTACCACGAGGTAAGCAGCTTTCCTCCACCATGCCCTTCCACCATGATGTTCTATCTAATCTGGGCCCCAGAAGAATAGAATCAGCCAACCATGGACTGAACCTCTGAAATCATGATCTCAAAATAAAATTTTCATCCTCCAAGTTGTTCTGGTCAGGTATTTTGGCCACAACAACAAAAACATAACACACCACAACATCCAAAGCTTTTTTTAATTGATGGGTTGCATGTTCACCTTCTTTCCAACTTACATCAGAGACCATGCAATCTGATCTTCCTTCTTCTGACACTAACAGACAGCAATTCTTGCTGTTATTTAACACAAGCTGCAACTGTGACATGACAGTAGCACCGTTTTTGTTTGTTTTTTTGTTTTGTTTTGTTTTTTACAGCAAAGAACATTTACACCAGTCGAAATAAATGCCAAGGATTTAAGATACAGACAATTCCTTGAGCCTGAAATAACTGACTTACAATATTAGTATGAAAAAAACTCTATAAATTTTCATCAAATCTAGAAAAGTTAGGAATAGCTAACAATACATATTGTATTACTTTAAAATCACCTCTACAAAACGAAACCTGTCTAGCCAGTGCTGGGGGAGGGGCAAGCAGAAAAAAACAAAATGATAGAGTGCCGGGGATCTCAATAGGCAATTGTGCAACCCCAGAGATCCGGGCTGACTGATTCCCGTGGCCTGCCCCGCTGCTACAGAAGGCAGGACACCGCAGAGAAGCGATTAATTAGCAAGCAGGGAGGAAAGTGGCTGCTACTGGGTGGAACCCCGCCGGCCAAGCCCGCACTGACCCCCGGGCTGAGTACGGGATTTCAGACGGGGAAGGAAGCGATACAGTCCTGACCCCCACAACGGAAACTCCACCAAGGCAATCAGCGGCCACCATCTTGGAGAGCTAAAGTATCCACCGCCACTCTCCGACAGACTGCAACAATAAAACAGGTCTGTGTCACTCAGCCCATCCCCCATACATCGGGGAATCCGCATAAAACCTCTCCTAGGCTTTCAGGGGGAGGGAGTATCAGAATGAGCCCACTAGAGACACCTGACCTTCAACTCCCCCTCCCATCAACAGCCAAAACGAAACCTGTCTAGCCAGCGCTGGGGGAGGGGCAAGCAGAAAAAATCAAAACGATAGAGTGCCGGGGATCCCAATAGCCAATTGTGCAACCCCAGGGATCCGGGCTGACTGATTCGCCCGGCCTTCCCCGCGGCTACAGAAGGCGGGGCGCCGCAGAGAAGTGATTAATTAGCAAGCAGGGAGAAAAGTGGCTGCAATTCTGTGGAATCCTGCCGGATGAGACCGCACTGACCCCCGGGCTGAGTGTGGGATTTCAGAGGGGGAAGGAAGCGGTACAGTTCTATCCTCCACAACGGAAACAAAACAATAGAGTGCCGGGGTCCCCAATAGACACCCTCCACACCCAACAAACGGCAGGTCCAGAGTACAGTTTGAACTGCCGAGAGCCATCACTCAGGGGAAATCTGGTCTAGCAGGAGAAACCAAGACTAGCAGGAGAAACTAGGGGACTAGAGGCCAGGCCCTCGCGACTGGGCGGCTGGAAACCGCAGGCCCACCGGTGACAGCCGGCCGGCTGCCTGCGCGACTGGGCGGCTGGAGTCCACTCCCCCGCCGGCGACCGATCACCCGCCCGCTGCCTGAAATACTGGGCTGCTGGAGACTGCCCGCCTGCCTCGATGGGGAGCTGAAACCAAACAGAGACAGTCCAGTCACACAGCCCCATTAGGACACCCCAGCAAGGATCCTGGGGCCCGTCATAGCAGAGTAGTGACGTCACTGGAGTTCGGCCGTCGGAATTCCTTCCCAGCAGAATCCACGTTAGCAGGCACAGTTTAACAACACAAAGAAGAAACAACAGAGTAATACAGAACCAAAACAAATCTATAGAAGAGAGCAGAAACACAGCAATCAAATAGAGCTGGAAAGTAACATGGACAACATGAGAAAACAAGGGAAAAATGGAGTACAAACAATGCAGGACAACTTAATTCCACAGGAGGACATAGAAACATCAGAAGCAGGGATAGGGAAAGAACTCAAGGCATACCTAACTCGAATGGAAAGGAATATTAGGGAAGACATGAGACAGCAAGTCCAAGCAATAAAAGTATATTTTGAAAATGAATTAAACAAACAAATTCAAATGCCAAAGAACGAGCTCTACCAGGAGATAGAGATCTTAAAAAAAATCAAACAATAATCCTAGAATTGCAGGAAAATATAAACCAAATTAAAAACTCAAATGAGAATATTACAAACAGACTTGATCAAGTAGAAGTCAGAACATCAGATAATGAAGACAAGGTTTATCAACTTGAAAAGAATATAGTCAACACAGAAAAGATGCTTAAATCCCACGAGCAATCTATTCAAGAGATATGGGATGTCATAAAAAAAACAAATTTGAGGGTCATCGGGATAGAAGAAGGCACAGAGACTCAAACCAAAGGAATGGACAGCATATTAAATGAAATAATTCTAGAAAACTTCCCAGAGATGAAAGATGGAATGGATTGCCAAATCCTGGAAGCCTACAGGACCCCAAATATTCAAAACCATAATAGACCAACTCCAAGACATATAATTATGAAGATAGCTGACGTACAGAACGAGGAGAGAATATTAAAAGCTACGAGAGAAAGGAGGCAGATTACATTCAGGGGTAAACCAATTAGGTTAACGACTGATTTCTCATAACAGACTTTGAAAGCAAGAAGATCCTGGAACAATGTATTTCAAACGCTGAAAAATAATGGATTCCAACCAAGAAATCTTTCACGATAAACAAAAGCTAAAAGAATTCGCAGCAAGAAAACCAGCACTGCAAAGCATTTTGAGCAAAATACTACAAGAAGAGGAATTGAAAAATAGTGGGCTGGGATGTGGCTCAAGCGGTAGCGCGCTTGCCTGGCATGCGTGCGGCCCGGGTTCGATCCTCAGCACCACATACAAAGATGTTGTGTCCGCCAATAACCAAAAAATAAATATTAAAATTCTTTCTCTCTCTCTCACACTCTCTCTTTAAAAAAAAAAAAAAAAAAAAAAAAAGAAAAATAGTGCCCAAAACTAACAGCAGGAGGTATCTCAATAAAGGGGGAGGAAAATAACCAAAAAGTAAAACCAGCCAAACTAAAATAAATAAAGATGCATGACTGGAAGTACAAATCATATCTCAATTGTAACCTTAAATGTTAATGGCCTAAACTCACCAATCAAGAGACATAGGCTAGTAACCTGGATCAAAAAAACAAATCCAACAATATGCTGCCTTCAAGAGACTCATATGATAGGAAAAGACATACACAGGCTGAAGGTAAAAGGTTGGGAAAAATCATACCACTCACATGGCCCTCGGAAGCAAGCAGGAGTGGCCATACTCATATCGAATAAAATCAACTTTAAACCTAAGTTAATCAAGAAGGATAAAGAAGGACACTATATACTGTTAAAAGGAACCATCCACCAACAAGACATAACAATTATCAATTTGTATGCACCAAACAATGGAGCTGCAACATTCATAAAACAAACTCTCCTCAAGTTCAAGAGTCAAATAGACCATAACACAATAATTATGGGTGACTTCAACACACCGCTCTCACCATTAGACAGATCCTCTAGACAAAAACTGAATAAAGAAACTATAGAACTCAACAGCACAATCAATAACCTAGACTTAACCGACATATATAGAATATATCAACCATCATCAAGTGGATACACGTTCTTCTCAGCAGCACATGGATCCTACTCAAAGATAGACCATATATTATGCCACAAGGCAACTCTTAGTAAGTATAAAGGCGTGGAGATAATACCATGCACCATATCTGATCACAATGGAATGAAATTGGAAATCAATGATAAAAGAAGGAAGGAAAAATCCTACATCACATGGAAAATGAACAAAATGTTACTGAATGATCAATGGGTTACAGAAGACATAAAGGAGGAGATCAAAAAATTCTTAGAGACAAATGATAATACAGACACAACATACCAGAATCTATGGGACACAATGAAAGCAGTTTTAAGAGGGAAATTCATTTCTTGGAGTTCTTTCCTCAAAAAAAAAAAAAAAAAAAAAAAAAACAACAAATAAATGAACTTATACTACACCTCAAAAACCTAGAAAAGGAAGAGCAAAACAACAGCAAATGTAGTAGAAGACAAGAAATAATTAAAATTAGAGCAGAAATCAACGAAATTGAAATGAAAAAAAACCATTGAAAAAATTGATAAAACTAAAAGTTGGTTCTTTGAAAAAATAAATAAGATAGACAGGCCCTTAGCCATGCTAACGAAGAGAAGACGAGAGAGAACTCAAATTACCAACATACAGGATGAAAAAGGCAATATCACAACAGATACTACAGAAATACAGAAGATAATTAGAAAGTATTTTGAAACCCTATATTCCAATAAAATAGAAGATAGTGAAGATATCGATAAATTTCTTAAGGCATATGATCTACCCAGATTGAGAAAGGAAGACACACACAATTTAAACAGACCAATAACAAAGGAAGAAATAGAAGAAGCCATTAAAAGACTACCAACCAAGAAAAGCCCTGGACCTGATGGGTATACAGCGGAGTTCTACAAAACCTTCAAAGAAGAATTAATACCAATACTTTTCAAGCTATTTCAAGAAATAGAAAAAGAAGGAGCTCTTCCAAATTCATTCTATGAGGCCAACATCACTCTGATCCCAAAACCAGACAAAGACACTTCAAAGAAAGAAAACTACAGACCAATATCTCTAATGAACTTGGATGCAAAAATTCTCAATAAAATTCTGGCGAATCGAATACAAAAACATATCAAAAAACTTGTGCACCATGATCAAGTAGGATTCATCCCTGGGATGCAAGGCTGGTTCAATATACGGAAATCAATAAATGCTATTCACCACATCAATAGACTTAAGACAAGAACCATATGATCATCTCGATAGATGCAGAAAAAGCATTTGACAAAGTACAGCATCCCTTTATGTTCAAAACACTAGAAAAATTAGGGATAACAGGAACTTACCTCAACATTGTAAAAGCTATATATGCTAAACCTCAGGCTAGCATCATCCTAAACGGAGAAAAACTGAAGGCATTCCCTCTAAAATCTGGAACAAGACAGGGATGCCCTCTATCACCACTTCTATTCAATTTAGTTCTCGAAGTACTAGCCAGAGCAATTAGACAGACAAAAGAAATTAAAGGCATAAAAATAGGAAAAGAAGAAATTAAATTATCGCTATTTGCAGATGACATGATAATATACTTAACAGACCCAAAAGGGTCTACAAAGAAGCTGCTAGAGTTAATAAATGAATTCAGCAAAGTGGCAGGTTATAAAATCAACACGCATAAATCAAAGGCATTCCTGTATATCAGCAACAAAACATCTGAAATGGAAATAAGGAAAACCACTCCATTCACAATATCCTCAAAGAAAATAAGATACTTGGGGATCAACCTAACAAAAGAGGTGAAAGATTTATACAATGAAAACTACAGAACCCTAAAGAGAGAGACAGAAGAAGATCTCAGAAGATGGAAAAATGTACCCTGTTCATGGATAGGCAGAACTAACATCATCAAAATGGCGATATTACCCAAAGTTTTCTACAGGTTTAATGCGATGCCAATCAAAATCCCAACGGCATTTCTTGTAGAAATAGATAAAGCAATCATGAAATTCATATGGAAAAACAAAAGACCCAGAATAGCAAAAGCAATTCTAAGAAGGAAATGTGAATCTGGAGGTATAGTGATACCAGAGTTCAAACTGTACTACAAAGCAATAGTAACAAAAACAGCATGGTACTGGTACCAAAACAGGCAGGTGGACCAATGGTACAGAATAGAAGACACAGAGACTAATCCACAAAGTTACAACTATCTTATATTTGATAAAGGGGCTAAAAACATGCAATGGAGGAAGGATAGCATCTTCAACAAATGGTGCTGGGAAAATTGGAAATCCATATGCAACAAAATGAAATTGAATCCCTTTCTCTCGCCATCCACAAAAGTTAACTCAAAATGGATCAAGGAGCTAGATATCAAATCAGAGACACAGCGTCTGACAGAAGAAAAAGTTGGCCCCGATCTACATATAGTGGGGTCGGGCTCCAAATTCCTTAATAGGATGCCCATAGCCCAAGAGTTAATAACAAGAATCAACAAATGGGACTTACTTAAACTAAAAAGTTTCTTCTCAGCAAGGGAAACAATAAAAGAGGTAAATAGAGAGCCTACATCCTGGGAACAAATTTTTACCCCTCACACCTCAGATAGAGCCCTAATATCCAGAATGTACAAAGAACTCAAAAAATTAAACAATAAGATAGCAAATAACCCAATCAACAAATGGGCCAAGGACCTGAACAGACACTTCTCAGAGGAGGACATACAATCAATCAACAAGTACATGAAAAAATGCTCACCATCTCTAGCAATCAGAGAAATGCAAATCAAAACCACCCTAAGATACCATCTCACTCCAGTAAGATTGGCAGCCATTATGAAGTCAAACAACAACAAGTGTTGGCGGGGATGTGGGGAAAAGGGTACACTTGTACACTGCTGGTGGGACTGCAAAATGGTTAGGCCAATTTGGAAAGCAGTATGGAGATTCCTGGGAAAGCTGGGAATGGATCCACCATTTGACCCAGCTATCGTCCTTCTCGGACTATTCCCTGAGGACCTTAAAAGAGCGCACTATAGGGATATGGCCACATCAACGATTATAGCGACACAATTCACAATAGCTAGACTGTGGAACCAACCTAGATGCCCTTCAATAGATGAATGGATAAAAAAAAATGTGGCATCTATACACAACGGAGTATTATGCAGCACTAAGAAATGACAAAATCATAGAATTTGCAGGGAAATGGGTGGCATTAGAGCAGATTATGGTAAGTGAAGCTAGCCAAGCCCTAAAAAACAAATGCCAAATGTCTTCTTTGATATAAAGAGAACAACTAAGAACAGAACAGGAAGGAAGAGCATGAGGAAAAGACTAACAGTAAACAAAGACGAATGGGGGGAGAGAAAGGGAGAGAGAAGGGAAAGCATATGGAAATGGTAGGAGACCTTCAATGATACACAAAACTATAAGAGGTTATGAGGGGCAAGGGGGAGGGGGGGGAAAGGGGAGAGTATTGAACAACAGCAGAGGAGGTAGAGAGGGAAGATGGGAGGGGAGGGGAGAGGAGGGGAGGGGGGATAGTAGGGGATAGGAAAGGTAGCAGAATACAATAGTCACTAATATGCCATTATGTAATAATGTGAGTATGTAACAGTTGTGATTCTGCAATCTGTATTTGGGGTAAAAATGGGAGTTCAAAACCCAATTGAGTCTAATGTATGAAAGATGACATATCATGAGCTCTGTAATGTTTTGAACAATCAATAAAAAAAAAAATCACCTCTAGCCACACTTGTAATCCCAGCAGCTCAGAAGGCTGAGGCAGGAGGATTATGAGTTCAAAGCCAAACTTAGCAAAAGCAAAGTGCTAAGCAACTCAGTGAGACCCTGTCTCTAAGTAAAATACAAAATAGGGCTGGGAGTGTGGCTCAGTGGTCGAGTGCCCCTTAGTTCAACCAAAAAAAAAAATCACCTCCAGCGCTTGTATAATTCTTATGCTTTATGATCTAACACTTTTATGTTACCCCCAACAATGCAAAAAGCTTTCTGTCCCCTGCTCCTAATGTGGAAAGACTACTTATCTTGATCTGGTAGAGCCATGGGACAGGCCATTACAGAAACCAGGATGCCTAAGAGCTTTCCACAGTCCAATGACACCAAAGTGATATCCACAGAAGACCAATTCATACTTATTCACTCAATCCATGCTTCCTGGACATTTGTCCTGTTACTCTGTTGAAGGCAGCCTGTTCAGATTCTATGGGGGCACAAGAAAGACAATGATAATCTCAAGCTTCAGTAATT
The DNA here is from genome assembly GCF_964194105.1 of Spermophilus citellus. Classification (NCBI taxonomy): domain Eukaryota; kingdom Metazoa; phylum Chordata; class Mammalia; order Rodentia; family Sciuridae; genus Spermophilus; species Spermophilus citellus. Next base: position 86,986,060 of record NC_138183.1, read on the forward strand.
GAAAAGCTATGCACAAAACCATCTCCAAACTGGTAGAGATGATACTGTTAGATTGAAAAAATTATGATTATAGTACTATTTAGTGAATGCTCAACAGATTTCAGGTATTGTACTAAGCAATTTGTATGCATCTTCTCTGAACACACAAAACAATCCTGTGAAGTACTTTTATTAATCCATTTTGCAAATCAGGAAGACTGAGGGCCATTTATGATCTGATTTGGGTCCCATACCCACCAAATTTATATGTTGAAGTCCCAACCCTCCATATCTCAGAATGCAATTATATTTGGAATCAGGGTCTTTAAAGTAAGTAAATTAACATGAGGTAATTCAGGTGAGTTCTGATCTATTCTTATTAGTGACCTTATAAAAAGAGGAGTTTTGGACACAGACATATACAGGAGGAAAACCATGTGAAGATGCAGGGGAAGAAGTCATCTACGAGCCAAGGAAAGAGGCCTCAGAAGTAACTAACCCTGATGACACCTTATTTCAGAATTATAGTATCCAAAATCATGAGATAAAACATTTTTATTGTTCAATCACCCCAGTCTACTGTGTTTGTTACCACTATTCCTAGGCAGCCCATAGAGTCCAAGGTCATTTAGTGATAGTGATTGAGAAGCAGAGGTGGAATTCAAACTCAGCCTCATGCTGGAGACTACACAATCAACTATGACCTATTATTTCCTAAATGTGCTAAACATTTCAACTTTGGCAAAAGAAAAGCGGAATTCAAAATCAATGCAAAGAATTATGAAACACCACAAAACACCATGTACATATTAACTCTGAACCTTAAGCATGGCCCCAAGTACTATGTGGCTATAAATTCTCAAGGTCTACCAACTCTGTGCAGAGACTAATTATGATTCAAAAGAACTAACTGCTCAAGTTAAATAGCATTAATAAACCTGGAGGAGTAAGTCACTTTATTTAGTGATTTAAAACAGCTCTTCCATCAGAGCTAAGGACAAATACTGGTTCCAAGAGCAGTTTAAAAAAAAAAAAACTCTACTTCTGAGATTATCTCATGTAATCTCAGGGTATAACAAGATCATTGACTTCTTTGCCTTTGTCATTTACTAAACAAAGGCAGGATGAAAAACCTAAAAACTTTCTGTGTAATAGGAACTCAATTGCCAGGGACAGCCACTAAGAAACTGTCCTCTGGAGTCCTTGTTTACTGGCTAACTGAACAAAAATGAAATGCTCAGAAGTAGATGTCTCAGTAGATTCCCTTATTTTCTACAAATTTCTAAAATGAAAAGAAAACATAATGACTGATAAATTCTCTTGGGTCATCTGCTGGTCCTAGCATTACAGAACTTCAAGAACAGTTTACACTGAAGTATATAAATAGGTTATTTTAAAAAATGTCTTTCTCTAATAGAAAATATGTTGTATGGCTAACTCTTGGTGCCAGAATTGCTGGATACTCATCTCTTCTGCTTCTTATTGCAGGGAATTTAGGGAAACTGGAATTCAGGGAAACTGGATTTCCCAAAACCCCTGGTGTATAGGTTGCAGCCATGTTGGACCATTGATAGGGAACAGGGCAGCCGAAGAAATATAGTATCTGTCTCTGTTTCTCCCTCCCTCCCTCCCTGTACCTCCCCACCCTCTCTTCCTCCTTACTCCTATACCCTTTTCTTCCTCATCCTTGTCCTCACAGAGCAACTGAGGAACTCCAATATAGGAAAGTCACATAATGTAACATGCTTGGATCCCAGAGTCACCATGTTGAAGGAAAGCACATAGTCTTGACTAACCACATTAATCTGTCCTACACATAAGAGAAAAATAAGTTTGTATTATATGAAGCCACTGAGACTTGGAACTCCTTTATTATAGTCAGTTTAGCTCAGAGTTGGCATGATGGTTTCCTTTTTGAATATTTTACCACCCTCTTCCAAATGAATATACTTTTGGATCTCCTTACTTGATAGCTTCATATTAACCAAGTAATAAAACTTTTATGATCAAGGTAAATCTTTATCACCACCATCCACTCTCTTTAAGAGGGCATAAAGACTAGTCTGAAGCATTTATATTCTGAAGCAGACATTTACTGGGCACCTTATATATGCAGTGTAGGTATTGATTTAAATATTCACATGTATTATTCACTTATAATACATATCTCAGGATAACCACACAAAGTTTTCATCAGTGTTTCACTGAGGCAGAGAGAGCAGAGCTAGGATTCCAACTCAGTCCACCTAGCTCCAGAATTTGGCTTTCTAAGGAGGAAATAGCTCTTCATGCCCAAATCAAGTGATAAACTGGTTTCCTAGAGTCCCGAGTACATACCACCATTTAATAAAATGTTATATACCAAGTTTTAAAAAAATACTTCAAAGGAGGACTTGTGTTATTGCTTAAGGTCTATCCACATTACAAATGAACTCCTTGAAATAATGAAAGCATAACTGAAATTAAGATGAGATATTATTTGGTTTACTTCAAGGTCTCCGGGGAAAACACTATATGGTACTTCCTGCACAGGCAGCTAAACCCCTGTGGATTCTTGGACTCAACAGCGCAGGCAGGCAGCACTGCTTGGTGTCAAGATAATCTTTCACTGGACAGTACAGTAGTCACTGGCCTCTCATGACATCTTTGCTCCTGACGTCAAAGGTTAAACAAGCAGCAGTCACACAATGGCTGTACACACAATTCTATTTCCTTCTGGATCTGACCCAGTTTGGTGCATGTGAGTGCCCAGAAGAGTGCCAAGTAGTGACGAGGCTTGAACACACCTTCCATTCATGAACATCCAGCCTCATGTAAGGCGATTACACTTGGACTCACAGATACCAGGGAGACCTGCTAGAGATGGACTTGACAAACACTAGGTAAGAAGTAAAGGTCAAGTCAAATGAATCCGTCAAGACAAGAGAGAGAGAGAGAGAGAGAGAGAGAGAGAGAGAGAGAGAGAGAGAGAGAGAGCACACTAAGACAGTCTCTAATACCAAAAACCTAAATTATTCCTGAAGAAACCAAAGGAAAGTCAGAAAAAATCCACCCTGAATTACCTACCAGTTTTAGATGCTTAAAATCTGAGCCTAGGGCTGGGGATGTGGCTCAAGCGGTAGCACGCTCGCCTAGCATGCGTGCGGCCCGGGTTCGATCCTCAGCACCACATACAAACTAAGATGTTGTGTCTGCCGAGAACTAAAAAATAAATATTAAAAATTCTCTCTCTCTCTCTCCTCTCTCACTCTCTCTTTAAAAAAAAAAAAAAATCTGAGCCTAGTCATTTCTTGTTTAATAAAGTACAAGATGATTTATACAAAAGATGGCAGTAATGTCTAAATACTAATGAAAAAATTCACAACTTAAAATTTTTAAAAACAATCCCTGAGAAATAAGCATTTGCAAACATTACCACTGAGGTTGAAAGGGAAATCAGATGTACTTAAAGACTTAAAGAAAAAAAAAGCAAACTTAAGATATGTAAAAATCTTCACACATTTTTTTGCTAAGATTAACATTTTACTTAGAGCCCATATATATTTATGTTTATGTATCTGCAATACAGTGAGCCTGGTATTTTAGAATGCCTGGATATTTCTGGTCTCAGGACGTTCCTGAGAAACAGTCAAATGCAGACAATACCACTCCACACTAAGAGCACAGTGACCCAGAGAGTTTCTAGGAAAAAAAAAAAAAATGGTTATCAGATGCCAAGTCTTGCTGCTTAAGCATTAAAATAGAGAGCTAAATTATTTATCCAAGCTACATGTTATACAGACCTAACCCCAAAGCACGATTTATGAACAAAAGTGAACAGTATTAAATGCCAGTATCTTCATCATTCTAAACTAAGGTATGGCACAAGAGAACTGATGCTCTAACATCTGAGTACAAGAAATGAGAATATCCATGCCATTCAAGAGGCATCATGTGAAATCCTGGAAATAAAATGCTATAATCAGACTGAGTTTCTTCTGACATAAAGCTTATACATGATGGAAAAGTTCTGTGAGGATTAAGATGCTTTGTTGATAGCACAGAATAGAGGATCTAAGACGACCAGGGATGACCTGAAGCGTGTGTAGAAATCAACCAGGTAAAAAGCAGGAAGAGGGTAGGATGGGTATAGCCTAGTCTAGGCACCCACAACCACAGGCAAAGGGAGTTCTACATCAGGTGGGGCTGCAGATGTCAGTAGGAACCAGAGGAGTGTATAGGGACTGTAAGCACTAGTGAAAAGAAAAAATCCAAAAATGAATGTTCTCTGATAAAAAGAAAAAATCCAAAAATGAATGTTCTCTCTGATATGCGGATGCTAACACACAATAAGAGGGGTGGATAGAAGTTAATTGGACTAGACAAAGGAGAATGAAGGGAAGGGAGGGGGCATGGGAATAGGAAAGACAGTAGAATATATGAATAAAAAACTAATATAACTCCATATCATGTACAACCACAAAAATGGGATCCTAATTAGACTACATTATACTCCATGCATGTATAATACGTCAAAATACACTCTACTATCATGTATATCTAAAAAGAGTAAACAAACAAACAAAAAACAAGAGGGAGTTGGGCTGTTCTGAGAGGATGGGAAGCATCAAAAAACTTAAAGAAATGACATGATCCAGTTTGCACCTTAACTACTCCATCTTCACACAGCTTTGGCCGATGCGGAGAATTAAGGAAAGGATTCTGAAACAAATCTGTAGAGATAGAAATAAATCTAAGGGCATTCTCACTTAATCCAGAGATGTGGGACTTCAAGGGTTTTCACCAGCTTCTACTGTACTACAAAATAGGTAGAATTACAGACAATTAAAATCTGACAGTATAATTACTTCTTGCTTTGGGGTTAAGAATAATGACCCTTTTAGATTCCCTGAATAAACCACACTGTAAGTGCAAAGACTTATCCTTTTCCCTTCATACAAATTACTCATTTAAGATGTGCTTTTATTATATAGTATACTTACTCCTGGAATAAATTCCCATTAGCCAGAAAATAGGTCTCAATGTCCAGATGCAGCCAGTTGCTAGAGCAGGAGAACATTAACTCTCCTTCTTCAGGTCCAATTTTGCTTTTTAGACAGAATATGCCTCAGCCCACTCAGCCCCCTTGTCCAGGTCCCTATGCCTGGAAATGGTCCCCATCTGTGTTCTTACAATAGGTCTTTTCCTTTAATAACTCAATTATAGAATGGTTAGCTGGTTCTCCATTCTATAGAAAATACTCAGTGGTCTCCTCTACCTGGTCCTCAGTCAGCAGTCCTGGGAAGACAAGTTGGTCCAATGGCCTGGACTTTCCAGGCCTCTGAACAGGCTGTTGCTCGATCAGAGGAGAATTTAGTCCGGGTGATAAACCACCAAGGCTTCATCCAGGACCCTCTGCCCAAGTACATCTGCAGATGAAATTCTTTCCACATTGTATCACCCTGGAAAATGTCTCAGTATTTTATCTGGATAACAATCCCCAAAAGGTTATAAAATGAAAAGTTCCTGGAAAATGAATTAACTAGATTCACTCAAAGTCTAGGAACAATTCAGATTGCAAATTGCTTTCTATTTAAAATCACAAACATTTAGTTATGGATAGTTTGCCAACTGAGACAGGAAAAGAGAAACAACAAGAGATGTTGTGCTGCAGGTTTAGAGAAGGCATAGCCTCAAAAGACCTGAGGGCTTCTGAAGTCATGAATGAATGGTACAGGATGTGCATAATGGCCAGATTCAAATGCTCCCTTCACCAAATCCTAGTTTCATGACCCAGGACAAAACCCTTAACCCTCTTGTGCTTCAGTTTCCTCAACCTTACAGTAGGTCTAAGAACAGAACCCTAACTCTTAGGGTTGTTTTGAAGATAGACCACTCCTAAAGTACACTGGATATAACACCTTGGCATGCTGTAGATAATCAAAAGGTGTTAGTCACTGCTATGATCTGTTATTACTCTTGGTTCTACCCAGCTGAGTTGGAGAGAAGTAGGTGGTTGTCTCCTTATTAGTGCTGTGTTTGGGTGAACAAAGCCTTATGGTGTAGAAGTCCCATGGACAGAAATGTCTTCTGAGCACCACTGCTCTGGAATAATGAGAATAGGGTCATATCCAAGGTCTGCAACGGTTACGACCAGGGTGAGTAAATACTTTCTTTTAAGCATGAAATAGGAAACATTTTAGGTTTTGCAGGACCTGATGATCTCTGATGTGACTACCTAGCTCTATCAGTGTAGGTTGAATGCAGCCCCAGAAAATAAATTAGTGGATTAAGTATGGCTGTGCTCCAATAAAACTTTATTTACACAATTGGCAGAGGGCCAAATGTCCCTTGCTTTGCATATCCTAGTTAAGATCTTTTAAGGTAAGTCCCTCAGTACAGGATTGGAGATGGAACAATTGAGATCTCACCCTTCTATGCTCAGGAAAAAAGGCTTTTGTTTACATTGTAAATTTTTTTTTCACATACAGAAGTTAATTTTGTAGATATCACATTGTTAATGTACTCTAGATGTGTGTGTGTGTGTATATATATATATGAAATGTACCTCTTCATTTAAGAGTACTTATTTGCAAAACACCTTTACTCTCCCAGTATTTCTTATACATCAACTTACTTTGAGTCAAATTAAATGTAGACATAATCAGTCTCATAATGTTAGTATAATTTGGTGTTACAACAGTCATTGTTTACTGAAAACTTCTATTTTGGAAAATATGGCATTGAAGAAAAATTAAGCATGTAGTATCAGTCTCTATGCAAAATTTACTTTTAGATGACATCATTCACCTTCCCAGGTTTCCTGAAGACAGTCCCAGTTTATGCTTGTTGTCCTATTCCTGGTCACTTTTGTATTTATCAGAATTTTCCCTTTCTAAATCAAAAAGTTGCATTAACCACTATCAACAATGATTAAGCCATATATTAACTGAGCATTTAAAGTTATCAAGGTTGCATTCAAATAAGCTGGGATGAGTTTGTGGATCTCCACTTTAACCTGGTGGTGTGTGAGACATCCACGCAGAAACAAGATTTCTCATTCACACATGGCTAACTCAGAAGATAATTAGTGATAAACCTATCTCTTCTTTCCTGACCCTTTCTAGGTAGAATGCAACTAAGACTCCCTTTTAGGAACAGGAAACAGAATACTCACTGATAAAGTAAATTAAGCTTAGGCAAAAGTAGCTGGAAACAGTTAACTCTTTCAGGGATCAGATGGTGGTGGAGAAAGACTGCAGGTACTTTTTTCTGCTGGACACCAGGGTTGCCAGCCAACTATCCTGCTTCCTGTAAGATGGTCATTCAGCCAAATCAGTAAGAATTTGGGAATTATAGGCATCATGCACAACAAAATAGGTACAGACACTGGACAGTCCTGACACTGAGAAATAGAGAATAATAAAATGGTTCTTGCTACAGTGATTCAACGATTTTTCATATGATCTAAACCTATAACTACTATTTTATTGGATGGTAACACTTTTATATTATGTAATAAACCATTTTGACAGCAAAGATCTCAAAAACACACAAAAAACAAGTCTGTTTGTTAAAAAGTTAATTACTAAATTTCTTTTCCTCAGAAAAGTTAATAAATGTATAATTGCTCAAAAATATGTGTTACCATCATAAATGAGGTGCCTAAGAAGGCATAACAACTAAATGCAAAGTGGTGTCCTGGATGGGATGATGGAACACACAGAGAACATTTAGAAAAATTGAGGAAATCAGGATAGCTATGGATTTTGGTTAATAGTATCAAATACTTCATTAATTGTAACAAATGCACTGAACCCAAGCAAGATACAAATAATAAGAGAAGGTAAGTATAGGTTACATTGGAACTTTGCATTACCAGTCCAATTTTTCCCAAACCATTCTAAAAAACTTAAGCTTATTTTAAAAAATAGCTGGTCAATATTTATCCTCCATGATGCTATACCACAGTGATACACATTAACTACACAAAAAAACAGAGACACATATTTCCTAAAGAAGCATCAGCAACTGGGTCTTCCAGAAAACTGTAAAGTTTGCAGTTTGACTCATGTAACTGCAAAAGGTTCATTTAAACACCACCCTGAAGCATGCCTTTTCCCTCAGGAAGGAAAGGGATTGTTATTCTAAATTAATTCTACGTCTTTTTTAGTCCAACTTTTTCTCACTATTGCAAAGAGTAAAGCGATAGTTATTATGTTATTTCCATTAACAGACAAAACGTCCCCAAAATAAATGAGCTTAGTTTTATATCAGTGGAATGAGATTCTTCAAAAAGAATCAGCTGTATTAATTTTAATCATAATTTGTTTTTTTCCATCCACTGCATAGAATCAAAGTAAAGCATTCAGAAGTTCATTCTGTTAAAGGTAAAACATGCAACCTTATTACAAAGGTTATTATAAATTCAAAGCAAAATGAAATAATAAAGCATTGTGGTTCAAATTATATTTTTATTGAATTGAGAAATCTATGAGGAAACATGCAGTATTTCTGCATCTGACTTTGTTTATATTTAACATAATGTCCTCCAGTTCTATTCATTTTCCAAATGACAGGATTTCATTTGTTTTATGGCTGAAAAATATTATTCTACTATGTAGATACACCACATTTTCTTTATCCAACCAGCTACTTATGGGCTCTATGATTCCCTGCTACTGTGAATAGTACAGCATCACATATAGGCCAGGAAGGGTGTGCAAAGGCGGGAGGGTCAGGGGAGGTTAGATAACAAGAACCACACAACTAGATCTAAGTAACAAGTTCCAGTGGTCTACGGCAAATAGGGTGGTTAGAGCTTGCAATATCCTACATGTATTTTATGAATAACTAGAAGAGAGGAACTTGAAAACTCCAAACACAAAGTAGAAGATGTCAATTATCCTGATTTAATCAATACATATTATATGCATTATTGAAACATCATACTCTATCCCAAAAATATGTACAATTATTATGTGTTAATTTAAAAATTGTTTAAAGTTTAAGGAAATGGAAATGTTAACGACCCTGACTTGATTATTACACACTGTCTATATATAGAATTGTCACACTGTATCCCCTAAGTATGTATAATTAACATAAGAATTAATTTAAAAAGAAATCTGTGAAGAACAGTGGTACATATAACTACATTCAAACCAATTTTATTTCTGCCAACTGAAATTAAAGCTCTGTCAAATTTTTTAATATCTTTGTACACACAGTAATAGTATCTAAACAATGTTAGTCAGTTTTTCATCACTGAGCAAAATGCCTGAAAAAAACAACTTAGAGAAGGAAAAGTTGATTTAGGCTCCTGGTTTCACAGGGTTAGTCCATGGTCAGCTGGCTCCATTGCTTTGGGCACAAGGTGAGAGAGGACATCATGGTGGAAGGACATGGCAGGGGAAAGCTGCTCAGTTCAAGGAAGCCAAGAAACAGAAAGTGAAGAGCCAGGGATGAAATAAAATCCCGAGGGTACACACCTGTGACCTGCTTCCTCCAGCCACACCCCACCTGCCTGCAGTTACCATCCAGGAATCCATTCAAATCATTAATGCATGAACTGAAATAATCTACGGATAGACTTACAGCTCCCAGAATCTAATCATTCCAACTCTGAACATTCCAGCGTTACCTAATTCTTGTGCTTTCCCGGGGATACCACAATATCCAAACCATAACATGAACTAAACATTTTGTAAGAGTCACATTCTTCCATCTTTGTGGCCTATCATCATTTGGGGTTTGGAAATGTTTACACCTTGAAGAACTACTCAGCTAGTCATCCTACAAGCCTTGTGTTTCTCATAACTAACTAGTTCTCTAAGCTTTCATTATGTTTTGCTCAAAAAAAAAAAATCAGTTGAAAAACTAATCAAATCACTCCATAACAAGAGTTATAAAAATTACCTTCATCTTTTGAAGATCTTAGCAGATTGGAATTAATTGAAAACTATGCCTGAAACCAGAAAGACACCAAGGAACTAGAGATTAAATGATGAGCATAAATTTACTTCTGAAACTCTGTAATTATGATTTCGAATATCTCCATTTGAAAGGAAAATCTATTGATAGGCCTCCCTTATTTAGCTGATTAAATTTATAGCCTATAACTCTTGGTATACATGATACTGTTTAATTAGTTACCATCCGGAAAGATGTGTCAAAAAATTTATCACCTACTTTTCTCTTTAAGAGCCATTGATTTCTATCTACCTTGCTACCTATCAAACACAAAGATAAATCAATAAGTTATTCAGTCTGTTTTATACAAAGATGGAAAAGTAAACCAGAAATATCAAATCCAGAGCAAATTTAGTTGTAAAGATGTTCTTACAAATTTTTTTGAAAACATTTCCCCTTTGAAATAAAATGCTGTTGACATCTCTAATTTGACATTTCAACAGTTTGGACCTTTAGAAAGGGCCCCTGGAATCACTCAGTGGTGGCTGAGCTATATCTTCCACAAGGCAGACAACTTCCTGAGACACCCCCCAATTCCCATCCTCTGTCCACTCCATTGCTTACCCTGCATCATGGTAAGAAGTTTAACTGCTGTACTGCTGTCATATATACCTAATTAAAATAAATAAATTAATTAAAAAAAGGTTAACTGCTTTTCCATTTGATTTTATGTAGAGGGGTGACATTCAAAAATCTTATTAAAATCTGTCTTTTTTATATTATATAAGGATCGGTTGTCCTGAAAACAGACCCACTTTGAAGCTACCTGACCCGCCCCTCACTAAAAGAGCAAACAACCTTTCAATTTGCAAAAATGATCTGCTGAAGGAATCTGACCTTCAACCTTCAACTTCAACTGTCAAGAAAAGAATGGACACCAGTTCTTCCTTAATTGAGCCATTATCTAAACTCTGTGGTCATCTGATAAGAAAAAAACTATTGCTGTGGTCTGTTTGTTTACATTTATCTCAACTTATATTTTTCATCCCAAACCTTTAACATTCTGTTGATTTTAGTTCCCTTCCCTGTGATCAGAGCTGTATTCCTCTCTCACCTGCTCAGATATTATACCCTCTGGGCAGTAAAATTGGCACAAATACTACTAAATGAAATGGAAATAAATGCTTAATGGTTGCTTTAAATCAAAGTACTAAAGAGAGAACTGTAAAAAAAAAAGTTATTACAGTAATTCACCTGAGTGAACAAGGCGAATCCCACAAAGCAGGAGTATTTATCTACTTCCACATATAGCTTTTTAAGCATTTCCCAAAATTAAAAAAAAAGATTAAAATAATAATTCCATGGCTGATGATCCAAGATACAGGGTGACAGACTCCCATGAATTCATCTCAGCTTGAGTCATGCCCTCTCATGGCTAGACGCCTCCCTGTTATCTGTATTTATAAAAACACAAACCTATGTTTTGTGCTTATCTTTCCAAGTGGCATAATTTCAACAAGGGCAATTTGTAACTACAGTGTTTATTTGGGAAATTTTCAATATAAACAAAATTGGAAAAGGGTTAGGTTAAGTATAAATAAAAATGGAAAAGAAATTAAAATGCAAATACTAATTATTTCAAAATAATGGTAGCACTCCAGCTATCTGAAATTCAGGTATCTGATACCATAAAACCTTCAAAAGAAGGTTGAAAGTCGGGACAAAAATAAACAAAACCCAGCCTCTACTGCACCCCTGCTTGGTACAGAAATAACCTGCTTCAAACAGGTGTTTTAAAACACAATTCTGAGGTATTTGATAATTGTTTCCCAAATCTTCAACAGATAAAGATACCCAGGAAGGAAGGACATACCAAATTGTGAAACATCAGCTTGCAGCCTGACAGCATGAAGAGAAAACACAGGAACCCACAAGGCCAAGTTAAACCCCTATGTTCATAAATTCCAGGGATATCCCTATATCACAGCCCTGGGTAAAACCAGACTTCATAACGATCACCCTGAGTTAGGGAAGAAAGATTAAGTGTTTTGCAAATAATTATTTTGAGCAATGCATTCACTGTATACAACCACACACTTACAAAAGAGATGTGTCAGACTGCTAGTTGCAACACTGCATATAATAGGCACAAAATGGAAATTACCCAATGGCTATTAATAAATCAAGTGGATAAGTAAATTGTGGTATCTCCACACAGAACACTCTATTGCAGTGCAAATAAAAAGACTACAAGTTCACAAATATAACGATGAGTGAAAGATGCCAAATACACTGTAGGAATCTATGTATATGAAGTAAAAAAGTAGGCAAATGATAATGACTGCCCTGGAGGAAAGTAGCTAAGCTGATTGGAAGGGGACTTTCAGGGGGGCTCTGCAGTGTGGTGAATTGTCCTGGTTCCCAGCCTGGATGCTGGTATGTGTGAGCATCTGACAGGTAAAAACTTTAATTGCTGGATAAGAACTTCATATCATTTAACAGAGTAGGTGACTTTCTAAGGCCCCAAATGCTCAGCTATACCATGTTTTAATTCTAGCTGGGGGTCATTAGGTAATTGGGACTGTAAAAGTTTAAGAGATTTTCAAACTTTTGTGAACTGACAGAATCGTATTAAGCTGAAGGCAGTTATCACTGTACTTTCTTAGGGGATAAGATGCACTGTCCTTTTAGACCAATATGAAGCCTCAAATCTGTATACAGAGAATCAATCAAAGACTCTCTATCTTTGTGCATTGCTGTAGCCTTACATGAATTTGTACCCAAAATTAGAGCCTCTCTGTCATAAGGCAGACAGCCTCCTTTTGCATGTTAGCTCATTCCCCAGATCAACAGGTGAATGGCACTAGAGTGGAAAAGGCTTTCCCAGAATTTTAATGCTTTATGTCCCCAAGTCACAACCATAGAATGCAAGACCATGAACATGACTGAATATAGGGGCTGCAGAGGAAAGCAGACTGGACACAATACCCACTCATGTGCAGTTTCCTCTTGGCATAGACAGATCTCTTGCTTTCCGTGGCTTCTCTCAGATCTTTGGGCACTTGTTTTTGTCACCATAACCAAGCAGCCACAACCCACATATCCTCCATCCAGCTACCTTCACCTCTGGGGGGAAAAAAAAACACTGAAAAAATCCTACATGTTATTTTTTCTTCTTTTCTTTTTAAAATATCTACAGGTACTCTGAACTCTTGTATTTCTGTTAAGAATCTAACATGACTTCTTTATTGCACTAGTATTGTGTTAGGATTATTAATGTTTATTTGAATATTCATTCTGGTTACAGGGTTATACAGATATTGAGTGGTTCGCACCCTCCCTAATTCTTTTCTTCCCTACACCCTGTGTATGCTTTCAGAACACCCAATATCATTCAACAGAGTAGGTGATTTTCACAGTAGGTACACCCACTACATTAAGAGTAGGAATGCGGGCACTGTCATTCGTTCATTAGTATCTCTAAGCTACCCATTCCCACCATTCTGAAGAACAGGCTATGCAAGTAGGTTTCTGAGGAAGAAAAAGAAAGTACTTCACACCACAAACACTAACACATTTTACAGCATGTTGCTCAGGAAACATGGGATAGCAAAGTCCTAAACATGGATATTCTAAACAAACAGGTTGGTGTTTCAGTAATTGTTCCACCTCAGCCCAGATCAGACTGCAACTCTGTTCTATTGAAGCAAGAATTACAAGGTGACTGTGTCATGTCGGAGGATGAAATGGTGCAGTATGGCAGTCCTAAGCAGATGGGCAACAAGTCTGCAAGTGCTGCCCCAACCTCCCAGGACCACTTCTACCCTGAGACAAGGTAGCTACAGGCAGCCAACAATACACCTGTATTTTCACCACTGCATTCAGATTTCAGCATGTACCACTCCTTTAGTACTTTTTTCTTTCTATCCATATATTTCAAAATCATTCTTAGTCAAAGACTATGAGATAATAAAATGGCCACTTAAGCATGCACCATTATTTTATAGTTGTAAAGGATCACAAAGAAGTGTCAAAGCCAAACATTCTCATAAAACACCTCAAATCTAAATTTAAATAATTAAAACTGAATGTTTCTTCTGTTTGGTCTCTAGGAGTAACCTGCTTCAAACAGGTGTTTTAAAACCCAATTCTGACCTATTTGATAATTGCTTGTTATAATTTGGATTTGGAAATGTTCCTTGAAAAGCTCATGTTTTGAAAGCCTGATCCTCAATGTAGCAAGGTTCAAAGGTGGGGCTTTTTACACAGTGATTAGGGCTGTAACTCACTGGTGAATTAATTCATTTGTTGGATTACTAATTTGAATAGACTAATGGGTGATAACCATAGGCAGGTGGGGAGAGACTGAGGAGGTAAGTCACTGGGGCATGATCTTTGGGACTATATCTTGCCCCTGGTGTGTGACTATTGTTGTCTCTGCCTCTCTCTTTCTCTCTATTTCCCAGCTGTCATGAGCTGGGAAGCTTTCCTGCACCACACTCTTCCACCATGATATTTTGATTCATTTCCATCCCAAAGCAATGGAGTGAGCTGACCAAAGACTGAAACCATGAGCTCAAAATAAATTTTTCTTCCTCTAAGTTGTTGTTTTCAGGTATTTTGGTCATGGTGATGAAAAACTAACATAGATGAATGGATAAAAAAATGTGGCATATGTACACAATGAAATATTACTCAGCAATAAAAGAGAATACAGTCATGGCATTTGCAGGTAAATAGATGGTGCTGGAGAAGATAATGCTAAGTGAAGTTAGCCAATTCTCAAAAAAAAAAAAAAATGCCAAATGTTTTCTCTGATATAAGGAGGCTAATTCATAGTGAAGTAGGGAGGGAGAGCATGGGAGGAATAGATGAAATCTAGATAGGGCAGAGGGGTGTGAGAGGAAGAGAGGGGGCAGGGCATTAACAAGGAATGTGATGGAAATCATTATCCAAAGTACATGTATGAAGACACGAATTGGTGTGAACATACTTCATATACATCCAGAGATATGAAAACTTGTGCTGTTATATGTGCAATAAGAATCGTAATGCATTCCACTATCATTTATTTTTTTTAAATCCATTAAAAATTTTAAAAAATAAAAATAGTACCAAAAAAGCTTTCTCATACAAATAAAAAGTTGAAAAGTAAAAACAAAATAATAAAATAAAGAAAGAATACCAATTAAAAAGAAATAAATTCCTATAGTTTTCACATGAAGGATAAAATATTCTAACAATAAAGAAAATAACACTGAAATACCAGGAAATGACCACATATAACTAAATTCTCATAATTTTAATCATAAATCATTCCATTCCAATTGACTTCTTACATGTTTTAAAAACGTGACAGCCAAGTACTTCCAGACTTAAAGGGAAAAAAAGTGAAAATATCAGGGTAAAAGGAATCCTATACATCCCATTACATTGAGAACTCAACCTCTGACCCCAAAGACAGACTTATTAGGACAGCATAACATGGAGGTAGAAAATGTTATTCAGCAACATTTGATAAAGTTTGAATAGGGTAACTCTGCAAAGTGCAATAATATCAAGAGCAAAAAAGAAAAGAAAGATAGAATGTTTTCAGGTTAAAATACTACCCCACAAACTTGCAAAGGAAAAGAAGTAACACCATTCAATTTGAAGTTAAGATATCACAGAACCAGAAGCTCAGATTAACAGAGATCATTAAAACAAAATCAGGCCTGACAGCTGCATTTACAAGGTATGGATTCAGAGGCTGCAAAGTACAAATGGTATCTTTCCTGTCTCCATCCTTTGACCTTCACAGATCATGCAAAACTGAAAATGTCCACCTAAAATCCAGCACTCAAAGCAACAGTGAGCCTACATTCTATGTAGCAGCTATGGATAGCTGAGAAGTGATAAAGCTGAGGTATGACTGACCCCTAGCATTTGAAGCCCAGGCCCTTACTGGCCACAGACTCCAAGTCATTGGATCAAGGTACATGCCTGGCCCTGGAAGCCTGCTGGTTTGTGAGCCCTGCTCCATTTCTTCAATTGCAGCTCATAGTGGTAAGGGTGAAAGGGAACTTGGACTCATTTCACAGGGGCCTGGAGTCCCTCTGGATGGAGCTGTTGTGCCACCATGAAGAGGATGAGTTTTTGCATGTTCTGGAAGGCATGAAGGCATGAATTCTCTGAGAGTGGAGGACACTCCATTGATGGGGCTGATCTGCCTGATTCCTGACAACCAGTGAGAACTGGACTCAGGCTATCCATCCCACGATTCTTCTCTTCTGAGAAGTAAGGATCACTGCTGTTGTCACCTTCTGGATAGAGAGAACATGCCCAAGAAACTTTTCTTTGGGGCAGGAAATATGGCTACAAAACACCATTTTCTCAGTGAAAAAAATGAATGGATGAATGAGAAATTATAGGAGAAAGGTAAGAAGAGTTTCTTCTCTGGGAAAAGAATACAACAAGAACAAAAACATTCCTTGTTTAAAACTGAGTAATTTAAGATGAACTTCTTCCCCAGTATTATGTCCTCAGCTTAAATGAAGAAAATTAATATGAAAAATAGAAAATAAAGAAAAATAGACCAATGTTGTGAAACCTATATAGTTCTTGAGGATTTCAAGTTCATTTAGAATAATATCTATCATACTTGACTACATTGTAGACCTCAATAAAGAATTTCCTGAGAATGCCAGAAATGACTTGAAATATTTTTAACACCACATTTGTTAATTATGAACAGACATGAAAATCACACATAAATTTCTTATATTGATAGCTCCAATACATTTGTAATATCAACATACATTAACAAAAATCAGCAAAATTAAACTTTGCAGTTTAGCCAATCTGACAGAGAACATTTTCACTAAAACTAAATCTCCACAGCCAATGGCAAGGTGGTACTGGCATTTTCCACATGGCTCTCTTGGGTGCACTTCTGTGAACCAAACCCCATTCTTCCCATCACTTTTTTATTGACACAATAGAAAATCCACCACTCTGGGTTTTCAGTCAACTTCGGCATATGTGAACACACCATTCATATACCAAGCCCACCTTTCCTCTTTGATTGTCCGCCTACACGACTACATATATGCCACACAAACATAAAGATAGGTTTTTTGAAACTGCATAGCTAAATCTGCAATGCAGGAGTCATCCATGTGATTCTGAGTGTGCTCACATTTATTTGTCTGATAACACATCCAAAAAGAAAACACGAAGTCTGTCTTCTACAACTCTTGAACATATGTGTAAATGTCTGAAAGGATCTGTGGCCCCAGTTTTAAGAAACATTGACATAAAACATCCACAGTCCAGGGTGAACAGTGTTCTGGTAAGGCAGGAGGAATGTTTCCATTCATTGCTCTGCATCTGATACCATGAGAAATATCAGATACCATGAGATATATATCGAAAATTCCTGAGTATTTAAGAAGGTGAGATAATGAACTCTCTAAAGGTTAGAGTCAGCTCTATGGACTCTCACCAGTGCCCAGTGAGATATCAAGGACAATGCCAACAGTGAATTAGAGAAGGAATGAAAGAAACATGTTTGTGCTACTGCATCAATATATTTTGATTTTTCTAGGATATGCAGACTAAGGCTTTCAGGGATAAAATTCAGTAAATTTCACTTTTCTAATTACTCTGACAAAAGCAATTATCATTGGAAGATCCTGGGTATTTACGAGTTGAAGCAATGAACTTGTATGTTTGAGAAAATGATTCCAAGGACAACATATATCAGATAAATTCCACCATGACAACTTTCCTCCAGGATACAGTGTTTACTTTCCATTTTATAACCTGATACAAGACTAATAATGTCAAATGAAGCAGTCTAAACACTCAGGATACATAATCTCTTCTTAATACTTCCTTCCAACTACATACCACTGTCAAGTTTAAGTGCTACCTAAATTGCAATGAGTTATATATATAGAGAAAAAGGAAGCACATTTTGAATCACCACCGCACTGTGACCTTTCCCAGCTTCTTAAAGGCCACCTGTCCTTTCAGCTATGGGCTTCCAAACTTCTATTCAGGGCAGATCAGCATGATGCAGCTACTTTTATGTTACAAATGAAAAAATACTGAGTAACCCAGGCAGAAATGAAGAAACAGAGAAAGATTTAAATGCTCAGAGTGATAGGATTACTACAACCATGAATTTGAACAATAACTGGGGAGAAGAGTAAATAAAAAATTTGGCTTCAAAGAAAAGCTAGAGAACAGTCTATGTTCTTAAAGTCTAGTCTTCCCGAGTACACTCAGTTTTAAGCCTTTTTATTTATCTAAATCATAAGGACAGAATAAATCATCTCTCTTCAAATTCTGAGAGCCATGCTCTGGGCAATCAAGTGAGATCTGAGAGTCAGAAAGCCACTGTCCACGGGTCAAAACTGAGAGTCCTCTAAAGACGAAGGCTGGAAAGAAACTACTATCTTGAGATTGAATTCAAATATCAGAATGAGAGTGACCAAGCAGAACCCATGAGACCTAAGCCATGCATGGATTTATACAAGGCCCAGAAGAAAGGCTCCAAGGTTAAAAGAATATTTGTGATTCTAAAAGACGGATTTCTCCCACTCATCAGGGTAATAATACATATAATTATGAGAAAAGACATATTAAAGAGAGAAAAGCAATAGAACAGCAACAGTAAAGATAATAAAGAGATAGAGGTAAAGATATAGATATAGATAAAGACACAGACATTAGGATCCTCGATCAGAATCCAGAAAGCAGAGAGATCTCCAGAATGCCTGTGGCTAATACACTAACAGATCTCAAAGACAGTGCCAAAGGTAAACGCCACACACAGTCTAAAACAGCCTTGAACCTCATTCAGCACTGGTGTGCAATCCATCACTATGTTGCAAGGCTGGAAGAAATCTCATCTCCTTGGATGACAACCACATATTACCAGCCATGTGCATGAAAATATACATTTATCTTTAAACACTATCAACACACACCAAAGTACCAAGATGCTAACATGTTGAAGATAGTCAAGAGCCAAGATCAGAAATAGAAAAGCTGAATTTCCTCTCCCATCTGTAGGTGGATCTGTAGGTGGATCAGTGCCAAAAGCTCAGTGAGTGAAAGGAGGAGAAAACTGAGGCACAATGGACTCAGAAACAGCCCTCTTCCATTCCACTCCCTTGTTGGTTGATCTCTACCTTGCTCCCCCTCATGGTGCCCTCTCTCTCCTCCATCTTGGTATCACTCTCTGTGCAGATCTTTCTTTCCCTCCATCTCTCCTCCCTTTCCTACTGCGCCAAGGTCATGGAAATGCAGGGCGCTGAGGAAGCAGCTACAGGATTACAATAGAAAACAATCACACTGGAAAGGGCTAAAGTGGAACCCGAGGCAGAGAAATACAAAAGAACCCTGATTAGTAAGGAAACTTTGCCTCTGCTTCTAGTTCTTAAAATATGCACAGCTAAATAGAGCTGATGTTCAATTGTGAATTTGGTAATCACCATTCTAGTTAGAGGGGCATGCTGATGTACACTGTTTTCCCAGTATTTGTATAGTTCACACATGTATGGTCTTGGTTCTTCTCAATTAAGTTTCTTGTTTTTAAGTTACTAAATAAAAGCATCCCTTTCTAAATGGTGTACGCAAAAACTCCGCAAAACAATGTGAAACAACTAATCACACAGGAATGATGTTGGTTGTTTAAAAAAATCCTGCCTAGCCCTGTCTGGTAAATGACCAATCACGATGTTAACAGACAGACAGTCAACCTAAGTAGGTGCCCTATTTGGCCCAGCTGCATGATCCCATTTCTGACTGATAATGTGAATTTCTAAATTGATTTATCAAAGTGAACCAATTCACAAATAACAATTTAAAATTGATAGAAATGGAGTTAAGACTCTGAAAATATACAGATCTGGACTACAGGAAAGAGGTGAACTCTCCTTCAGTCTCCCTCACCCACCTCTGCCCGCTATCAACAGTTCAACACACATGCACCCTATTTCTTCCTCTCCTTGGCAATCTTTGAACACTACCAGCAGCTTATGCTAGGAACTTACAAAAAACAGTGGAGGAATCTACAAAAGAAATGGAGAAAACACAGCATAAAGTAACTGCACTCTTTAAATACTTACACACAAACTAAAGAATTAAAAAATACAAATTTATTTGATTATCCAATAAACATTTATTTGAAGACCATGTATACCTGCTGGGCTCAGGTTAACAGGTCACACACTCCTTGGGACTTTCCCCTCCCAAGACTTCAAGGAAGTGGCCCCTGAGTTTTCTAAGAGAAAACAATTTTGGCACACATCTCAAAGGGTGTTCTAACATTGTTTTATAATGCAATATTATTTTCTCTCTAATCTCACAATTATCGGGGACCAGGTAGTTTAAAGTCAATATCACTTAATATTTTGCTTGAATGATCCTTGAAATGGAAATCCTGTTAACACTACTATTTTGCCTCTATAGGAATAAACATTATTATATTTAGTATCCACAGTTCTCAAACTAGATATGAATACTGCCCTCCCCCAGGTTAAGGGCGGGGCACCACCAGATAAGATAGACTTTCAGGTAGGAAACAAAGCCACAGATGGAAGGGCACACCTTCCTAGAAAAACAATTTTTCCCTCAGAAGAAAATATAATATTTTATATTAAAAGAAGGCCCAACATATCATGTAGTAAAATTAACAACTAGTTGATGTTTTTTAAAGATAAAAATTCCAAAACTTTTAAGAAAATTTCTACTTGCAGCAGTGTATTAGGTTATATCCACAATATATGGCATTTTCTGCAAATGATCCTCTTGCCTTTAAAAGTGTGTAGCTTTTTTTTTGGGGGGGGGGGCGGTGAGGGGAGAGTTATGCTAGGGATCAAACCCTGGGACTCACCCATGCTAGGCAAGTGCTCTATCACTGAGCTACACCACCAGTCCTTACATGTTCTTTGATGAAACTTTGGGGGAATGTTTCACACACACTGTGAAATCTTTAAGAGTGTGAATTACATCCAAGTCCTTCTCTTTGTCCCCTGGTACCTAGGACAGTACCTATGACAGTATCTGGCACATGGTGGGTACTCAATAATGCTTGCAGAATTAATTTGGCTAAAATAATAACAGCATTATCAATAACAAAAGACTGTTATCACATTTGGATGGAAGGAAGAAAAGATGAACAGTTGTATGAGGAAGTAGAGGAGAAGCAATCCAGTTTACCAAAACAACTAATGGTTGCCATGGTAACAATCAGATGAAGCAACTCAATTTAGTTATTTTCCACTAACAAGTACTGGAAGGCAAATATTATACTTGTTTATTTCAGATTGGAAGGACTTAGGACACAAGTCTACCAAGTGACACTGGTGCCCATTAAATTTGATAGCCTCTGGAGAATTTGGAAAGGCATGATAATAGTAATTCCACCAATGATATTACTCCTAGTATCTACTTTGACCCTAAAAAGGTCACTAACCATTTAAAGATCAAGTGTCAAACATCTGCTGCAGACTTGATATCTGTGAGAAAGAGATTTCTCTCTCTCTCTCTCTCTCTCTCTCTCTCTCTCTCTCACCCACACACACACACACACACACACACACACATCAAATATGATGTGGACTCACCCTGCTTCATTCCTAAGATTATTACTTTTAAAAAATTAGCTGGATCCAAACTAAGTTACAGGATGAAAGATGACTCAAACAAACAATATAGTTCATAGTAATGTAAAAATTTTCTACTTCCCTGGTAGAGGCACTGCATTTTTATCTCACTTGTAAACAGTAGAAAGGATCAGTATCACACCCACTTTCTCCACATACTCCCTCTTTCACCTGAGTGAGTCATTGCCCCTGCACAGTATTCCCCTTACTTTCTAGACTTGAGAGAGACACTGGGAAGAGGAGGAAGCAAGGACTCCCAGATCTTGAGCCTTGAACCAATGAACAAGCACACTGACAAATCCCAAGACTATTTCCTTTTCTTAGTTTTAAGTCTCAGATATGCATTCTGATCACTAAAACGGAGCCTTTCTTATATCAATAAGGACATCTAGAGCTCAATATATTGTCAGCTAATATTCAAACAGGAAGCAGGAAAGCATGTTCAGCACTACAGTCTGAAAAGCAGAAATAGCAGCTGGAGACCTACTGTGACACCAAGACACTGACAGAAGCAAATGAAACTGAAAAAAGCTCTGAGCATCTCTCCCTCCATGCCCTGAAATCCCACCTGCCGCCATTCCCTTAACCCCTGGAAATTAAGTTAGTAACTTAGTATTATTTATTTCTCTCAGAATCATAGGGGCAATGAATATACAGTATGATTTTGTCATTTTATTCTAGTGTATAAAAAGTGAGAGTTGAATCCCTGGTCTTTAATTAACCGACCAAGTACCTTAATTTCTGGGTCAGTTTCTCCTTCAATCAGAGATAAGTCTTCTTTCCATGAATTCTGAAAATTAAAGGTATGAACTCTGTAAAATGCCTATCCCACAGTAGGCATCAGTGAATATCAGTGAATAAATGTGTATGCCTGACCAAGTTTTCTCTTCTACCTAGTCTTGGGAAAACAACAAATCCAAAAGCTACTATAAAGGATGCCAAATTGGCAAACTGCCCAGGCATTAGCCTCAGGGTGCAACCAGAAGGCCTTGAGTAGAGGATGACTTAATAGGGCCCAGTTGAGACTTAGGGAGCGCTCCTAAACTCGTGCTGTGTGCCTGTACGGAGGCTGCGGGTTTCAAGGTGGCACCTGTAATTAACAAAGTGCCATTTGCACGGCTCAGAAATCAGCAAGTGAAACTTTCCCCCTACAGCAGGATTATGTGAGCGCATTTCCTTAACTTTTTTTTTTTTTTTTTTTTTTTTTTTTGGCAAAGTTAAAGTAAGTTGCTTAACAGAGAAAAGCAACTCACAGAAGAGCCGGATCCACTGGGTCTGCATGTCCTGAAAGTTCAGAACAGAAGGCAGTGCAGCAGAGAAGGCAGGAAATGCCATCATCACCTCCCGCCCCTGAAGCACACACACCTGGGGATGAACTTGGCCTCGTCTCCAAGTCGCGCCTGGAAGTCCTGCCAAGCCCGACCCGGGTTCGTCGGTCCCCACGGGGCGGACAGATCCGCGGCGTCGTCCAGAATGTCCACGTCTTCGTCGCAGTCCGCGGGTTCGGCTCCCGGCTCCGCAGTAGCAGGCGGGGGCTCCAGTGGCCCCCAGCCCCGGCGCCGTCCTCCGCGCCGGGCCCCGCGGAAGCCGCGCGCGAACTCCTGGAAGGTGATGACGCCGTCGCTATTGGCGTCCAGCCGCTGGAACACGGCCTCGGCATCGGCCGGCAACACTCGCAGCTCGGCGCACAGCGCGCGGAACTCCTCACGCTCCAGGCGCCCGGAGCGGTTCGCGTCGCAAGCAGCGAAGAGGGAGCGCAGACGGGCGAGCTCCTCCGGGTCCCCGTCCGCCTCCATCCCGCCGGCGAGGACAGCCGACCGGGCTCCGGAGCGCAACCGGACAGCGCGAATCTGGGAAGTCGGGGCCACCTGCTGCTGCTGGGAGCCCCGGCGAGTTGGGCTCGTCAGGCTGGTTCGGCCACTTGCCGGGAATATCCGGGCGGGGCGAAGCGTCTGGGCGGGTCGAGGGCGGCCTGGCGGGCGGCGCGCTTCCACGCTGGTGACTGCCGGTCCCCTACAGGCCCCCAGAGAGGTCGGTGTGCCCCGGACTCCCTGCACAGAGCTGCAGCGCCGGGGGCTACTGAACCCAGCGCTGCGCTTTGGCATCCTCCACTTTCCCAGCGGGTCTGGCTCCGCCCAGCCAAGAGGAGGAACCTGGCTCTGGTTTCCATGCCTCCGGGAACCGGCCTGAGTCGGCCCAGTAGGATTTGGGGAACCCAGCAGGAAATAGGGGTGCTTCGCTTAAACACTGATTGCTCTAGTAAAGCGCATGGCTCAACTCTCCCCAGAGGTGGTGCTGGCATGAGCCATGGAAGCTAACTTCACGGGAAAGGAAGGGAGGGGTGAGATTCCAAATTGGTTAGTTATGTGCAAAAGTATTCTCTTCTAATTTCAGAAACTTGGTAAACCTTTATGTACAAGTTTTCTGACAAACCAAAGTACAAAGTTTCCTGGAAGACCCCCTTTTTTAATTTTATAAGCTATCGTTAAACTATATTCATCTAACACGAGGGCCCCTTGTCATCTAGATTTTCCATATCCCCCCAATCCTAACAATTTTCCTTAATCCATGATTCCTCAGCCTGACAGAAAATAATAACCAAAATTGCTTGACAGGCAGCATTTTTGAAAAACTGAAAAAGACTAGCGTAGTTTGGCTTGGATTTGTTTGGGGATTGATTTTTTTTCTTTTCTTTAATAAACTTTATGGAAATTATATACTCAAAGGTATACTACGCTTTGATTTTAAACACTTATTTTTGACTTATTTTTTAACACTGACTTCTTTGTTCATATAAGATCTTTAAAATCCTTCTGTTTATATCCTTTTAAGAAAATTCTGTCCTTCCATTTTCAGGAGACCCTCAGACTGTCTTGGATTATGACTGTGTCCAGGTGATTCTCCTGACCTATGAAAATACATGTAGGTGGGCTGGGGATGTGGCTCAAGTGGTAGCCCGCTGGCCTGGCATGAGCGGGGCGCTGGTTCTGATCCTCAGCACCACATAAAAATAAAGATGTTGTGTCAACCGAAAACTAGAAAATAAATATTAAAAAATTCTCTCTCTCTCTTAAAAAAAAAGAAAGAAAATATGTGTAGCTTACTTTTACTTATAGATTTTCTCTATCTTTTAGATTTTTATTTACTCTTATTTCTTTTAGTTTTGACTGTATTTCCCTTTTATCTTATTCTAGAGTACTTTTGTTGCTTAATACTTGGATTTTTTAAATATAATAATAAGTAGGGTATTTGACTGAGGTGTTCCTTCTAGGCAAACGTTCTTAAACACAAAGCTCAGTGCTAAACACCTGAGAAACTGTTTCTTGAATTGTACGGTTTCCTAACATCCACATTCACAGCATCTCTCATGCTGTAAATATAACTCCATCTGTAAATGTAACTAGTCAGTTATGAGAGTCATTCCATTAGAAGCCCTAATCTTAGCACTAATTGCTAAATGAAGGTAGTGCTGTATAGTTAGACAGCTAACACATTGAAATGAGTTTTATCATTAGTGCCATATAGTTAACTGATTTTGAGTCTATTTGCTTTTCTGTTTATTCTAAAGATTGATTTTTCCATACAAAGTAAAAAAGTTACTAGCTTGGTAATGCTTTAAAACTTTACATATACACTTATTAAACTGAATTTTTGAAATATTATCATACTGTTTAGACATTAATGACTCTGTTCTTTCAAAACAGAGGAGTTAGTGATTTTTAACTGCTTAAGCAGACTGCTCACACAACTTCATTTCTGAATTTTTACTGTGAACTTTGTGCCCCTTATTTATGAATTCTTCTGTTTTTGTTTTTGTTGTTGTTGTTGTTGTTTGTTTGTTTTGTTTTTTGTTTTTTTGGTAACAGGGATTGAACTCAGGGGCACTCCACCACTGAGCCACATCCCCAGCCCTATTTCGTATTTTATTTAGAGACAAGGTATCACTGAGTTACTTAATGCCTGCTTTTGCTGAGGCTGGCTTTGAACTTGCAATCCTCCTGCCTCATCCTCCCAAGCCGCTGGGATTATAGGTGGGTGTCCACCATGCCCAGCAGTTCTTCTGTTCTTTGACCTGCTTTTCCTTTTCCTTGAGCCCTTCATCACAAAGTCATCAAGAAACACATATTATTCCAAATATCATATGCATATGTTTTATTTCCACTGATATTAATATGTCTCAGACTAACTATATTAATTATCATTACATAACAACACAACCAACACATAGTGATTTTTTGGTATGTTTGTGTGTGGTGCTGGGGATTGAACCCAGGGCCTTGTGCATGCAAGGCAAGCACTCTACCAACTGAGCTGTATCCCCAGCCCAACATAGTGATTTAAAACAGCGTCCATTTATTCATTCATAATTCCGTTGTCATCCCTTTGAATGGGGTTCAGCTATGTGGTTTTTCTGCTAGCTTACCTGGGATCACTCAGGTGGTGACAGTTCCTATGAGCCAACTGGGGCTATTGGTCTTAGAGTGCCTTGCTCACACGTCCAGAAGGTGATGCTGGCTGTTGACTGGCTCATATGTCTTTCAGAAGAGAGCATGGGCTTCGACACACAGTGGCAATATTTCAAAAGAGTAAGGTCCTAATGCATAAGTGCTTTTGAAATCTCAGCTTGTGTCATATTGTTAACATTTTATTGACCTGTACAAGTCACGTAGCCAAACCTTAACTCAGTGTGTCAAAGAACTAAACAAGCCGTGGATCCAGGGAGACACCTTTCCTATAACAGCAGACCACACATGGGTGCTACAACAATCCCTATTCCCCCAGGGTCTGTCCTACTGTCCTCTTATTCATTCTGCAGCACCACAGCTGGACAGTCCTTAAACACCAATTATTCTCTTAGCCCAGTGGTTCCCTATCAGGTGGCAGTTTTATTCCCTATGGCACATTTGGCAATGTCTAGAGGCATTTTGGGTTAAGAAGAAAGGAATGTTGGAATGTTACTGGTATCCGGTAGGGAGATGCTTAATACTCCATGATGCATGGACCAGCTCCTTCCTTCTCTGTATGGTTTGGATGTGAGGTATCCCCCAAAGCTCATGTATGAGGCGAAGAAATGTTTGGAGGAGAAATTATTGGGTTATATAGCCTTTACCTAATCAGTGAATTAATCTCTGATGGGATTAAGTGGTGGCTGGAGGCAGGGTGGGTGTGGCTAAAGGAAGTGGTTCATTGGGAGTGTGGCTTTGGGGTATATATTTGTATCTAAGCAAGTGGAAACCTCTCTCTTTTCTGCGGATCATCATATGAGCTGCTTCCTTTGGCCACACTCTTTCTCCATTATGTCCTGCCTCACCTTGAGTCCCAAGGAATGGAGCCAGTCACTTATGGACTGAGATCTCTGAAACATGAGCCTTTAAATAAACTTTTCCTCCCCTACAGTTCTGTTCAGGTCCTTTAGTCACAGCAGTGAGAAATCTGACTAAAACACTCTTTCACTCCATTACAAAGAATTATCTGGCCAAAATTGTCAGTAGTGTGGAGCTTGAGAAAGACTGCACCCTAGCTTATAAACCTCAAATGATGCCACAGTAAAAAGAGAACCAAGGGTATACTCTTCATATTCAAAGCCCTCTCAATCTAGTTCTTCTGTAGACATCCAATCATATCTCCCTTTAGCCACATTTACCTGATTATTTTAATATTTCCTTATTATCAGGACAAAATGTAAATATCAAGCAAATTATTCAGATTTTTCCCTCTTCTTCCTAACCAAGAGATTTCCCAGCTTCGGTAGAATTGGATCTTGTTTTTCCTACCAGGATTTCCTCCATTTGATTGTGATGTGTTACTTACAAATACACTGCTTAGCAGTGTATTTCATTATATCAGCTTAAGTAACGGGCTTCAGGAATGCTTTTGAATATCCTCAGCAATACTCTCAGGGGAAAGTCAATGTTATATAATCAGTCTCTAATTTTTTAAAGAAACATAGGAAATTGGATCCTCTTCTATTTTAGCATCCAGAAACAGCTAGCCAAGAACAGAGGAGCCTTTGAAAGTCAGTGAATTGGTAGGAAAGGAGAGCTTGCCCATGGTGGTTATCATGACTTTCAGAGAGATCAGCTTGCTCTTTTGCTGCCCAAGGATCTTAAAAATCAGAGATAATCTTGTTAGAGTGTGTTTCTCAAAGTAGTGAAAAGATATTCTTGGAAAGAGACCTTCATGATCAAGTATATTCATAAAATACAAATAAATTTGGAAAAGAATCCTTCTCAAATTCCTTTTTGGATGAGGTAATGAACACTAATTAATCTAATATTTCCTAATTGCTTCAAAATATGTGAACAGTTAGTGTTTGATTTGTTTACAATTTCTATAAGCTTTCCACAAAGTGCTCTTGAGGACTGTACTGTAGGAAACTTTGTGTTAGACAATGACTAGGATGGTGAGTTATAAGAAATGATCCCTGGATACTACATTATACACTGACCCAACTTCCCATAATAATAATGAACCAACCCCCTTAACCTACAATAGTAGTAACAGATAGCCTTGCTTTTCCCCTCATCACAGGAGGAAGCCATTCAATCTTTCAACATTAATTTTGATGTTTCTACATTTATTGTAGATGCCCTTTATTTGGTTCAGGAAGTTTCCCTCTACTCCTAGTTGCTGGGAATATCTATCATGAATGGATTTTGCATTTTGTTAGATGGTTCCAGCATCTACTTAGATGATCAAGTTGTTTTTGCACCTTTGTTCAGTTAATGTGGTGAATGATATTGATGAATTTTCACATTTTAATCCAATTCTTGTGATCTCAGAGCTTCTTAAATAGTCTGTTCACCAATTTTCTATCGGCTCTAAGAGTGAGTTTTCAAAGAGTCTGGGCCCAAATATGCAAGACTTCTTATGATCTAGCCTTCAGAGTTCAGGCACCTTATATTGGTCTGTCAGATCACTGAGACCAGCCCAGATTCTAGGGGAAGGAAATTAATCTCCCTCTAGTGGGAAGAGTAGTAAAGAATTTGAAGACATCTCAAACAGATCTTATCTTTCTCTCTTTGAATTTGTCTTCACATTACCAACAATTTTTTTTCTGCATGTCTATATGTTTGAATAGAATGAAATATTTCCCATATCAACTCAGTCCACCATATTGATCAGATTTCTTTTTCCTGTTTTAATACTCGATTTAGTATCCATTTAGGCTGTCCAAGGAACAGATTAGGATTCCTTCCTAAGTGTTCCCAACAGGCCGCATTTCCACACCCATACCTCTTGCACATGTGCCCTGCCCTCCAGGCACACTGTTTCACAAACATTAAGCATTCATTATGTTGTTTCCTCTGCCCAGGATCCATTTCCTAATTTTCTACCAAGTTTTTCTCATTCTTTAAGAATCCTTCATGAGGTAGGTTTCCCAATTTTAAAAACAAGAATATCGTGCCTCAGATTGAGCAAGATGAGTAAGATCACACAACTAGAATTCAAACCTTATCACTGAGTCAAATTTGCTGCATGTTTCCCATCATTGTGAATGCCCCAGATGCTGTTTGCTCTACCCTTCCTCCTCAGGTCCTAGTGCACTGTGAGCCAATAATCATCTTCTTCATTATTTGTTGGAAGACCACCCTCAGGCTGCTACAATTTGTCTTGTCTGTGAGTCCAGGGAGCTATACGTGCCCAACAAGTCTCTAAAGTAGGCGTTAAACAAATAAATAGCCCAGCTCCTTTGCCCTCTACATAGAACAACTCTTAGGTTGCCCTACACAATCTTCAGCAGTGGAACTGACACCAAAATCATCCCCCAGAATGACAGTGCTTGTTGTCAATGTTGTACTGTGGTTATCGGTGTCCAGCCGCTGGAACATGCCCTCGGCATCGGTGGCTTTTTCCCTGTTCCTACCCAGTTCTACCTTCTCCTACCTTCTGTGTTCTTATGACTTTTCATCTCAGTGTCATGGTCACTTAACTATGGCAGTGCTAAAGCAGCATACAACTTCTTTTGCATGAAGAGTCTCTAAAGAGATTGAAGTCTAAGGATGTAATGTTGTCTGAAGTTTGAGTAAGGACTCTATACCATTACATAGGGTATCTGGAAGCCACTGCACTGCCCTGGCACTAGTTGTGCAGAAGTCAGCAACCCATTTGACATTGCTACAACACATTTAAAACCACTGGGAATGTAACTGAATATCTATGGGGTATAAACTAATAAATATTCCTTCTAGAGTTATCTGATTTACTCTTCGTCCTGATATGCTGAGTGACTAAAGAACAGTAGATTGTAACATGCCAATTAGTAATCTTAGGTAAGAGTTTAAATACATTATAAACAAATAATGCAAACAATAAAATATTTAAAATATTGTACTTTTTACTTTATCATTATCTGGAGGAGAGGAAGAGTATTTGACCTCCAAAAATGCATTATTTTTTTGCTGGGTGTGGTGGCACATGCCTGTTATCCCAGTAGCTAGGTGGACAAAGGCAGGAAGATCCTGAGTTT
Organism: Spermophilus citellus; assembly: GCF_964194105.1. Taxonomy (NCBI): domain Eukaryota; kingdom Metazoa; phylum Chordata; class Mammalia; order Rodentia; family Sciuridae; genus Spermophilus; species Spermophilus citellus. The sequence continues at coordinate 87,016,057 of NC_138183.1, forward strand.
GAAGCCAGCCTCAGCAATTTAGCAATGCCCTAAACAACTTAGCAAGTTGCTGTCTCTAAATAAAACATGTATGGGGATATGTCTCAGTGGTTAAATCCCTGATTTCTCCCACCCTCACCCTCCCCCCAAAGCATTATTTTTATATGATGCTGAAATTTCATATAAAAATGTCATTATCTATTTCCAACTAAACTGAAAAATAACTTATATGTCACTTTAATTGGGAAAAAATTCTGGACATATTTAACTATATTTTTAAGGTCATTGTTGGTAGAAATTCTATTTTCTGAGACTATCATCAGGTAAGGGAAGAAATATTTTGACTCTTTTGTTAGTTTCTTTTGTATTACTCAGATCAGTGGTGCTGGTTCAGCCACAGAGATGGAGAATCTTCAGTCTAAAGAAGAAGGCAGAGGAAGAGAAAGAAGAGGCAAAGGAGGAGGAGGTTCACAGATTACATAGAGTGGCTACAATTTAGCCTAGATTCTAAGCATAATAAATGCATAAAACATTTCTCAAATGACCTTGACTAATACTTTATATTTCTCAGAGAAGAAAAACAGAATCAAATATGAGAATAACAAATGTATTTTTAAAATTTAACACAGGTGAGTGTGTGTTTAGTAAGGGAATTCAATCACTCCAGTTTGTATAGGGTCCATAAACACAAGAAAACAAAAATTATTTTTAGAAGTGGTTGAAATAAATCAAAATAAAAACACTTTAGAACGTGTGAAAATTTTATGAAATTTCAGTGTCCATAACTAAGTTTTTTGGAATATAATCATGGCCCATTTGCTTTCCCACTGCAAGAGCACAACTAAGTAGCTGTGACAGACACATATGAGCTAGAAAGCCTGACTTGTTTACTCTTGAGCCCTTCACCAAAAGTTTGCCAACCCAACTTTGTAGGAAAAGTAAAGGAAGGGGAAGTTTCAGTTTTTCTCATAGCACAAGTTAATTTGTGCAATGGTAAGTAATCTACTTATTTTCAAACCAGTCCTCAACTTTCAGACACCTCTAAAACTCTTTCAAATCTAATAAAAATGTAATAATTCAACATGCAAATAAAGAAGTGAAATCACAAATGGTAGGAAATGGTAAGATGAAAGAAAACTGGAAATTCTAATGGCAACTCACTTAACATTTTAGAAATTAAAAGAAAAAAAACTTACTGACCTGCAGAATCTTGTGCAATTTTATCTGAGTAGGGTTTTTTTTGTTTCTCAGTATTATAGAACGATCCAGTGATAAATTCTTCTTAAATTGTATTAATTTTGCCTTTTGTGAATAATTGCTGGGCCTCTTCTCAGAAGGCAAAAAAGACCAATATGTTTCCCATTCTGCATTACCTGCCAGCAAATTCTGACAGTCTGATTATACTCTGTACAAATTTAGTGTTAAACTGCAGTTCTCACCTTGACTTCAACTCCATTTCCACTTTTTCTCTATGTAGTTTCTTGTCAAACATTTTTTAGTAGTATAATTTAGAATTGTTCAGCTCTGTGTGTGTGTGTGTGTGTGTGTGTGTGTGTGTGTGTGTGCGCGCGCGCATGCGCGCGCAGCGCCTGCACCTGCATGCACTTGTGTTTTTTTAAACTAGAAGGAAGCCTAAAGCTTTCTTGAAGGCAGGAAGGAATTATAAATTATAAATATTTACAAATAACTCTTGGGCAGTTATTTTTGTTTTAATATTGTACTATTAGATAATCACACCAACACTTTATTGTTATTAATTTACTAATTATTTTACAGTAGGTAGGAAAACATTAAGTATTTTTCCATATTTATATTCTAACAACAGACAAATCGTGTTCTATGACCACAATATGCTTCTTTTGAGAGAAGAGTATGAATTTGATCTCAAACCCACAAATACTACTTTTAGGTCCAGGGAATGCAGTATGTACATTATTAGATCAGAGGTACACATATTTATCCAAAATAATGAGAGATCCACTAGTCTACATAGAACTGAAAATAGTCCCCAATTCTATAATAGGAGGAGATGCTAAAATATTAATCTATTTTTTAGACTAAAAAAGATTAAAGCTCCTTTCCCCAGAAGTACAAAATGAGACAAAATAGATCAGTGACATGGAGAGTCATCAAATTCCAAAAGATATTTCTATTCCCCTGGAAACCATTATATAGTTCATTATTCAAAGGAGGGGATATTCAAATGAGTCTCTCCCTCACCAATATCCTGAAGTCTCAGGTTAGCAATAAACTAGGACATGAATGTTTCACTAATACAGTAAGTGGACATACAGAATCAGGATTCCTAATGATGTAACATGTATTCCTTAACTTTCAAGTCTCTAGTTTCCTAGAAAATAAAAGGATAACATGGAGAGCTTAAAATCAATAACAACAAGGGTTTCATTTGCACCATAAAATGCAATAGTGGAAGAAGACAGAATCCTCTCCCCGCCAACATAATTGTTGAGAATGTCACACCTTTAGAAATGCTTTCTAAAACTGTATATATTTCATTGTCTATTTCAAGCTCTAAACTCATATTTTACAGCAATAATAAAATTATTAATTAATTTTTAAAAATACATTTACAGTTGGAAAACCAAACTTCCTCAACTGTTTCATTATTTTGTTTTGAAACCTAAAATTGTTCAAGCTGTGATAATACAAAAAATCTCAGATTTCATTCAAAAAGTTCAGATGTCAAAGAACAGATTAGGACTAATCAAATAATTCTTAAAATATGGAACACAACACCTGAAGTCATAACATCAACTCTTATAACCCTTAACATGTTTTTCTTTCCCTAGCTTCTGGCATTATTCTGATAAATGTTATTTCAAAGACAGAGTTCACCCTGACTGCAACGTCTTTCATTTTAAGTTTGTTCAACTATTTTCTGAATTTTTGTATAAATTTCAAAGTACAGAGAAACTAACGTATTTTCTGCTATGGAAAAAGTCACGGAAACCTGTTTTATCCTTAAATGAAGTTACCAGAAGCAACTTTCCATATGATGTTTAATGATAGCTATAATTCTCTGTTGATAACCATGAGGACTTATGAAGGAACACAAACTAAAGCACAGCTAATGTCAAACCTCCTCTTCACTTTATGATGGCATTTAAGACTGAAAGAAACACAGGTAGGATAATCCATGTTCTCTTACTGTCTACAAGTTTTGCAAAGTGTTTCAACCACATCCAAGGTGACATTCTTGAAGAAATTTAGTTTCAAACATTCCAAAGTAATATGACAATAATTAGCAACTGAACAAACTTTGGACAGGAGAAAGAAGACAGAAATTTTGTGGGAATAAGCTGTTAAACATACATTTTGCCAATAATTTTCAATATTTTAACACTGGTACGTCCATTAGCCACACCCCTCCTCACCTCCTCTATCAGCCAAACTGGGAATGCAAATGGAGCATGCAACATCATCAGCATCGTCTCTGAGATTATTACAAATTTTGACATTACTCTTGACCCACCAAATCCAGAACTCTGAGTGTAGGAGTCACCAATTTGAGTTCTGGTAAGTTCTCCTTTTGATTCTGACATAGGTAAAATTTGAGAATCACTGACCTCAAACAATAGATTTTAGTTGTTAAAGTAAATTTAAGAAGAGATCAGGCTAAAGAGTTCCTGGGCAGACAAAGCTAGTTAAGCCTCAAAAGTGACCTTAACTTTCTTAATTGTGAACATAAGTAAAACTTAGCTTGAGTTATTTCTTTGTAAATGCCCATATTAAAGAAAAATGAAACTTAAGGATAATCATCAAAAGCTACCTACTACCTGATAGGCTGTATAACTAGGGATTTTCCAACAGGACAAACCAAATAAGGTGCTATGATTTTGACCTAGATTGTCTCCCGAAGTCTTGTGTGTTCAAGGACGGGGCTTTGGGAAGAGTTTGCATCATGAGGACACTGACCTCATCAGTGCGTTAATCCATTAATGGCTAAATGAACTATTGAGGCATAAACTGGAAAAAAATAGGCCATTGGGGTGTGCCTGGGGAAGGTTTATCTGCTCCCCAGCTCCTTTCTCTCTGTTTCCCAGGTGCCATGAGCTGAGCAGCTTTCCTCTGCTGTGCCTCTCTGCCATGATGTTCCCCTCACCTCAGTTTCAGAGCAATGAAGCCAGCCAACCAAGGACTGAGACCTCTGAAACCATGAGCCAAAATAAACCTTTCCTCCTCTAAGTTGTTTCTGTCACGTATTTGTTTGGTCACAGTGACAGAAACTTAACTAACATACAATCAACTATATAACTGTAACCAAACATTTAATTCAATTTTACCCTATAAAAGCCTTCCCCTAGCATTCTATCCATGGAACCTTTGAACCACATCTGGTTTGGAGCTGCCCAATTCATGAATTGTTGCTTGTTCCTAAAAAGCCTTTTAAAATTTATGCTTTTGTGCTTCAGTTTACTTTTTTTTTTTTTTTTGTACCAGGGAGTGAACCAGGGGTGCTCACTGACTGAGCCATATTCCCAACCCTTTTTCTGTTTTATTTTGAGACAGTGTTTCACTAAGTCACTTGGGACCTTGCTAAGTTGCTGAGGCTGGCTTTGACCTTCCTCCTGCCTCAACTTCCCATGTTGCTCAGATTACAGTTATGTGCCACTGGTGTACACCACCCAGCCTGGCTTCAGTTTAGCTTTTAACACAACCTGCTTGCATATTAAATTCACCTGTGACATGATAATTTAAAATATGTTGATGGCCAGAGAATTATCTTCAAAGATCCCACCAACCAAAAAAAAATTATACTTCTAAGAAACAACTTGTTAAAAATTAATTTATAGGCAGAAAGGGTAAAAATCTCCTTCAATTGGCTGCTATTAGGATCTTCTAAAATAATTTAATCAATTTTACAAAAAATTCATATTCAATATCATATTTATCCTCTCCAAAAGCATTAGTATTTCTGTCCATTTAAGACTCTTCTGTTAAGCTAGTTACCAGCTTTCAATTTTAAAAATTATGGGACTGTAGGAAGACTGGTAAGAATGGAGCATAGCAAAAAAGTGATGGAAATTAGGGCAACTGGGTTTGTATCAAACATATTTCCATCTCTTCAGACCTGTTACAGAAGGGGAACAGTCATCCCTCTCAGAACAGCACAAAGAGAAATAGAAAAATCCCATGCAGATATGCTATGCCAACATTAAAGGTAAAAGAACTTTCAAATTTAAATGCTAGCCATTGTGATCTCTGCTTTCCAGATGACAGAATAGATAATGTGTGTGGCCTGCACACACTATCAAAGATTACTTGGGTTAGAGATTTTGAACATTTTATATAGCACACTGTGAAGGGTGCTTCTTCATGCTAACAAGGGCATGGGCAACTTCTGCTGCACTTTCCCTAAAGGATTCTCCAGGTTTCTGTAGTGTGAGAGCAAGCACATGTGCCTAGTCAGAAGCCTATGCCTTTTAATGTTAAGAAACATTCTAAAATGAAAATTTCTTTCTGTCACCATCCATAATGTGGACTTTTTGTCTAATTTCATGTTAATAATGTGGAATTTACAGAAATGCTATAAATTTAATCTAGCTTTCCATAAATAATAAATTTTGATATCTTGTTGGATTACAGTAATTAGACTGGTGCCATGTAGGAAATGTCTTCCCTCTGTTAATTATGAAAATTAAAAAGTCTTTATAATGGGCTTACCCAAATTCAGCAACACTCAGTTTGTTTGTTTGTTTTGTTTCATTTTACTTTTAAAAATATGTTGTTAAAAGCAGAGATTCTTAAGTTAGCAATGCTAAGTTTATTTACAATGAGTGATATATATTCTTTGGGATAAAAAAAAAAATATTCAGTAGGATGAGCTGAAGGCAGCAGGGCCAGAACCAGTGAGACATGGGGCTTTCCCCACAGTGCCCAGCATTTTAGAGCTAACTGCAAGGTTGAGCGGCAACCAATTGTCATGCATATAGAGACAGGATATCCTCAGTAGATTCTGCACTTCTGTGTACCTGCATAAAATCAGGTTACCTCTGATTCCAGCCACAGTCTTGGGGAGCATCTCTGAGCAGGCTACCATCTTTATGCTGCCAGAGCTTAAGCTGCACATCTTTTTCTTTCTGCCCTGGGGCTTCTCTGAAGTTCTGTTGGGTGTGGACACCCAGGGAGCCGGTTGGCATTACCATGCCAACACAAGAATTACGTCCAAGTGAATGCATGTCTGACTACTGTGTTTTTAGGAGGGAAAAATGTTCATCAAATGACAAAACCATATACTATCCAGAAATGTTTCTGTCCATTGGAGTCCTGAAATAACAATCCATGTATGATTAAGCAAATTGAAGGCATCTCTCACATTGCCTCTGAGTTATCTTCTGAAAAGGAGGCTCTGATTCAATTGCTCCCATTAAAAACAAACAAAAAACTTGAAATGCCTATGTCTGACAGAAAGAAGATGAGCATTTCTTTTTTCAACTATAAATGTCTCTAGGATGTGTTCCTTGATTTCATTTAGTACTTATGTTCTATGCTCTTAAAGACTTTGGTCTTTTCCCTCTAATAAAATCTTACCAAAATAAATAAATATATATTCAATAGAATTTTAACGAACAATGAAGCTTAACACCAAGTGTTTTCTATGTGCCAGGCCCCTACATTTTTCCTACATTAGCCCTATAAATCCATTCAATAGTCATGATTTGGGTATTATTAGCATCATTCTCATGTGACTGATAAGGAAACTGAGCCTTGAAGAGCTTAAGTTGACTTACCTAAAGCTACATAGCTAATAAAAGAGCTGGTATTTGGACCACGGAATAAGGCTCTAAAATCCACACTCCAGATCAATGGTTCAGACTACTGAGTCTTTTACTAGACATTTTAGTTAGAACTCCATTGCTTTGCACAGAAAAAGGTATTTGCATCTAATTCTTTATAGTCTGTCAGTGTGTTAGTTGACTTCTTGCTGCTGTGACCAACATTTCTGACAAGAACAACTTGAAGTAAATTTTTACTTTGGCTCATGGTTTCAGAGGATTGGCCCATGGTCAGCTGATTCCACTGGAATGGGGCTGAGGTGAAGCAGATACCATGTTCAACATAGAAGGTTGTAGCAGAGGAAAGCTGCTCGGCTCCTGGCAATCAGGAATGAGAGAGAGAGAGAGAGGGTGGAGGAGAGGCAGAGAAAGATACAGACCCCAGGGCACACCCTTAGTAACCTACTTTTTCCAGCTATGCCCCATCTTCCTACAGTTTTACGCACCACCACCCCCTGCCCAGTAGTCCATTAAAACTATTAATCCATCAAATTGATGAATTCAATCATTGCCTGAAAAGCCACACCTCTCTGCATTGGGGACAATGACTTCAACACATGAGTTTTAGGGAACATTCTAGATCCAAATGATAACAGCTAGTAAGTGAGCAGATATGATTCTGGTTTGGTCTAATTGTTCCTGTTCATCTCTGCTCCAAATCTAACCAATAACAAAATTGCTGTGAGTGCATGACAGGATACAGACACAAGTTTCTATGTTTCCACAGGCACAAAAATGATGCTTCACATTTTCTTATAAGAAAGCACATTCATGCACCTGAGGAAAATCACATAAAGGCAGGTTTTATATTTCTGTAATATGTTTATCTCAAATTATTTAACCACCACTGGAAGGTCTCATTGCTTTTAGAATAGAACAGTCTTTTCTCTCATAATAGAGTAGATCCTGCTAAAATAGCTCAGTTCTGCTCAGGAGGCACCATGTCTACAAGAGTTGTAGTTAAACAATGAGACAAAGGAGTCTCCAGAGCCTGTCATGTATTTACCTACTTGATCACCCCTCTATAAATTAAACTATAGACCTAGTGGCTTGGGGGCAATAAACAGGACAGTGTAACTACTTTTGAATTCACATCTGAGTCAACTCAATGTTTTATTTAAGACCTGGAAATAAAATATAAACGGAAGACACTGAGGAGGCATGAACTAGATAATCCTGTAAGAGAGTACAAGGAAGACCAACAAAAATGGGATGTTGCCATAGTTACCAGGAAACAGCCTGGACTCTTGATATCAGAAAGATATTGAAAAATGTGGCAAAATAAGCTCTTAAAACTTGAGTCATTCTCTTATTCTCTCTCTGTGTTCTTTAATTACTGTGATCGTGACCTTTGGAATAAAACCAGAATAGGAAAAAATACCTTTATTCTGCCTATTGGCAATGCTCAATCCTTAGGAAATTTCCTCTCTGGAGCCTCTATTGAGTATCAGAGTAATTAGAGACATGGTTACCCTATAAAATGAACATACTTTCCTAATTAGAGAATGGATCTGACCTACCTATCACTCATGGAAGCCCACCACCATGAAGATCCCAGAGAAAACTATGGTGCCAGCTGAATAACACCACTTTCATTAATTCCATATCAACCAAGGGACTTGCTTTTGTCTCAGTTGACAAAATCTGTAGTGAAAATGTAATGGACTTATCAATTGCCCCAGGGCACTCCATATTCTCTTTTCTTCATTATAGGTCAGTAAGATTTAGAAGTGAGATTCAAATATGTGTAGCCAGCTGATCAAAGCTTCCTACAATCTTTGTATAGATATTCACAGATGAAAAACATAAATAATGAAAATCAGAAAGAGACAAAACCAGAAAGGCAACTTCCATCTATAACAGAGTTTAGACATAAATAACAATTTAGACCTAAATGAAACTGGGCTTCAGGTCTACAATGAAGCAAATTTATTGTGTCTCCCTTTCTATTTGTTTGGACTTTTATCAGTGGCTGTATATATTGAAAAAGACAGAAGTATATTTAGAAGACAATGAGATTGGTAAAATAGAAAATGGAGGTGAAAGCGCATCAATTTGTAAATCTAACAGAAGATACTGGGCCCAGTGATCTCTAAGTATAGAAGAATACATCATCTGTAGTGAATGAATGAAAAACACAAGGGTAGTTTGAACTTGTGTATATTCAATATAGTCCTATTTTTTCCATTCAGATCTATTTCTGGGTCCTGTATCTAGATGCAGTTTCAAAGGAAGAAAATAGAGCGCAATTGCTACATTTCTTCTAGAACATCAGTGGGTTACACCTTAAAATTCTGGTTTAGAGTAAGCAGGTGAGTTCCATAAATGGCTTCCTGTATGACTCTCTAAAGGTGATAAACGAGTGTTTCATATATTAACTTTAATAAGACATTTTTAGGCTTAAGAATATTGAGTTTAAAACATTTTAAAGCACACATTTTGTATATACTCAACTACCTTAAAATGTTACTCATTTTATATAAAAAATTAACTGAAAAGCTATTCACAAAATGATATACTTGGGTAAATATTTACAAAATAGTTCAAAAACTAAACACCAATGCCATAATATAAAGAATATTTATAAATCATGTTATAAAGAATATTTATAAGATGTGCATTTCAATAGAAAAGGGAACAGAAAATCACATACACGTATAAAATACAAAATAAATTTTTAAAATGCAAAATGTCATTAATGATATAAAAATGTAAAAAATCATCAGAAATAATAATAATAACACCCTATAAAATTTGCTGTGTTTTTAAAAGACCCCAGGAGTGTCCAGTGCTGTGACAAGATAGGTACTTTTATACACTACTGTTGGAAAAATAAACAAGTATATCCTTTTTTGAAAGGAATTTAGCACATTTATTATAATCTCTAAAAATGTTTATTTCATAATTTTTGAACTGGTAGTTTCTCTTTCCAGGGCTTTATATCAATGAAACAATAAAGACGCAAACATTTGTGTACAATAATGTTTATTTTCATGTTATTTCTAATAACTAAAAATAGAAGCAATCTATATGTTCAACAATAAAAGAAAATATAAATAAGTTATTTCATGTTTATATAATAGCATGTTATACACACATGAAAGTATTTTTTAAATGATGACAAGGAGAACAAGTTTAGGTGGAAAAGAGACAAATACAAAACTATATTTACAAAATGGTCCAATTTAAGTGTATTGTAATAGTGTCATATCTGAATTTCATTACAATTAATTTAAAATGTTTTATTTGACATATTATGAAGATCATAAATTAGTGACTGACATACTATTTTCTTACAGGGCCAGGTAGTTAATATTTGAAACTTTTTGGGATTTAATTGGTATTAATCATAGGGCCGAAGGATAAACTAAAGATATTGTATAGCATTGATATATATAACCATTTAAAATATTATCATTTAAAGATTAAAAAAAAAAACAGGCAGCTGGCTACAGTTTGCTAACTCGTGTCTTGCATTAGCTAACTTACAAAGTTTTCAAGTAGATTTAGGACCTATAATGTCTTGTTTGGTTTAGTGCTAATAATCATACTTAGTTCATGCACCTCAAAGGACTGTGGTAAGCACTTAATGTACAGGGAAGCTGCTAGCACATAAAACATGACATAATGGTCCTACATAGTTTTATATTTTTACATGTACATCGTTGAAAATATGACAGGATGTGGCACCATTTGCTCTCAACTGAAGTTCCTTTTCCTTTCTTCACCCATTTAAATCCCCCAATCCTTCAAGGACTATCTGGAGTTAGTCTCTTCCAAAAAGCCATCCCGACTCTTGAACCTACATGAATCTCACATTATGCGTATGCCATTTAGATTCTGCATGTATATATGATATTTTTTCTGTGTTAGATGATATGCATCTTAAGGGAAGAACTTGTCTCGCATGTTTTTTATGTCCTTCACTGCAAACAGTTCACCATAATTACTTTGAACTTTTTATGTATTTAAAATAGACATTAAATTAAATGAGAGGAATGGCACAGCTGCATTTGCTTCAGAAATACTCCGTTTTGTGATTCCAGGGAATGAAGACTTAACCTCCAAGAAATCCTTTATTTGACATTTTACAAAGATATACACCAATCAGCACAAATAGGTACAAGAACATCATTTAATGTTTCCAGGGAAACAAAATTGCTATCTGTAAACCACAGTCATGCTATACCCTCCCACTTCGCTTCAAACTGAAAATAATAACAATTAAAATAACACCTAGAAGCTGGGAGATCATGGACTTCGTATAATCAGTAGTATTTGATCCTCAATACATTCACATGTTTGAAACTATTTTCAATTTACAGATAGAAAATTTCAATTTTGTGAGATAAAATAATTTAAGTATCATAAAAATACATTACATGGCTTCAAACAGTAAACAAATGACATGCATAGGACCCTTCCCACTGCACACATTCGAGAGCAAAACCAACTAAGAATTGTTAAGTGCTTACTCACTAATGACATAGCACAAAATGTGCTAGGTGTTATGGGGATGTGAAAAGATAGAATCAATCTCTGAAAGTCAGAGACTGTAAATATAGCAAATTCAAGTATTTGGAAAAGGTCCAAGAATATAAACAAAAATAAAAGAACATACTTGTTAAAACATGCATTTACATTAAGAGGCTAATTTTGATAGATGAGCTCAAGGAGCAACTGCCAGGGGTCATTAATGTCTGCAGTAAGTCAAAAGAATAAACCTTATCCTGAACACTTCTCAATATGGATGAGTTATCTAATGCTTGACAAATTACCACCACCAGCCCTGCAAACATATAGTTCTCTTTTAAAAATCACATTTTTTTCTCAGTTTTTCTGGGTCAGGACTCTAGGGAAACTTAGCTGAGTGGTGTGACTTGATGAGTCTGTAGTTCAGCTGTTGGATGTCCGCAGTCTCATCTAATGACTGGGGGCAATTGCTTCCAAGCATGCTCCTTGGGTTGATTGCCTCAGTTCCTCACTGGCTGTTGGCCAAAGAATTCAATTCTTTACCAGTCTGAGTGTTTTCATGATATGACAGCTGCCTTCCTTCAAAAGAAGTGATGGGGGTATTGAAATGGAGAAAGAAAGACGAGAGAGAGAGAGAGAGAGAGAGAGAGAGAGAGAGAGAGAGAGAGAGAGAGAGAAACTGCCCAAGAAGGAAGCCACAATCTTTTAACACCTTAGCTCAGAAGTGAGATACCATCATGTCTACCATGTTCTCTTGGCCTTACAGACCAATCAATACTAATACAATGTTGGAAGAGACTACATCGGGTATAAATACCAGGAGCCAGGGAATCTATGGGAACCATCTTGGATATTGGCTGCTGTAAAGGGTAACTATGACATTCAGAGCAACTTAAATCAAGTATTTGGTCACATCCCCTGGTTCTTTGGGACCCAGGAACACAGTGAGAATAATTCTATATCTGACCACCTAAGCGTGAGGATTTCAATAGACGCCAGACTATAGGAAATAGTAGCAGAGATATTGATGACAAAAATGAAAGTCACTCTGCTATGGACTAAATTGCACACGCACATGCATGGGCACGTGCGCTCGCGCACACACACACACATTCATATTTTGAAGCTCCTATCCCATTTGCAGATGGATGTTTTGGGGGGTATTTAGATTTAGATGAAGTCATGAGGGTGAGAGCCCTCGTGATAACTTAGTGTCCCTATAAGAGACTTAGAGAGTTTACTTGCTTGTGTGTGTTCTCTCTCTCTCCTCTTTCTTCCTCTTGTTCTCTCACTTTCTCATCCTCCCTTCAAACCCTACTTTCATGTGAGGATTCCAAGATGGCATCTGCAAGCCAAGAAGAGAGTCCTCACCATAACCCAACCATGCTGGCACCCTTATGGTGGACTTTTGGCATCCAAACTGTGAGAAACTACTTTTAGTTTCATAAGCCTGTTGATTTACAGTGTTTTGAGCTGTCAGGAACCCTACTCCATGTACTGTCTCCCTTGTGCTGGAGCACAAGCCTTGTTCTGATGGTGCTGCTTGTCACTTCATGATTTCTATGTCCAGTTGAACAAAATAACCACATGCTGATTGGTAATAAGATCATCTTTGAGAGATACAAAATGTAAAAGAGTGTGAATTCAGTCCTTTGGCAGGTAAAATTTCCAGATCTAGCACATTTGAGAGCAAATAGTTTAAGGAAACATCTCTAGGAAACAGAGCTGGCAGGATATTTGAGCATTATCTGATTACCCCACCAACAGTCAAATAAAAGCATCAAGTTTGCAGGGAGGCATCCTCTGTGATGAAAAGTGACAGCTGACAGTAAGAGAAAACACACACACACACACACACACACACGCACACACGACTTTAAAAAGCAAGTTGAATAATACTAAATGTACCATTGTTAGGTCCATTCACAGAGGGGCAAAGAGCCCTGTGCACCTCAATAACCCTGAAAGAACACATCTAGTAAGCACTGGCATTGCAATAATGGCCCTCTGAAATAAATACCTTTCAGAGATCTGAAATAGATTGCTTATTCTTTGTCTATAAATACTAAGCTTGTATAAAATGGTTATAGAAAGATTTACATGAACAAGTTCATTTTATGGGTTTTTAAATACTTCTTAAACTTAGATACAATATACATAACATACAATTCACCACTTTAAAGTATACAAGAAAGTAATGTTTAATATATTCAAAGAATTGCACAATCATCACCACTATCTAAATGCAGAACATTTTTATCACCCCCCCAAAAAAAACACTGTAACCATTATCAATCACTTGTACTTCTTTTGAGACAGCATTTAAAAAATATATTCTACAGAGTGATAGCTTGAGGAATGTCAATGGATGTTTTATCAGAAAAGTTTCGTAATCAAGAAAATATATAACATTGGATTGCATGATGTTTAACAGACTTCTTTATTGCAAGACCTCTCAGTGATTTTGATATGTATAGATCATCTGTCATACATCTCTATGCAGAAGATAATGGGCAACATTTCTCATATTTATTTAACCAAGATACTATTAATATGGGACTAGTGTTCCAAAGACAAATTGAAACACTGTGATGAGATGTTATTCCTGTCTTCTGAGACTCTATGTTCTAAACTCACACTATCTAATACAACAGCCATTAGCCAGATGTGGCTGCTGATGACTTGAAATGAGGTGAGGCTGATTGAGGAGTGCTATAAGTATAAAATACACACTGAATGTGGAAGATTTAGTACAAAAAACCCAGAATGTAAACGATACCATTAATATTTTATATTGATTACATGTTAAAATGATAATAATTTCAAATATATTGGACTCAAACAAAATACATTATTAAAATTAGTTTCACCTGCTTCTTATTAATTTTTTAATGTGACTCCTAGAACAATTTTTAATTATACATGTGGATTGATTTCTACTTCTATATATATAAGCCTTTCTTAGAAATATCACCTGAAATCAGTTCAAAACTCTGTATCTTATTTATGAACTCTGGAAAGTTATAGAGTTGTTTCTTTAACTTGTAAAAGTCAGGTGCATACACTATAAAAAAGAAAATTCATTATATTTGTTTAATAATAAGGTTTCATTTAAAAATCCTGATAATCAGTAAGTATGAACAAAATACAATGAGGTTACTTTAAAAAAATGAGAGAAAGAGAGAGCCTGTCTAATGTACAGCTCTTGCTCGAGTTGGTGCTTACAAATATTAAATGAACAATTTTACCTAATTATATATTACTATTTTAACAAGAGATCTGGCTAATTAACTTTACTTACAGCAATAACATGCACCCTGGTAGTGATGCCTGCAATTATTGTGTCTTACATTATAATTTTTACTTTATTCAACAATAGTTAAAGTAGCTTTGTGCCCAAGCATAACTGGAAATCTCCTTCAGACTGGTGAATGCAGAGCATGTTGGAGTGACTGTCACAGCTGGCAATGGAAGAGTGGCCTATTGCTTTCAACATTCTGGGAAAGGTAATTAGACAGACTCATGATGATTTAAGAATTAAAAGGAAAGACTAACCTGGGAGGAAGAGAGATGGTACCTCTGGAACCACAGGTGGACAGGTTCAGAACCAGTTTTTATCAGCCAACTAATATCCTAGTAGGTAGTAAGTGATCTGGAGGAACTAAACACTAGTAACTTAACCTCCCCAAGACCTCAGTCTTGGGGTAAACTGCTTAGAACTGAGTTGAAGGAGATTCAGTTTCCTTCAATGAATCCTGTTGGCTTCAACAGAGATCTGAATCCATAAGCATCACTATAGCTGGGGATCCAGGAATCTGCTGAGCCATGAGTCCCCAGCATCACCCCTGCGATAGTAGGAAGCAATAGTAGGAGTGGATTTGAGATTCCCGTCTTTTCACCTGAGTGATAGTTGTGTTTGGATGTGAGGTGTGCCCTCCAAAACTCCTACATTAATGCAGAAAGGTTCCAAAGAAAACTAATTAGATTATGAAAGCTGTAACTTAATTAGTACATCCTAAATTGGAATGGACCCTGTTGTAACTGTAGGTTGGGGTGGGGGACTGGAGAAGTGGGTCACTGGGGGTATGCCCTGAAAGGGTCTTGCCTGCACCCCACCACAACCACCACCACTCTGTCTCTATTTCCTGCCATGAGCCCAGCAGCTTTCCTCTACTGGGCCCTTCCTGCATGATGTTCTGCCATGCCCTGGGCCCAGAGCAGTGGAGTCAGCCATCTATGGACTTTGACCTCTGAAACCATGGGTCCCAAATAAACTTTTTCACTCCTGAGTTGTTATTTTCAGGTATTTTAGTCACAGTGACAAAAAAAAAAAAAAAAGCTTACTAAAACAACTGGGTAGATCTGACCCACTCTTAGATGGCGCAAGCTCCTAGGGTTCCAGGACAACTTAGTGAGAAGACAGACCAAGAGGAAGAAAATGGGTTTCCTATAAACAAGGAAGGAATTGTTTAGACAAGCAATGACAGTCATGTGCTACATAATGGTGTTTGGGTCAATGGTGGACAGCACATTGATGATGGTTCATAAGATTTATATAGCCTGCTGACATTGGAGCTATCTTAGTTTGTGTAAGTACACTCAGTGATGTTTGTACAATGAAATCACCTAATGACACATTTCTCAGAATGTGTCCTTGTCCTTAAGTGATGCATCACTGTGGTTATACATGTAAAGAAATAGGATCATATTTTAATTCCAAGTTTATAAAGCAGTTCTACCAAAAATATATATTTTGCATATATGCCTCTTGTCAAAATCTCCTCCTCAGTTGATTGAATAAATCTCCTCAGTCCTAAATTCATTCATCATGCATTTTCCATTTTGAAGAATCTTCAGATTTTTTTTTTTTTGCCCATCATATCATAGTGTACGTTACAGTCTCACAAGTTGCCCATAGAATGATAAATTGAAATGGATAGTTAACTCATGATTTATTTTCTTAAAGCAACTGGACAAAAAGGCTACAGTAGTAATGACTATATCCTTACTTTTTATTGTTTATTGTGCTTGACTGAGATGAGTCAAGGGTAGAGTCCTGAAAAAAATGTTTTAACTTATCTGGGAGCAAATGAGTTTACCAGATGGGTTCAAAAGTGCTAGCATTATTTCTTTGTTCTATGATGAACTCCCTCTTAGGATAGTACAATGCAAACTTCTATAGTATCTTAATATTGTTGCGTATCAAAGACTAAAACACAATTTTAGTCTCTACAGGATGTGCAGAGAGATGATGTGAATTGGAGGCTTATACTGATATTTACTAATTGGGCAAATTTGGGCAACTTAATTCCTTTGAAATACCAGTTTCCTCTGGGAAAAGCTAGGAATAGGTGCCTACCACTTGAAGTTATTGATGATTAAACACAACCATACCTGTGAAGGTGCCAATCAAATGAAGGCAACATGCTTTGGGAGGTGGCATATGGATGGGCTTTCTCAGCTTTCACTCTGGTGGCAATCTCTGTTTTGTGCAGCCTTTGATGCTACTGTTGGTGTGACTTTCTAAATCTTCCACAAGCTAGATTTATTTGTAGTGAATGTTGCCCTGTTGGAAATTTTCATTCAGTGTGGTAGAAAGTACGTTTCTTAGTCTAAATGACCTGGGATTGTAATTATAGTCTAGCTGTGTGATCTTGGGTAAGTTATAGCCACTCTCTGGAGCTTGATAACATCATCATTATTTAAACAAATGTTTTGGTTAGGGAATCCTGAAGTTCACACATTTATTCTAGTGCCAGAATCTATAGAACCCCCATTTGAATATATGAATATATGAATCAGAGTCATGAAAGTGCTTATTCCATGTTGTGCTCAGATTAACTAAGGAAACTCAAATATTATAGCAACATGGTACTTATTTCAATTCAAGTAAGTTAAATAATAGACAATCATGTTGCAATTGTACAGCATCCAGCATCTTATTTAAAATATTGAATAATCCAGTGTGATATCCATAATGCTAACTTAAGAGCTCTTCCTGGATGAAAAGTAAATGTCTAGAAATTGAATAAGATTGAACTACTGTCGCTATGTGAATTTACTGTTTTGAATAAACAGAAACTAAGAATCATAGGTTATTTCTTTCCAGAACTTCAAGTTTGTGAAAGACTTGTTCAAACATATCTAAATACAACATTAAGCAAGCTGAGAGAAAACTGTCAGTTTCTAATGAAGAATTCCTTTCAAGAACATGACACTTTTATTAAAAAGAAAAAGAAACACAGTGTTGTTCTCTCATGGTTTCATTCAAAACAGTATTCAAAGCTAGAACAATTTGGAGCCTAAAATAAAGCCAATAAAAGAGAAATTTGTGCTCATAAAAATTTTCACTCAGGATGTTTAAGTCAGACCATACTTTTGTACTGGCTTCCAGGAATCCACATCACAAAGTTTACAAACACCATGTGATGATAATCCACTCTCAGGCCATAGTACTCTACTCAAAATTCAATCTTCAAACCCACCCACCCTATTGTCATGGCATATCACCTTTTGGTTAATCATAGTTAGGAGTAGAAATAGACTATCTTCTCCTTCCATATACAAGGAAGTGTATGGAATATAGTAGTGATGAAATTGTAGACATGGGTGCATGCTTACTGACTCTCTGACCTGTCGTAAACCTCTTTCAATTCCTGAAACCTCAATTGTTCTACAGGTAAATGGGGGATAATGCTACTTTTAACACAGAGAAGATAGGAAGTCAATGAAATAATGTGTATTACTAGTACCTCATACAGTTCCTGGAACATGGAGGGCCTCCTAAATGAAAGCAATTATCATTATCATTCTCTCTTATTTTAATAGTTTACTTGTTACTATAAATATTCGTTCCATTGCAAAAGTGGCAAAAGATCTAATTAATGGGTCAACTCTTAGATCTATTGCCTATTCCCCAACTAAGTAGCAATGCTCCCTTGGTGAATAATAACTTGCTCCTCCAGCTTCAGATATTTCTTCTTTTGGGTAATCATAATGTGCAAAACCTTTTTCTTACATAGGTACAATGTAAGATATGGGACTCTTCTACCTTTTAAATGCACGTTTCATAGCATTGCTTCATGACAAGGTGGGAAAGCCTGGGAAACAATGTTAGTTTTATGTACTGGCAAGGTAGGAATGGGAAAACTAAAAGAAGCCAGTCTGTGTCCAGAAGTCTCTCATTTTAAAGCCAGCAACATTAAGTGCAGGTACTGCTTGTAAATTCTCCAGGCTTCTGATCAGGCAGGCCTCAGAAACCTTGGGGAATCTTCCAATGTTCAGTTTCCACAAGTATGGATGTTGAAGAGCTGTGGAGCCTATACTCTGGTGATAAGTGCAATGCAGCCAAATACTTCTATTTTGTAGAGAGGGAGAAATAAAAAAAAAATCCATGTAAAATCATACCATGCTTCCTGACCCACTAAACATGAGCAGATCACTAGTGGGGACGTTTTAACTTTTTCCTATATAGTACTGATATGAGTTGATAAATTTATAAAAAGATGAATAAAATTTACTAATTATGATATTCCCATCAAATATAAGCCATGTTGATTCTCATTATTCGTGCTAGTTATATGCCATAAAGCTCTCACAGACACCAAATTAGCAAATGTGGATCATTGCTCCCAGAGGAAATGCTGGTTAAGTTCCTGTGGCCACTGGTCACAACATTTTCATCAAGCAATTAATACACAAGATTGTTGTGTGTGTGTTTATCTTTAAAGAAACCTGATTTAATATGTATTTTCAATTTATCAGCATTTAGTTCTTGACCAGCAGCACTATAAACTGTGCCTGAATAAGGCTAACTTTATATCTAAATTTTCTCTGAGACACATCACAGCCTTCTTATACTAGGAACAGCAGAGAGCATTTCAGTATAAAGTTTGGGACCATTTCAACAGTGAAACTGCCAACAAAAATACAAAAATGTGAAAAAAAAGTGATACTAAACAGACCATGAAAGGAACATTTCTTTGCAGTATAAGAGCAAATACAAAGTAATAGAGAGTCTTTGCATTAAACCTTAGCTAGGAATATGCACCTCTGAACACAAAAATTTGTCTCAGCTCTGCACATGTCCACAAATGACCAGGAAAGTCATGTAAGTATTGTTTTCAGGGTTGCAATTAACTTTAACAAATAGGCGAGTTCACAAGTAGAGAATCCATAAACGAGGAGGACTGACCATATCAATACACAATAATCAGTAATAGAATATATGATTAAAGACAACTTACAGTTAAGCAGCACTACTTTAGTTTGTACTAGGTACACCTAAATTTCATAATAGCCTTCTTAATGGCAGAGGAGGTTTATGAAAAAAAATTTACCATTTCTTCCAAGTTGACAGTATGTACCACAAGAATATGGAGCCCCTTTGGTTTCCCCATATTTCATACAAGACACATAAAACCTGGCTGATTTCTTTAAAGCATTAAGGCTTGCAGGTACTAATGAGTCTATTTTGGTAGTTGGTGCTATGGGCATATTTTTCATACATATATGTCTGTCATGCTACTATTTTCTCATGTTTGGGGAACTTCCTCTTAGGTGATTACAGATCATACAAAGATCACAAGGAAGACCATAACATGTTGCCTACTTGAAGCTGCAAACTCATGAATTGGCTCTGAAGAAGTCAGGAAACCTTCATCTGCCTCCTTTTGTCAGACTTTCATGTAAATGATTACATAAAGCAGCAGATCTCCAAATGTGGTTTCTGAATGAGCAGCAACTTGCTAGAAATACAGCTGTTGACTACCCATTACCTAATATCCCATCTATTACACAGGAACTGCTGAGAGTGGGGCCTGGAAGTCCATGGCTTGACAAGCCCACCAGGTAACTCTCAAGTTTGAGAATCACTGATCAAAGCAATCTTCGGAAGAATGTCCATGTCATTTTAGTGATTAGTAAAGGGGCATGGGTCCTTGGATCCATAATTAGATTTTTAGACAAGTTTGAATTTGAATCATGAGGACTTAATCATACATATCCCAAATCCAGCACAAAATTAAAAATCAAAACCAAAAACAAAATAAGCTTAAACTGAGAGTGCATTTTAAGACATTATTTCAAAATCAAATCATTGAAATTAATGAGTTTTTGTGATATATTTTAACACATAACCTATTTATTAATTTATTTTTCCATCCATCTAGATAAGTTAATCTGAGTTAAGGATTTTTTTTTTTTTAAGGCAAAAGGGATGGGGTGTGTTTGTGTTGTGTGTCTGTAGGTGTTGGTATATATGTAAATAAGTCATATAGAAAAAGCTAGCCCTACACCAGTATGTTAGAATTATAGTCAAATATAACATAAACTACTGTAAGAATGTTTTTAAAAGGAAGTAATCTCCTAGTTATTTAAATAAATGTTTATTATATTGATTGAACTACAGCCAAGTAGCTTATGTAGTCCACGTGGAACTTTTAAGTGTGAGACATGATCTATACTAAATAGAAATTGTATTTTATTGGAAATTATGAGCAGGGTAATGGCAAATGTACTTTTTTATCAAGAAATCTTTGTTTTTTGACTCTTTTGCAAACTGAGTTCTTAGGACAACCCTTTATCTTTCTGAAGTTCAGATTCCCCATCTGTTAAGTGAGAGGCTTAGTGAGCTCTAAGTTCTCTGATAGATTGCAGTTCTACCTGAGATAGACATTGGGTTAGAAATGCAAGAGTTAGCTTAGAACTGGAGTCTCAGAGATGAGGAAATGCACAAAGTAAAGACAGGTACTGAAAGACTCAGAGATGGTCCTGATTATTGCAAGACTCAGTGCCAGCAAAAATGGTGGCCTATGGAAAGAAAAATTAAGGAGGCATCAACATTATGATGTGAGGGAATGCTGCCTTCCCATAGTACAAAGATAATGCAAGTACTGAAGGTGACATTCGTATAGAAGAAAAAACATAATTCTCCAATTCTCCTTGGAACTGAGCCTCCTCAGGAAGCCAACAAGATGACTCAGTTGGCATTTCTACCCACTGCCCTTCATTCAACACATCCATGTGTTGGTGAGCCATTACTTATCCCCTATTGCGGTCTTTTTACAGTGTTTGATCTCCAACTCAATTGCCTAACTCTCACTCACTCACTTCCAGCTAAATTTGTAAGATCATCCAGCAGCAAGACTTTGATATTCAGTCCCAAAGGTTAGACTCAAATTCTTGCATCCAGTTTTAAAATGTAAGTTTTGTTATTATCTAGGTATAACAAGGCCAACAGGTCAGGAGATGACTGCTTTGGAGAAGGTAGTTTCTTATTCTCAGGGTTCCCAAGAGAGCATGCTATACTGCACTGAGTCACACAAGCACAGGGTGGTTGGAAGGCAGAAGGAACAAAGGGAAATCACCAGCAGGAGTCATTGTGGTTTCTATGGGAAGGAGCAAGTGAGGCAGAGTAAGCAGATTTGGGATTGAAAACTTTGACTGATTTTGGCAGGCTCTAGGGCATAGGACTCTCCTTGGTTGGGAGAAGTGTAAGCCCCAGGTAAAGGAAGTATTTAGTCAGAGTGGGCAGTGTGGACTTTGGATTGGTTAGTTTGCATATGAAAAACATGCTTGCAAGTGACTCCTTCATTATCTGTAGAAATTGGCTAGCCCTAGGAGGGCAGTTTCTCCATAATCAACATGGCCCCAGAAACAATGGCCAAAATAAAATGAGTAAAATTCTTAATATACACCTCCAGTGGCCACTTCCCTCTGGCTACATTAGATCCTTAGATATGATGAAATCAAAAGATGACAGCCTCTGCTCAAAGCAGGTGAAGTTGGGTCCCCCAGCTGAATACCTTTTCCTTAAGATGATCATATACATGGAACAATGTAAAAATGAGTTTAGCATGTGTAGGAGACCTAGGTTTGGAATCAGTATTCCTATTCAATAGTTCTGGGATATGTCATTTAGCCACATGAAAGCACTTTAAAAAAAAAATCTGTTCAATAGTCATGATAATATTAACCGAATTTTTGTGATACCCTCATAAGACAGGCACTCTAATACCATAAAAGAATATAATGGGTTAGTACTTATAGTTATTTTAACAGCATAAGATTAGATTGACAGAGGTGAACACTGTAGTGTTTGTGGATAAAATAATATATCTGAGATTTGCTATAATTATCCCAGTAAATAAACAAAAAATTGGAAAGGGTTGATGACATGAGAATTAAAAAAAAATACTGCTAATAATCGACTGGATGATGGGAACACAAAACTCATTATTCAATTCTCCTTTTGTGTATTCATGAGTATTTTCGTAATAAAATGTTTTAAATGCAGTCTGAGAGACATAGAAAGAAGTAGTTTTAGACATCAGCAATCATTGAAGGACTCTTACATGGAAACTGAATCTTTACTGTACAATATTTATTTTTACTATCATGGGTCAAAAATATGTCCTCTTTCCTAGACTTTTGGTTTGCTGAGGTGACTTGATCTTTTCATCAGTTCCAAGTGTCTCCAGGCTAATATTGACTTAGGTTAATTAAATTCTTGCTGTAATACATTTGTGTTAAGCAATGTAATCCCTAATGGTGAAATCATAATCAACATGTTATGACTGTTTCATGATGAGTGGTCCTGTCAATTAGGGAATTTCCCTAATCAAAAGCCCTTCACTCTCAAGAGAGCATCCCTGAATAGCAGTGAAGGTTGCTTAATTAGTGAGGTTAAAACAACCTTCAGAAACAAGGTCAAGATGACATTTCTATCTGCGCCATGCTGATAGAATTCTCTAAACACAGCACTTAGAAATCTTGGTGTGAAAATTCCTGTCAGACTTAGAAGGAAAGGAAAAGAAAAGATGAGAAAGAAGGGAAAAGAAAGGAAAATATGTTGACTTGAATAGAAGTTAACTACTATTGGCTTTACATATATTGACTTTAATAGCAATCAATTTAATGTACTAGCTATTGGCTTTACACAGTATTTCCTTAAACTTTTGATTGAGAAACTCTACCCAAATTCATCATTCTCATTTGAAAAAATAAAAATCCTTTAAAAAAATCAATGAACTATAACTATAAACCAATCAATAGAGGAAATTTTAAAAAGAAGCAATTCTCTGAGAGTCATCTTCTCGTCTCTGTAAAACCAATGAAAGAGACTGAAAATAACATTGAGTCAATCTGTGTGATAAAAGGAGATGAACTGTGTAGGAGGCCTTTAATCAAAATGCTTTATGCTGCCACAAAGCACTTAATAATCAATGTGTCTGCTATAGAAAAGCAGCAGGGATGAACCTACACAAATATATTTTATTTGGTGGTGTCTGTCCATTCAAATGACAAAGAATTGTTTTCTTTTCCTTCCCATAAAATGAAAATCTCAGTGACAAATCCTGAAAAAAAAAATCTTTACTTTGTATGACCAAACAATTCTGCATTTCCAACTGATTAAATTCTCAGTAGAACACATCAACTTTCAGATTCTTTGTTTAACTTTGTGTACTTTCATCTACCATGGTAATGAAAATTTAGCAATTCTCTAAAAATCATTTAATTGCTCAAACTAATAACAGGGTCTTCTGATAAAATAAGTCACATTGTTTAATCCTTGCCCATTTCCAAGACCAGTTTGCTTTGGATAAAAGACCTCTTTAAACCTTCCTGTATTTTCAAACTTGACTTTGATGCAAAGTATAAACAAATAATTTAGCTAAGAGGAAGAAAGGAAAGGTCTACATTTATTGAAGGTATGTATTTTTTCAAGTAAATAAGTATCCATAACTTTGTTAACAAGAATGAAAATGGGATTCAGGAATTGATTTGTAACTTATTCAAGCTTCGGCATCTGTAAGAGGCTGAATTTCAACATCTTATACACTTTTCACTTTCTTTTGTTGTTTCTGAATCTTATATAAAAGCCAAGTATTTGGAATATTGGCTACCTCCCCTCAGCAGAAGAGTCATAAACTCAAAAAAAGATCATATAGGATTCTATACTATCCTCTCCTATTTTAACATAGGATCATTGTGTTTTAAGTAAAGAAGAATGGAGGGAAACCATCATGGAGTCTGCAGAACAGGATGACCACCCACCTATTAGTGGGACTACTAGTTCAACCTCACCCATTCAGGGTCACTGCAAATTGACATAGTATAACTTGCCTCTCAGTTCCCAAGTTTATTTTTCAAATTTAAATTTTTTTCAATGTGCTTTTCTGTGTCCTCTTGATAGAAATAATTAATTCAAGCCTGAATATAACCAGAATTGCAAATAAAGTGTAAGAGAAAAATCTTTGTATTTGTATAAGAAAATGTATGATATAATATGTGATCTTGTGCTTGAAAATACTATGGAAATTTTTCTAAAGCCTGTAAACACTATGAAACTGTGTGATCGCATTATTATAGACCCAAGACAACTTGTGCCAAGTGAGTATCATGCTGACATATAGAAAATGAAAATAATCCTAGCCAAGAAATTTGTTATAAATTTCAATAACAATAAGGGTTTTTACACTATTCCGTACCTTGGCTGATAGATTATAGACTGAAAGAAAACCACCAAAGACCAATTGGTTGGTTTCAAAATTACAACTTCTAGGACTGATATCATCTAAGCCTGGAGAAATTGATTAGACAATAGGCCCAGGGTCTACTTTCCTCAAGGAGATTAACTGCAAACCACCATACATTTCATCAGTAACACCCAAAGTATAAGTCTCTTGTCATCCACCCTCTTCTCCACCCTGAAACTCTCAGTCCTTCTGGGCCCCTGGGTCAGCCTTCTCTCACCCACCCACCCTAACAATTGAGATGAACTCTCTGGAAATAAGGCTTCATTCACTAAATATTCTAAATGTGCATGGTTTCCTATCTCTCTCTCAAGGGAAGTCTTCTTGTTATCTTCTCACAGTCAGATAGCTCAGCATCAGGACCTGGGGATTTTTCTTCTTTCCTTGCCATCACCAATGTTAACAATTGTCATCTGCCCCTACATCATATATAATAGCCTCCTCTCTTGCCCCTTAGCTGTCACTTAACTAAATCACAGAAAGTAGTTCCTAAACTGGAAGAAAAAGTTGTTGGATCTCCAAAGTTTGCCATAGTTAGTAATATCAAATCATGAAAAAGTCCAAAGCCATCTTACCTAAATTATTTATTTGTACTTGGCACCAAAGTCAAGTTTGAAAATCTAGCAAGAGTATAAAGAAGTCTTTTATCCAAAGCAAACTGGTTTTGGTAATGGGGAAGTATTGAATGTGACCTGTTTTGTTTTATTTTGGTTCCCAGTTATTAGTTTGAGCAATCAAATGATTTTTAGTGAACTACTAGTTGGTCATAAACCTCGGTTATCCTCCAGTCACCACCACTCATGGAAGACTTTGTCAGGTGATCCATAGTCTTCCTCTCCACTGCAAGTCCTGCCAATCTTCTGCCAAGTGAAGCACCTCCAACACCTTGATCTTGGGTTTTTGACCTCCTCATCACATAGGACCATCTCTTTTGCACCTCAGCAGTTACCCATTCCACTAGGAAGGCTTTGGACTTTGTCATGCCTTGAAATTACTAATGAGGGCATTTCTTGGTAGATCCCAACTACATTTTCTTTCAGCTTATTAACTAATTTATTATCTTCTCCTACTGTGACCAATCTGCTGCCTCACAATGGCCTCCAAAAATTGTCTGCTTTACTGTCCCTCCTATTATCGGCCTCTAATTTCTTCAGTTTCATTCTCCTTTTGATTAAATTCTATAATCCATCATTTCACTCATAATCCTATCCTACTTGTCTTGCATAAGTGGGATCCACACAGATGGTGTCCATGTTCTCTGGCCTTGCACTGGAGTCAGTCACTTAATCTACTTACATTTTTAAACAAATGATCAACAATCGGTTACATTTTTCTGGTCAACATACTTGACTCTTTTCAGTGTGTATTTCTAATGTATGTTACTCTCCTTTAGACATGTCCTTACAGCCCCAGCTTCTCCTTTTCTTATAGCCACTTCATGAAATATGTTGAAGCCCTCAACACTGCACCACCGCATCCTTCCACACATTTTTATTCATCTTTTTCAACTCATCTTACATAGATTTGCCATTTATCTTCCTTTAAAAAGTCAATTCCTAATAGTTGGATCCCATCAACTCCAGTCTTCCTCAGAACTATATAATACCATTTTTTTCCATCTTACACATTTAATCACTCCATCTCAAATCAATTCTTCTCAATGGAATTTGAACATGTTCATGTCTAATCAGTTATAAACCACTCTTTTAACATCACATTCATATCCAATCACCTTATCTTTCTTTCCCACCCTTCTGGGAATGGAAAAAAAATTCCATTCTCTTATGTCTCATTTATTCAGCAATTTGTGCTAATCTGTTTTTTGACTATGTCGCTCCATCAGAATAATTCTCAAAAAGGTCACTAATAATTGATAATAACTAAATCCTAAGGTCATATTTTAATCTATTTTAAATACTTTAGCTCACACCAGGCCTCCGGAAGTTGGAGCGAGTGCGGTGGGCTAGAGAATGGGACATCTGGCTTCTGATCGGGAACCTTCTTTGAGCTAGCGATGAAAGAACGAATTAAAAATGGGTGATGTTGAGAAAGGCAAGAAGATTTTGCTCAGAAGTGTACCCAGTGCCACACCGTGGAAAAGGGAGGCAAGCACACGACTGGGCCAAATCTCCATGGACTGTTTGGGCGGAAGACAGGTCAGGCTGCTGGATTCTCTTATACAGATGCCAACAAGAACAAAGGCATCACCTGGGGAGAGGATACACTGATGGAGTATTTGGAGAATCCCCAAAAGTACATCCCTGGAACAAAAATGATCTTCGCTGGCATTAAGAAGAAGGGAGAAAGGGCAGACCTAATAGCTTACCTCAAAAAAGCCACTAATGAGTAATAGCTACTGCCTTATTTATTACCAAACAGAAATGTCTCTTGGCTTTTTTATGTGCACCATAATTTAATTGATGTGATACACCAGAAATCAGATCATGAATGACTGACAAAATTATTTTTGTTGGACAATCCTGATTTAAATAAAACTGACTTGCAGTTAAATTAATATTTTGGTTATATTCCCACTTCAGTAAATTCTATCACTGTTTCCCCTTTTTAAAGTTATGGTTGGACTTAATTAGTAATGTTCACAGGAATGGTGAATGACATCTGAAAACTGGTTTTATATTTAGTTTTATAGAATTGATTATGTGAATATGTTTAAATATGGGGGAAATCCCTTCACTCAGAACCAAGCATGATTCACATTTGTTTCAATTTGTGTTCATTAGCCTACTAAAGGCAGTGGTTGAAGATAAGGAAGCAGTGTCTACTTTATATTTTTGTTGACTATGCCAATTTAGTTAGAATTCCCTGTATCTAAAATTCTGTTCTTTCCTTATGGAAAGGTATTTTAGTGTGGTTTATGTATGATATTAAATAAAGAATATTTAACACTTCTCACATTTTATAGCTGATCTATAAGTTCAGATGCTTTTAAGTCAGCATAATACAATAACAAGTTAGACTTTACTTTTTAATTCTTTATTTTCTAAGATTAAGTTATCATTCAGGATTGTTTTTAAACAACTATTCAGAAACAATACTATGGAACATCTAGGTGGTTGGTAGTGGTGCTTTTGCCAACTTATTAGATGGAAATATAAAGGTAAGAGAGATATACCCATCAGTACAAATTTATAAAATATGTTACCATAAGATTTAAGATAATTAAATTAACAATCACAGATCATGAAAAATAAATAAATAAATACTTTAAGCAGTGCTGGGCATTGTTAACCCTTGTTTATTTCTTACATTCTCTTCTTTTTATTTCAAACATATATGTGCACATACACTCAAGTATGTACCTTCAGGTTTTTATTCTTTCTCTCTGGCTACTTCTTACTCTTTTTCATAAAGTCAACTTCCTCTCTCTGACTATTGACCTTAAGAGTTTCTCAAAGCCAAGAGCAAGTTCGTATTCCTCACTCATGGTATAGTTTTTCCCTTGATATCAACGATAGCCATGACTTCTCAGATTTATCTCTCTAGGAGGATGTGGTTCTGAGCCCCAGGACTCTATATCCTAATACCTAACTTTACATTCTATATGTGTATACTAAAACACTTCAAACTCAGCATAGTTAAATATACACACAAATCTTAATGCTTCAATAGCATTAACTTATAAATTTGTATGCTACTGCAATTAATCTAGCTGCAAAAGGCAGATGTCTCCCTAAGATTTATCCTTGGTCTCTTCTGTTTCTCATTTATTGTTCTGGTTTCTCAGAACTTCTATAAATTTTAATTAATAATACCTTACTTATATGTTTTCGCAGCACCTGCCCTTAGATATCATTATCTCTGGTATAAACACATTGCAATGATTATTAAACAAAAGCATGTTCTACATGAGGGCAGTCTTGGCATTTTGTGGGAACTTTCTAGATGTGTAGATTCTCAGGCTACCCCCAGAACAACTGAATCATATTGTGCCTTTTAACAAGGACTTTGAGTGAATCATATGCATACAAGTTCAGAAAAGCACTGAACTAAAGAACATCAAAACTCCCCCACAATTCTATAGGCCCAATGCAAGCAAGTTAATTTCTACCACCTGAAGATTAAGACAAACAAGAGTCTTTGCTCATTAGCAGTATGTTTAAACCCTCAAATTCTCCAATGAAAGAAGATACTTGTAGTTAACACTTTATTTTGTTGATGTTGTTTGTAATTAAGGTTCTTGAATTGCAATGTAGGTGACTGTGGCTTAACTCCAAGTGGAGGAGGGCTGGAGATAGGAATTCTCATGCATCTTCTTATAGCTCCTAGAAAAAGCATTAGAAACAGCAAATGAACCAACAACTTCTTATTTTTAAGCAAGTAGGAAAATCTGTATTAAAAATCTGAGTCTGTTCAAAACCCCAGATAAATCTCAAAAACATGTTGAATGAAAGAAGCCAGACACAAGGAAAGACACAGTGCCCTCTGATCCCATTTAAATGAAGTTTAAGAAAAGGCAAAACTTCCATCAGCACAGAAGAAGAGTGTTTACCTTCAGAGGAAAGAGGAAGATTATGACTACAGAGGGACATGTAGGAACTTTCTGGGGTGATATTCCATGGATGTGGGAATATGGCATATATAAAAATTCATCAAATTATACAATGAAGATGTGTTCATTTTATCATATGTAAACCATTTTTCAATATAAAAATAAAAAATAATATTAAGTAAACTTATGTGAAATATGATTTTTATAAGACACAAAACTTGAGTGAAGTAAGCATGGTGGTGAATGCCTGTAATCTCAGTGACTCAGGAGGCTGAGTCAAGAGGATTGCCAAGTTCAGGGCCAGTCTCAGCAATTTAGCAAGATCCTATTTCAATATGAAAAAATAAAAATAACTTAGGCTATATCTCAGTGTTACAGCACCCCTGGGTTCAAACTCCAATGCTACAGGGGAAAAAAAAACTTGGCTGAACTTACTTAAGCATAGTATTTGAAAGTTTGGTGTTACCAAATCATAGCCTAAGCCAGATCTCAGATAACTAGGGTTCCCAGGACTATTCTACTTTGGGGAACTATCTAATAAAGTTCTTTGGAAAAATAAAGTTCTACTCTGTTCCAATAAAATGTTATTGGAACACAGCCATACACATTAGTTTGCAGGGACTATAGTCTATCAAAGCCTGAAATAGTTTGTAGCTGACCCTTTTCAGAAAAAAGTTCACTGATCTTGACCTAAGCCAATGGTTCATAACTTTTGGGAACAGTTTATGAATCTTTTGGAGAACCCAGGAAAGAATATAGATTATCTCTTCAGGAAAGTATACAGCTTTTTAAATACAAAAATTATTTGCAATTTTAGAAAATCTATATACTCTCTGTGTTAGGTGCAGGGCAGGATGAACTAAGTTTGTCTGCAGGGCAGGCTGAAGGAATGTTAGCTGCAGGATAACCCATGCACTCAAATCCCCCTCTGTCTGGTCCTTTATCACCTGTTTGCATCAAGTCTGAACACTCAATCCCACTCAAAGCTGAATACTTGACCCCTACCCATCTGGTGCAACAGAAACCCACATCTAGCCCCTGCCCCATCTGCCTGAAGGCAGAAGATGACACTACTGTATGATCCAATCACTGTACACCAACAAAGCAGCTTGCAGACCCAGAGACCCCATTAGATTTGGCTATAAAACCTCCCTCCTGCCGGCCCCTCTCTCTTGCTCTAGCTCTTGCTCTGTCTCTCTCTCTCTCTCTTGCTCTTTCTTCTCTTGCGGTTGCTCACTCACCCTCTCTTCCTCCTCCTCTTCCTCCTCCTCCTCCTCTTCCTCCTCCTCCTCCTCCTCCTCCTCCTCCTCCTCCTCCTCTTCTTCTTCTTCTTCTTCTTCTTCTTCTTCTTCTCTCTCTCTCTCTCTCTCTCTCTCTCTCTCTCTCTCTCTCTCTCTCTCCTCTCTTTCTTCTCTCTTTCCCCACTCTTTCTCTCTCTTTTCTCATCTTTTGCACTGCTGCAATAAAGATCTCTTGGTCGCTCCAAGTGTTATGGTTATTTTCCTTTCACTCTGAAGCACGGTCATCAAGCCTCAACTTAAGACCTCTGTCCAAGGCTTTTTTTCACAGACTACTAATCTGCTGTCCTGAGAACAACCCACAGGTTGGCTTTTTTTTTTTTTTTATTTAACCACATCTGATTGAACTTCCTACCACATCCTCGTTTGTGCCATGGAACTACTGCTGGTTATAGCCAATAACAAAATTACCCAGATCACAAAAGCTGAATATCTAGTCCTACATCAAGCACTTCATGTTCATTGTTTTTCTCAAGGGAACAATCTGCATACAACCCGACCTTGAGAAGCCTTTCTGAAAATGTATGCACTTTGGTACCAACATAGACCAAGGCCATCAGAAGTGTGTCGGGGTTTTTAGAGATTGGGGGAGCATGTCCCGACCAGGACGGGCCAAGAAAGGTAAAGGACAATCAGATGCACCAGGGAGAACTGTCAAAGCAGGAGCTTGTTTAATGAGAAAACACACACAGCTAATGTAATGTACAGGAGCCAATCAGGATAAAGGTCAGCAGGGTGGGGAGAATTTACATCTACACCCATCCTACAGTCAGTAATGGGAGACACGAGCTGTCCTAGAGGGCAGAAGGGTTCTGAGCCTATCCTAGAGGTGGTCCCATTCTTCATCACAACCCAAGGCAATGCCTTCTGGCTAATTGCTAGGTGCTCTCTTAGCCACATGTGACCCCAGGACTGGGGAGCTGGTAGCAGCCAGCAAGTTAAGTTTCCTCTTTTCTGATGCAACACGGCCCACATTATATCATGCCCTACAAAAGTGATGAACTGGCAGTCCCCAGCATCAGAATTAGAAAAAGCACAAGGCAATAGCTTACAGAGGTGTAAGAAGTGTCCACATATTAAAAATGTTGGCACCTCTATTCACTTCCATAGAGACCAAGAATACAGAGGAGGTGAAAATGTGTGGATTAGACAATGGAATCTGTGAGGATATTATGAGCTCTTTTTCTGCAGGGTCATGCCTGTGCATCTATTTATGTCCTGTGGTGCATTCATATTATAGGAAGCTAAGAAGTGATAAGGAAATGGATGAATTAAACCAATTTATGAAAACAAAAGTTATTATTTTATAAATGGCTTAAGCTTCCTGGGAGCAATGTGATAGCTTGATTTATGTTCTTTTATATAGAAAGATAATTATGAGTAGCAAACACTCCCTCTGTTTCTGTAATTCTGATTTCATCTTAATGGGCTCACATAATATATCAAAAGTCTGCTTGGTGGGGGGCCTGCCAGGTTATGAGCACTATTTATGGTGCTGAAAGAAAGCACTTACAGAAGTCATTTGATGAGGATATGGCAAGTTTTGAGCAATTCCTAAATTAAAAAAAAAAATCATACAAAACAAAGACACTCCAGTCAGCGTGGTCTCTGATCTAATGCTGATTCTACAATTCTTCATTACTACTTTCCTTGTTGCTGTATGAACAGTGGGTGGCATTTTACAAAAGCTAATTAATGCTGGTATTTTAAATTGCTTGAAAATCGAAGGAATGTGCCTCATGCTGACAATTAGTTAATCAAAAAAAAATAGTCATTTCTCTCACTGTGCAAGCTTTAGCCCATTTTATAAAATCCATTCGCATTTCTTTCCAGAAGCAATATTATAAATTCTCTTCTCAGTGTTGTTTCCCCTAATAGTAGAAAGGCTTAATTACTCAGATAAGTATATTTTTAAAGAGAACTGAGTGACCCAAACTCTTGTTGGTATTAATTTGTAGTAGTTAGCATTGTCAAAGCCTCAGAGTAATTAGCATGCATCAACTTACACAAAATGGACATCTAATATGGAAAGATTATGACTTTCAGAGCAGTCACATTTCAGAGCCAGAATACACTCAAAAGAATACAAGGCTGACATTAGACTCCTTGGCTCCCAAACCACAAGGAACATATTACATTGAGAACTCTCTAATAATACAATGAGAACTCACCTAGTGGTTGTTTCAGTCAATTTTTTTTGCTGATGTGACCAAAAGACCAGACAGGCATAATTTTAGAGGAGGAAAAGTTTATTTGAGACTCACAGTTTCAGAGTTCTCAGTCCATAGAGGGCTGCTCTGTGACAGAGATGAGGCAGAATATCATGGTGGAAAGATGTGGAAGAGGAAAGCACCACTAGACATGGAACCAGAAAGCAGAGAGAGCTCTTGTTCACCAGGGACAAAAACTATATATCCCAAAGGTACACCCACAGTAATCTGCTTTCTCCAGCCACACCCTACCTGCTATAGTTATCACCAAGTTAAGTCCCATCAGAAGACTAATGCATCAATTAGGTTAAATGTCTCATAACCTAATTGTTTCACCTCTGAATTTTCTTACATTATCTTACACATGAGTTTTTTTGGGACACCTGATATATAAACTGTAACAATGGTTCTCATCACCCCTTCTGCATTAGTCAGATTTTTTGTCACTGTGACAAAATATCTGACTAGAACAACTTAGGGGAAGAAATTTTAGCTCATTGTTCCAGAGGTTCATTCCATGGATGGCCAACTCCATTGCTCTTAGCCCAAAGTGAGGCAAAACATCATGGTGGAAAGGCATGGCAGAGCCATGGAAACATCCAGGAAACAGAAAGGAGGAGAGTAGGAGGAGCAAGAAACAAAATATATAATCCCCAAGACACATCCCCAGTGACCTTCTTCCTCTAACTCTACCCTACCTGCCTACAGTTACCACCCAATATTCCATTTAAAGTATTAATCCATCAAATGGATTAATCTGTTGCTTAGATTACAGCTCTCATAATCTAATCATTTTTCCTGTAAACATTCCTGTGATAACACAAGAGTTTTGGAGACACCTCATATCCAAACCATACACTCTCACATTGGTTTGAAAGCAAGCAGGCACTTTTCTCCCCCATCAAAGTATACCAATAGAGTTCCAATGCAATTCCTTCTCTCAACTCTTCACCTTTCACCATCTCATGCAGACTGAGGGTAGATGTTTGACAATGCTGGCAAAACTACTATTATAATCTTTTCGCATATATTAACTGATTCTAGCACCTTGATTTAGAATGAAAATGAGAGGACATGTGTTGAAATTTTAATTTTAAGGACGCCACAGAAGATAAGATAAAAAGCCTAGAGTGTGTACAAAGAAGGGAACCAGGAGTGTGCACATAGAGTCAGAGTCTTCAATGGCTCTACCTTTAGTGAAAGAGTAAACTGTGCTCAATTCCACAAAGGAAGACGTCACATAAATTGCCTGTCTTCCTTTACCTCATTATTTATAATCATGAGCTAGTTTTGATACTGAAAAACCAGCCTCCACCTCAGAGCAAAGCCTGTCCAAGGAAGGGACATGGCTTTTGTCCTTGGAAAGACCCACAGAGCACCCCTAGGCACACTCCCACCCTGCTAAGTAGTTTATCTACAAATAACAGGAGAGATCTGCTGTGCCAGGGGTCCCTGACTCAGTCAGGCTAGGTGGAGACCCATAGTAATCCCCTAGCAGCCACCAGTCAGCATGAGACAGGGAAATACCTGGGTTGCCAGATGACCCTCCCAGTAGTTTATGGTGGTTGATAACGTGTTGGGAAACCATGTAGTTCAGCATGAACACCCCTCTTGGCTTAAACCAATCAGTTCAAATGAATACCCCTTTTGTACTGACCAATCACCCCTACCCAACTTGTTCCCACCAGTGAATGTGCTAATCATGTTTTAGAGTTGTTATTTGATTTTCCCGCGGTGTGTGATGATTTGCTAAGAGATGCTATGATGTATGTGGGGGTCCCTGCCTTCTCCAAAGAATGTATAAAACTGCTGTAAACCCTGGGCTCGGGGCCTCTCAGTGTCACCAGTTGCTGTGTGCGCGTGGAGGACCGAGCTAGCTCGCAATAAACACCTCTTTGCTGCTTACATTGATCTTGGTCTCTGGTGGTCTTTTGGGGGTACCGAATTTGAGCATAACAATACTGCTTTTTGGCCTAACTTTATACAACCTGTTTGATTTTAAATATCTTAAGTCAGGAGTTTCCTTCAAAGTAATTCTGTCTATTATTTAAACATATTTCTAATATTCTGTAGCAAGCAATATTAGAAAATTGGTCCTTCCCTTATTATAGTGACTTAAATAAGAATAAGAAGGGACTTTCTGGGTTGTAACTATTACACAGAATCTTTATCCCCTACCTCAGTAGCTTATAAAATTTTTTAAAAAACATAAAAAAAGTTAAAAACATCTAAAACTTTTCAGTAGAAACCAAGGGGCTGGGGTGGGGGTGGGGAGGGGGAGACAAGGGGTCTCATTGGAACCAGAAAGTGAAGCAAATCCTTACTAGAGAAATGTATGTTCACTCAGTCTTCCAGGTGGTCCCAACAGAATATCAACATAAGCTGACATTAAAAAATAAAAAATAAATTGCAAACCACAAAAATAAATTGCAAACCACATGAAAAAACAAGGCACCATGAGGAAAAACTGTCTGAAACAAGAACAGAATCAGATGTGTGGTCTGCTAATAGTGGAATTTTTAGACGCAGAGTATGAGAATGCATGTCACTAAAGAAATGAAAGATAGTATTAAAGTAGGAAGAAATAATAAGAAACTATCAAACTTGGTTAGGCAGATTTCAGAAAGAAAGAAAACATCTAAAAATATAAATGTAATAATTAACATTTATAACTCAATTGATGGATTGAATAGCAAATTGTGTGAAGAATTAATGGACCAGAAATAAATCTGAGGACAGCATGCAGAATTCGAATGCTGACAAGATATTTGTTCTTCTGAATAGCTTACAGTTTAAAAAACACATCAATAAGAAAAATCTTGAAAAGAATTTTTGAAGAAAATTAGGATAATGATCTTAATATTTCCTATAAAATGAAGCAGAGAAGAATGAGGAATAAAATGTTTAAAATAAAATGGGGAGACATATCAAAATATTTAATAAAAATGCAACAGAAAAATGCAAATACAATATTAACATAAGAATTGACAGACAAATCAATGTATTAGAATATGTAGCTATAAAATATATTTTGATGAGGAGGAAAACTTACTAAAGAAAGCATTCCAAACCAATGGAATATTATTTAGACACATTTATAATATTCTGTAGCAAGCAATATTAGAAAATTGGTCCCCCACCTTATGATAGTTACTTAAATAAGAATAAGAAGGACTTTCTGGGTTGTAACTATAATTCAGAATCTCCCCCTGCCCACCCCAGTAGCTAATGAAATGAAACATAAAACATGACAAAAGTTAAAAATACCTAAAACTTTTCAGTAGTCACCAAGGCACGGGGAAGGGGGTGAGGTGCAGGGAGAGAAGGGCTCTCACTGCCCACTGAACAGAGTAAACTCCAAAAACTTTTGAGAGCAAAGAAACAGAAGACCTTGGCACTGAGAAGAAGGGCTAGGATGACTTGGTTCCTGACCCCACCCCACCCACAGCTTTGGAATTTGTACTGTCAAAAGTATCCTAAGGCTGGAGCAATGGTACATGTCTACAATCCCAGAGAATTGGGAGGCTAGAGCAGGAGGACCCCAAGCTTGATAAAACCCTATCTGATAAAAAAAAGAAAAAAGAAAGAGAGAAAGAGAGAAAGAAAGAAAAAAGTGCCTATGGGTTTAATCTCCAGAAAAAAAGCAAATTATTAATTAATTTTTTAAGATGCTGAGAATAAGGAGAAAACAAAAGTGAATTATGTATAGGATGCTAGGAGAAATAAGGAGAAAACAAAAGTGAACTATATGTAGGATGGTAGTAAGCCATAATCAGTTGATTCTTTCCTTGAAAAGACAAAAAAATTTTAATTATTAGACTATTTATAATAGTAATTTGGAGTAATAAAAAGTATGACTATACCTGTTGGCTATTTCTTTGCAGAAATGTCTATTCAAATCCTTGTCCCATTTTTAAAATCAAGTTGTTTGTGGGGTGTCATTTGTTTGTTTGATTTTGTTTTGTCTTGTCATGATTTTTCCTATTGAGTTGAATAAGCTGCTTACATATTTTGGATATTAACCCTCTACTGGGTATGTGGTTTGCAATATTTTCTCAAATCTGGAGGTTGCCTTTTAATTTTATTGATTGCTTCTTCTGTGGTATAGAAACATTTTAAATATACTATTCTGTTTGTTTATTTTTCTTTTGTTACCTGTGCTTTTGGTGTCACATCCAAAAAGTCATCACCACAGAACAATGTTGTGGAGCTTTTCCTTGTTGTTCTGGAATTTTGTGGTTTCAGATCTTACATTTAATTTTTTAATCCATTTTGAAATGTTGCTCAACATCTCTAATTGTCAGAAAAATTTAAATCAAAATCCTGATGAAATATCACCTCACAGCTGTTTAGATGGCTATTATCAAAAAGTCAAAAAATAACAAATGTCAGAGAAAAGAGTTTATGTATTTATGTATTATTAGTAGGAATGTAAATTGGTAATAATTATGAAAAAACATATGGAAATTCCTTTAAAAACTAAAAATAGTTTTCACATGTGAGAGAAAACATTTGACCTTTGACTTTCTGAGTAGAGCTTATTACCCATAGCAGTTCCATCCATGCCAATGACACAGTTTCATTCTTCTTTATGCCTGGGTACAGCTTCATTGTATGTATACCACATTTCTTTATCCATTCATCTATTTTAATAGGCATCCAGACTGGTTCCATAACCTGGCTATTGTGCATTGTGCTGTGATAAACATTGATATGAATTGGTATGCATATAACACTGTAGATTTTTGTCCTTTTAGATGAATACAAAGGAGGAGAAAGGGAGAAAAAGGGAAAGTGTTGGGGATTGAAGTAGAGCAAGCTATGTTATATGTATTTATTAATATGTCAAAATGAACCCCACTATTATGTTTAACCATAACACACTAATAAAAACAGTTTTAAAAAACTAAAAATAGAACTGCCAAAAGATTCAGTTATCTCCCTCTGGTTATATATCCAAAGGAAAAAAAATCACTACCTCAAATATACTCTCCCATGTTGCAGCATTATTCATAATGGCCAAGATGCAGAAACTATCTAAATATCCGTTGGTGGGCAAATGAAAAAGAAAAGGTAACACACACACACACACACACACACACACACACACACACACCATTGTGGAATATTTTTCAACCTTTTAAGAAGAATGAAATTATGCTACTTTCACAAGGTAGATAAACTTGAAAGAAATTATGTCAAGTGAAATAAGTTAGGCACAGAAAGACATGATCTCATTTATATAGGGACTCTAAAACTGTTGAGGACTGTGGGTGAAGCTCAGTGGTACAGCAATTGCCTAGCATGCAAGAGGCCCTGGGTTTGACCACCAGCACTTGAAAAACAACTTTTTCATTAAAATAGACTCAGAAAGAGAGTAGAAGGGCAGTTACCAGAGGTTGAAGGGTGGAGAAAATGGGAGATGTCAGTTTCAGTTATAAGATGAACACGATCCAGAGGCATAATATACAGGGTGGTGAATATTTCAGGTACTGTATAGTTGAAATTTTATGAGAGTAGATCTAAAATATCCTCAACACCATCATGCACATATAAAAAAAAGTAACTCTGAGAGGTGAAGATACAACAATTACCTTGATTATGGAAATCATTTCACTCACTTCACAATGCATGCATATATCAAAGTATCACACTGTATGCTTTAAATTTATGAAATTATTATTTCTTAATTATGTCTCAATAATGTTGGGGAAAAAGAATACATATGATTATTATATTCTCTTGTGCATTTTTGATTTCCAAAGAATAATGTCTTAAGAGTTGAGAAAAAAAATCTAAAGATAGAAAAATGAGTGACTATTTAGTTAATTTCAGGGTAGTAAAAAGTCATTTTTCAATAAAAAGAAAGAGAAAACATAAAGCATGCCACCCCTTCTGACCATCAGACTACTTCGGAGCCAAGATCCAGCCCAGAACACCTACACCAGCCCTCACAGGACCCACATTTTCAGTAGGCCCAGTTCACCCTCCTCCTTGCGGGGCAGACACCCTCCAGAGCCTGGCCTCTGGCATAGGACCGCCCCTTCTGACCAGTGATTTAAGAAAACTTAAATCACGTGATGAAAAATGAAATACTACAACAGACACTACAGAAATACAGAAGATAATTAGAAATTATTTTGAAAACTTATACTCCAATAAAATAGAAGATATTGAAGACATGGACAAATTTCTAGAATCATATAATTTGCCCAAATTGAATCAGGATAATATACACAATTTTAACCATCAAAAGTCTACCAACCAAGAAAGCCCACGACCAGACAGATACACAGCCAAGTTCTACAAGACCTTTAAAGAAGAACCAATACCAATACTCTTCAATTTATTTCAGGAAATAGAAAAAGTGGCAGCACTTCCAAACTCATTCTATGAGGCCAATATCACTCTGATTCCAAAACCAGACAAAGATACATCAAATAAAAGAAAACTTCAGATCAATATCTCTAATCAACATAGATACAAAAATTCTCAGTAAAATTTTGGCAAATGGAACACAAAAATATATCAAAAAGATGGTGCACCATGATCAAGTAGGATCCTTCCCGAGAGGCAAGGTTGGTTCAACATACGGAAATCAATAAATGTAATTCATCACATCAATAGACGTAAAGATAAAAATCATATGATCATCTCCATAGACTTAAAGATAAAAATCATACGATCATCTCAATAGACGCAGAAAAAGCATTTGACAAAATACAGCACCCTTTATGTTCAAAACACTAGGAAAACTAGGGATAAAAGAAACATCTCAACATCATAAAGGCTATCTATGCTAAGCCCCAGGCCAACATCTTTCTAAATGGAAAAAAATTGAAGGCATTCCCTCTAAAAACTGAATCAAGATGGGGATGCCCTCTTTCACCACTTCTGTTTAACACAGTTCTTGAATCAGCATCACGATTTGCTTATGATATGATTCTATACCTAGAAGACCCTAAAAGTTTTGCCAGAAAACTTCTAGAACTAGTAAATGAATTCAGAAAAGCAGCAGGATATAAATCAACACCCATAAATCAAAGGCACTTCTGTATATCAGTGACAAATCCTCAGAAAGGGAAACAAGGAAAATCACCTCATTTTCAATAGCCTCAAAAAAAAAAAAAAAAAAACTTGGGAATCAACTTAACAAAAGAGGTGAAAGATCTATATAATGAAAATTACAGAATCCTAAAGAAAGAAATCAAAGAAGACCTTAGAAGATGGAAAGATCTACCTTGCTCTTAGATCGGCAGAATTAATATTATCAAACTAACCATACTTCCGAAAACACTATACAGATTTAATGCAATTCCAATCAAAATCCCAATGACTTTCCTCATAGAAATAGAAAAAGCAATCATGAAATTCATCTGGAAAAATACTATAAAAAAAATAGCTAAAGCAATCCTTAGCAGAAAGAGTGAAGTAGGTGGCATCACTATACCAGACCTTAAACAAACCTTAAACTACAGAGCAATAATAACAAGAACAGCATGGTATTGGCACCAAAATAGACTGGTAGACCAATGGTACAGAATAGAGGACACAGAGACTAAACCACATGATTACAGTTATCTTATATTAGGCAAAGGTGCCAATAACACGCATTGGAGAAAGATAGCCTCTTCAACAAATGGTGCTGAGAAAACTGGAAATCCATATGCAACAAAATGAAATTAAACCCCTCTCTCTCACCATGCACAAAACTCAACTCAAAATGTATCAAGGAATAAAACCAGAGCTCCTGTGTCTAATAGAAGAAAATGTAGGCCCTAATCTCCCATCATGTGGTATTAAGCCCCAACTTCCTTAAGACTCCTGTGGCACAAGAATTAAAATCAAGAATCAATAAATGGGATGAAATCAAACTAAAAAGTTTCTTCTCAGCAAAAGAAACAATCTGTGAGGTGAATAGAGAGCCTACATCTTGGGAGCAAATTTTTGCCTCTCACACATCTTCATCATATTACATATAATAGCAGACATTTAAAAATCTTACAAGTTTCTGTAAGTATATTGGTACCTTCATTTGATATGATTCTTAAAAAAATTATGCTTTTGAGGGATATTTAATTAAATGAGTTGGGAATGACCAGTGGATATATGCTCCCAAAGCAGTTAACAACAACAAAAATTCTATCCTTAAGATGAGCCTCCTTTTTTTTCTTTTAAATTTCTGCACAGAAAAAAAAGAATATAGAAGAAATATGAAAGCTGAAAACAGAAATTATTGCTCAATAATAGAATTAAGGGAAATTTTAAAATTTTCCCTCTAATTGTGCAGGTTCTAAATTTTAAAATATACATTGTTTTTATATTTAAAAGAGAAGCATAGTGTTTAAAAATCCCTATGGATTTAACAGTCAATTTTTGACAAATATGTTAAAAAGTTTTTAAAAATTGATATAATAACCTGATATATAGATATAAAATAACTTATCCTAAGACCATTGGATAAAATCTGTTACAAAAATCATTATGTCTTCAAGAAAATTTGAACAAAAAATTTACAGTTGAAGAAATAAAAATAGCCAATATATTGATACAGATAAAATCAAACAATCAAAGACAAGAGGATTAAAACAATTATGCAGTGAATTTTTTCCCCAGTCAAATCAGTGAAGTTCACTTTGTCCCATCCCCCAGTATGCCACCACCAAAGAGCATTCTGGCAAGGGTACTGCCACTGTCAATGGAATGTAGAGCAGCTCACCTTTGTGAATATCTGGAGATGTGAATCAAGACTAAGATTTTTCTCATCTGATTAAGTCCAAAAATCTCACCTCAGAAAATCTCTCCTAAATCTATAATCATAAAAGAGGAGATAAGAATCTCCATGCAAAATGGTATATCATTGGGAAATATTTACTTTAAAATGTGGAAATATTGTAAATTTTGTTATAGTTAAAGCTTTGTCCCAGGGTTTCACTCAAATCAAGCCTTTATTGAAGCACACCGGTGGCTGCTGACCAGTACATAAAGCTGTTCCCCTGATCAGCTCCTAACAATTGCAAGGGCACTCCTTATAAGCCTGAAAACCGCAAAAGGGATGTTGGGGGAGGGGGGTTCTAGCCAACGCAAGCAAGCCAGATTACAGAAGTGGGACAGTGCAGTCAAGGGGAGGGAAGCCTAACCAATCACAGTTAGCCCACTCACCCCAGTTACAGAAACAGAGCCCCGTTACCCTATAGTTACAGAAACAATACCCCATTAGGTACTTTTGTGTTCTTAAAGGTTTCTATAGCAAAAGGAAAAGAACATCTTGCTCCAGTCATGACCCTTCTACTTGGCATGGCTGTTTTACAGGATGAAGTCATAAAACAAAATCGAGTCACATTTGCTCCTACTACCACAATTTCAAACTTTGATTGATGCTCAACAAATAATGCAAACACTAAAATACATGTTAGTATTAAATTACATGATAGTCATCATGGCCAACATTTTATAAATTAGGCAACTAGGGATCAGAAAAATACACAACTTTGCCGAATTCACATAACTAATGAACAGGTTTATGTGATTTTCACATTTTCCCTTTACTCAAAGAAGGCCTCAAAGAGAAGTGAAAATTTGGAAGAAAAAAAGGTGAATGGCATGTTAATGAGTAAAGAACAGGTATTTCACAAATAAATTATAATCTATTCAACCCCTTGTCCTTGTGACAAGTTGACCAATTACTTGAGTCCATTTAGTGGAATGATTTTCTCCTGATAAGAGAGAGAGCCTAAGGCATGAAAATAACCACAGTCCAAAGCAAATATCTAGTCTCCT
Organism: Spermophilus citellus; assembly: GCF_964194105.1. NCBI lineage: Eukaryota > Metazoa > Chordata > Mammalia > Rodentia > Sciuridae > Spermophilus > Spermophilus citellus. Next base: position 87,058,639 of record NC_138183.1, read on the forward strand.
GTAAAACTCAGGAAACACAATATAAAGTGACTCATATGCTTTCTGACTTGTAAAATTATAAGGAAGAAAGTTGGTTGAAGTTAGGATTTTAATTGACACTGAGAATATATTAAACTCACAATTCACATTGAGGCCAAAATTTGCCATGGTTTTGGCATAACGCCATTTGTAATGTATTATTCAAATTAGACTTTCCCAGACTGGTGGCCTTGGAAAAATGTATTTTCAAACAAAAATTTGAAGAGACAACAGCAGCCTCTCTCTACAGGGAATTACTGAGATAAACGTAGTGTTTGCTTATTCATGCATAGAACCTAGCCTTCACTGTGGACAAAACCACTAAACACCATTTAGATTGTTCAAAAATCAAAAGCAGATTTGTATTGGAGAAAGGAAAATCTGTCAACCTCATTATCATTTTACTTTTAGAAATACAGTGTAAGACTACACTGCTTTGCATGAAGGTTCTTTTCTAGATGTTTCCTCTGTGGGAGCATCAGAGAATCAGCTGCGGACCCGAGAGGCCAGACCAGGTTCTCTAATGCTGCCTCACCTGAAGACTTCTAAACCACAGCTTGAAGAGCCTTCAAGTTCCAGAAGTCACATTTTGTAAGTCCCTTTGGAATTCTGTAAGTCTGGGTGTCTTCCTACCTCTGCCATCTGCTGCTGGTCATCCTACTAAATGCATACAATTCTCATCCAGAGTATGGGAGAATGGTAAACCATTTTTCCCTCATGCTGGAGTAAATGCATTGTATTAACTCTTTCATCCCAAGACAGCGGAAATAAAATCAGGACAGGGAAACTCTCTAGCTAACTGTAACTAGCTTTGCTCTATAAAAGAAGGAGAAGGAGAAACACATTTTAGAACAGTAATAAAGGGAAGAAATGTTTTCAAGATATTTGTTTGCAGGGGTCAATAAATCAGGCACAAATATATCTTTTTATTTCTTCCATTGCTTTCTTGACACTTTGATTTTTGTCTTTGTAGAAAACATAATTATATTTCAAATTATTTTATCAAGGTTTTGCTTGAATCCATATGGTCATAAGGGATATGGACTACTCCTGGATGTGGTCAGTCAAAATGTAGTTTTCATCATTGCCATCATGTTATTTAGCCAAGAATAGCTTCCTACAGAAATTAATTATGGAAAACACACAAAGATATCATGATCATTACAGAAAATTTCTCTGCTCACCACTAGGCCAAGCTTCAGCTAAAAACTGACAAAGGAATGAAACAAAAAGAGTATTAAAGCACTTGATTTTAGATTTATCACTAAATATAACATTATATAAAAATCACATTTCTTCTCATTGGATGCACGAAATCGGAAAACATGAAACAGCATTCTTACCTCTAGCACAAAATTATGTTATCGGTATGTTCTTTGTGAAAAGAAGGCTCCATTTTCAAAGGCTGAAACTTTACGAACCCTTGGAGTCACTAAAATACAAAGTCCTTATCTTAAAACATCCTAGGAGGAAACTTATCACATTGGGAAGCACGATGAGGGGACTCTGGATAGATGTCATAGAAAAGGTTGTCCTACCATATGACTTGGAGCACAGGGAAAGAACTGAGGTCATATCCTGGCCTGAATAGTTCCCTCTCTATCAAGCAGTTTTGAGCAGGCCATGGAGGCGTCTGGCAGCTACAGCATTTTCCTTACACAGACAACTGGATGAAATGGCTGAAATATCTCATTGCCGATGTTTCCCAGTTTTCATCTATTACATACATATAAACATCCTCGAAGACAGATTTTTGTTTTGCTTTCACCATTTAGGAAGCTGGTAAAAACACCAATATCTTCAAAATGATATTAAATGTATTCCCTCAAATGGTTCTTAGAAGTCCCATGTCCTGAACATGCACTTGTAAAGCTTCACAACACATCTTATCTTGATGCTCTGGTGGAAATGCCAGACTGAGTCATTGTTCTGCATTTGACGTATATTGATATCTAAGATTGTTAGTAGCAAATCTGAAAGAAGCCTTTCCAACTGCTGTGGGAGTTTAACTTCATTGGAGCCAAGGGTTAGGTGGTCAGAGAGGCTTATTGAAAACTAAAACTATATTCTACTCTAGGGCAAACAGATTAGAGAAGGTCAATTGTGATGTCAAGAGGGCTGTTCAAAATGTTTGCTTTTTTCCTTTCTTTCCAGAAATGTCATAAAATTGCAATTCCCCATCCCATAGAACTCGTTGCTCTGGCTATAAAGTGTTGCTTTATGATCCAGTGTCAGCTTCACCATTTTTTATTTCCCTTCTTCCAAGACATTGATCAGTCATGCAATTTGTCTCACCCTGGAATTTGCCAGCCATGGACCCTGGAGTAAGTACAGCCATCCTTTGGTATTTGTAGGGGAATTTTTTCCCAGGACCTTCAAAGATTTCAAAGTCTGAGGATGCTTCATTTCCTTACATAAAATGACACAGCATATAAAAAAAAATCTATGTACATCATTCCACATACTTTGATGCATCTCTAGTTTACTTTAAAATACCTAACACAATGAATATAAATGCTATCTAAATAGCTGTTGTATGGTTTAGGGAATAATAATAAGGAAAGAAGTTTAGTACAGATGCAATTTTAAAAATATGTTTTTACTTTGTTGAATCCCACAGATATCAAACCCATGGATGGACATCAGTAAGAAATAAACCTTTGTTTTTTCAAAGTCTATAAGGTTTGGAGGTTGCCTGTTATAACATAATCTAGTCTTTTCTGACTGTTACAAGGAGTATGTCAATGTTGCATTGCTAGAGGGAATACTTCTTCTAGTAGAACTCTGAATATAATTAGAAATGTCACAGAACTATTTAATAAGTTCCTTCATCTAAGATGACCCTTCAGCTGGAAATATAGATCTGCAATCATTTTCTGGGTGCCATAGAAAGAAAACCTTGCCAGGATGACCTATTGCTTTAAAAATAAAGGAAATGATACAGCTTTAACTCAATATAAGAGCCTTTGATAAATCCAGCATGCTTCAATGCATATCAATCATTATCTGATGAAAACACAGTAGAGTTCTGATTCCATTTGTGCACTTTTACAAGTCAGGGCTCAGCTCTCAGGTTACATTACTATCAGAACAAAGAGGTCACAGTTATTAGGAAGCTAAAGACTTTGCATTCAAAATCTGCTTTCATTTTTTATTTGCTTTGAAGCAGATTTAACTTTTGCTTTATGTGTTAATTATACAGTGTAAAGTTATTTCAGCTTGTCAGCAGGTAGATGAAAACTATCAATGAGATAAATTATTCATAAATATGGTTTTATGTTCTGATTTTTCTGAAGAAAATATATTTTAAGGAAATACATAAATATATGTAAATATATAGTAGCCACTGACATATATACCATAAGATATATGCATATTTTTATATATCAACATATGTAGGGCTGAGGTTGTGGCTCAGCGGTAGGGTGCTCGCCTAGCACGGGAGAGGCACTGGGTTTGATCCTTAGCACCACATAAAAATCAATAAATAAAATAATATTGTGTCCAACTATAACTAAAAAAATATTTTTAAAAATGTAAAAAGATTTACATATATGTCATTGTGTGTCTACACTGGTAGAGAATCCATTGCTTTTATCTGATTCTCAAAGTTGCTACCCTGAACATCTTAAGAATCACTTCTCTCTAGCAGGGGTCAGTAAATTATGACCTGTTAGCCATTTATGGTCTATAACTTGACTTTAAAAACAAAGATTTGTTGTAACATATTTATGTTCTTTTATTTACATATCATTTATAGTTGTAAAAAGGCAGAGTTAAGTAGTTATATCCTATGGCTCCCACAGCCTAAAATATAATTTGCATGGCTCTTTAGAGATAAATGTTTCAATCCCTGTTCTGGGTTATGCTCCATCTAGAAACCTGGCACTCCTAGTTGTGACTGGAGATTAACGGAACTGATTCTACCAAAAACCATATGGTTAGATCCACTGGCACATTTACAATATGTACATTTCACTATAAATCAAGATCCTCACTTTCTGCATAAAATAGATACTCGGCAGAGAGCACATGGACTCTGAAATCTCATTGTCCATGTTTACATTACAGGCTCTAGTGCCAGTTACTTGACTTCACTCTGCAAGACAAGCAAAATGAGAAAAAAAATCAGGATACCTACCTTGTAGAGTTGTTACAGGGATTACTTGAAACATTGTAATTAATAGCAAAAATAGCCACTTAATTATTTTTAGTTTATAATTATTTACTTGCTAGTAATTAAAATTAGTTAATAATGCAGATATAGCCCTTAGAACAGTGTCTTGTACACAATCAGAACAAAAGTACTATTTTTAGAAAATGCATTATCAGTTAGTTAATTTGGGAAATGGCAGGATAATTTTTGGTGAGGTACTTTGAAACTTCTAGTATAACAGCTATGATGCCCACATCCATGGCCCCAGACCACTTTATGTCTACTGTTGCCAATTGACTGCAAAGGGCCCCCCTGTGGATCGGGAACTTGTCTCCGGTAAGCCCAGAACCACTGCAGCTTGTCACATTCAACTCTTGGGTGATTAAAACCATTCAGAAGCATTTCTGAATCCCTTCAGAACACAGAATGTTCAGAAGGAGATTTAGTCAGTAAAATGATAGTGGTCCAGACTAATACCAGAAGTCACCATGGAAGCCAACAGCCAAGGCATAAGCTGCCCAGCCAGAGAAAGGGGAAGAAGCTGACTGGGGCAATGAAAATATTTCTGTGCATTTCAGCCCATCTTCCTTTAGCTTATTTTCCAACTGAACCACACCTTTAGAGGGTATCAAATTCCATTAGGGGAGAGAAGTAACTCAAGAGTCATTGTTGGATTATAGGAGGCTGTCCAACCAAACAGCCAGTGATTATGTAGCCATTAAAAATCATGTTTATAAGGAACTTCCAGCTGAGACAACACTTAAGTAAAAATGATGTGTAAAAATGTTTTATGCTTTATATATTCTATAATCTTTATTATGTTATTAAATATTGTTTAAAAATGATCTTCAACAGATATCTATTGAATTTGTAGCCTAAAAAATGTTATTTGCCAGCAGGAAAAAAGACTTAGAGCAGTGATTTTTTTGTCCTGGGAAGAGGCAAGAGGTAAGTTTCCAGGGCAGTAGTAACATTCCCTCTCTGGAGGGACTGGGCCCACACAGGTGTGCACACTTGTCAAATAGTCACTAGTACATTTACAATATGTGCATTTGACTATAAATAAATTTTACCTAAGAAAAGGAACTATAATTATATGTATACAGAAGTGTTTAGGGGTAAAGTATATATACCAGATGTCTGTAACTCACTTTAAACTCAGTTTTTTAAAAAGATGCATTAATGAATAATGGAGGAATGGGGCATACAGATATGTGATAAAGCAAATATAGTATGTAATTATAAAACCCAGATAGTAAATAATTATGTTAACTATATAATTTTTTAAACTTCTAAGTATATTTGAAACATTTCATAATAAAACAATGGGAGAAATTTAACCAAGGCTTAGGTATGATCTGGCCTACAGTCCACACCTGACCTTTGTACCATAGTCAAAAGCAATTTAGAACCACATAACTAATACCAAATGACAGAGGTGGAACCTCTGGCTTTTCTCACCTTTGGTAAACCCAATTTGTGAAAAGTAAGAATTCTGAGATAGCTATTTGGATGGAATTATTCCTTATCAAAAGTTTATTGATTTGCAGTGGATAGTGAAAAGACAATGCCTGTTGGAGAATTTACTCCATTTTTCTGAGCTAAACTGGATTCATTGAACCCTTAGATCCTAGGCAATTTGGGGCATCATCTTTTTTTTTTTTTTTTTTTTTTATTGGTTGTTCACAACATTACAAAGCTCTTGACATAACATACTTCATACATTGGACTGAACAATGACCAATAGGACATTATGTAAAATTGTGGAAGTGTAACCGATGTGACTCTGCAATCTGCATTTGGGGTAAAATTGGGGCATCATCTTTCTCTGTAACAGTGGCGTTCCTTATACCACAGTCCACACTTGTTTCTATTGTCCCCCTGCCTTCGTACCAAGGAGTTTCTTCCATTAGAAGTAAAAACGAAGAGAATTCAATCCTTTCAGTCTAGAAGCTTAACATGGAAGACACTAGGTATTTTTTGTTATTGAAATTTGAATATTTTAAGAAGCTAACTTAAACCTGAATTTATCTGAAACCATAATGATCTAAAGGTAGGAAAGTCAAAATCACAGAGGTCACTTGAGAACAACCTCGAATGGAGATGGTTGGTATTGCAGGCAGAATACATGTATGGGGTGTGAAATTACTTTTCCTTTTCATATATTCTCTGAATGGAAAATACCAATCATATATGGATTGCCCATCATGTCCAGCCTAACTTCTGCAATAACTGTTGCCATATTCATGGAAATTAGGAGAGTCATTATAGCCATTATCTATCTGTATCCCTATCTCTGTGTTTTTATTCTCTTCCAGGATTTTCTCACCATTCAGATCACTTTATGACAAGATTTCACTTTAAAATAAACACACTTTTTCTTCTACCAAGATAGAAAATATGAATTGGGTTATTTTTGTAGGTGATGGATTCAGGATGTTTTAAAACCAGTCCTTTATTCAGTGTGAAAGTAAACCCTGTGTCACCCTTCCTTATGGTCATACTATTATATGTAATTGTATAATAATTATCAAAAAATGTGGCCCCAAACCGTCTTACTTTTTAGTATCTGTTGTATTTTTCCCCTCAAGCTGTACTATTTTAGGATAAGAACTACTAATACAAAGGTCCCTTAAGTCAGGCAAACTTCTTACTAAGGTCATAAAAATTGATATAACATAGAATTTGTCTAAACAGAATGAAGCCAGAATATTTTGAACTAATGCTTGGTTCCTAGACATCAATCATTTCTTGTCTCAGAGAAAAGTCTAACCTACCTTAAAAGAAAATCAAACTGTGTACACAATGCTTTATAATATTGGCTTGAAAAATAAAAATCCCCCACTGAGGAAGGCCTACACAACAATAAGGGATGCATTTACTTCCCAGTGCCACCTGCTGAAGGAGCTGTCTCTTCAAGTCCTAAGGGGCCATTGATTAAATCTTTTAGTGCCACCACCATTACTCAGAGCAACTTCACTCTACTTATTCATAACTTTAGATATACAGCAGAGAGTTTCACAAGTATTGTACTTTGGTAAAGAGTAGTTTATATCAACTGGGTGTAGCAACACAGGCCTGCAATCCCAGTAGCTTGGGAGGCTAAGGCAGGCTGATCTTGAGTTCAAAGCCAGCCTCAGCAGATTAGGGAGGCCCTAAGCAACTCTGAAACCCTGTCTCTAAATAAAATATTTAAAATAAAAGGGGCTGGGGATATGGCTCAGTGGTAAAAGTGCCTCTATATTCAATCCCTGGTACAAACAAAATAGTTTATTTTGAAAATTATTAAAACAGCTTTGTATTTTTGTGGTTTTTTTTTTAGCTTCACATACATTAACAAACCTTTTCAAACATGTTTCTAATCAAGGTCTGAAGGGATTTGGAATAACAATCACCTGTAGAATATTATCAAAACACATGACCTTCCTTAAATGGACACAAAAAATAGATATGTTAAATTAAAATTTTAATGGCAAATTCCCTAAGCCACCCACCAGCAGCACAGTTAAATGGCACCTGGGGAAAAATCTGTAGATCTAAGAAGCCATTATTTTATGATGAAAATATGGACACTAGAAAGCATAAGTGGCTCACATAGAACCCTGCCTGGCCTAAGTGGAAAGGATACTGCAAAGCAGGCAAAATCTGGGGGTAAAGAGTAGTTGGTAACCAGTAGTACTATGCTTCTTGGTTGTCTGGTTTTGCAAGAAGAAAGTAATGAAAAATCTCATGGGTCAGAAAGTCGGGGTCATCTAAAATTAAAAGAGCCAATAAAAAACGAAAAAGAAAGTCACGGATTAGAAATACAGGAAAGGAAAGTAAGGCAGTCCACCCCACCCCCCTTTTTTGTTGGTTTAGTCTAAAGCTATTGCATTAGAGAGAATCCTCTTTTCTTTTCCTCCATTGTCTGGCCTATAACTAAATTTAGGATATCTCAAAATTCTTCCTTTTTATTTTTTTTAAGACTTTAAAATTTGTTCTAATTAGTTTTACATGACAGTAGAATGCATTTTGATACATCATACATAAATGGAGTATAATTTATCATTCTTCTGGTTGTACATGATGTAGAGTCATACCAGTCCTGTAGTCATATATGTACATAGGGTAATGATTCATTCTACTATAATTCCTACCCCACACCCCCTTCACTCCTTTTATTCCCCTCTACCTAATCCAAAGTACCTGTATTTTTCCCTAGCTACCCCCCACTTACTGTGAATTAACATCTGCATGTGAGAGAAAATATCCGGCCCTTAGTTTTTTGGAACTGGCTTATTTTGCTTAGCATGATATTATCTAGCTCCATCCATTTACCAGCAAATGCCATAATTTTATTCTTCTTTAAGTCTGAGTAATATTTCATTGTGAATATATACCACATTTTCTTTATTCATTCATCTGTTGAAGGGCATCTAGGTTGGTTCCATAGTTTGGCTATTGTGAATTGAGCTGCTATAAACAATGATGTGGCCATATCACTATAGTGGCTGATTTTCAGTTCCTTCAGGTGTAAACCTAGGAGTGGGATAGTTGGGTCAAATGTTCCATTGCAAGTTTTCTGAGGAACCTCCATACTCCTTTCATAATGGTTGTACCAATTTGCAGTTCCACCAGCAGTATATGAGTGTACCTTTCCCCCCACATCCTCACCGACATTTCTTGTTGCTTATATTCTTGATAATTGTCATTTTGACTGGTGTGAGATAACATCTTAGAGTATTTTTGATTTGCACCTCTAATTGCTAGAGATGTTGAACATATTTTTATATATTTGTTCATCAATTATATTTCTTCTTCTGTGAAGTGTCCCTAGCCCACTTATTGATTGGGTTTTTTTTGGTGTTGAGTTTTTGTTGTTGTTGTTGTTGTTGTTGTTGTTGTTTTTGTACTGTAGATTCAACTCAGGGGCATTCAACCACTGAGCCACATCCCCAGCCCTATTTTTTGTATTTTATTTAGAGACAGGGTCTCACTGATTTGCTAAATGCCTCACTTTTGCTGAGGCTGGCTTTGAATTTGTGATCCTCCTGCCTCAGCCTCCAGAACCACTGGGATTACAAGCATGTGCCACCATGCTGGGACTGAGTTCTTTGTATATCCTGGAGATTAATGCTCTATCTGAGGTGCATGTGGTAAAGATTTTCTCCAGTTATGTAGTCTCTCTCTTCATGTTATTCTTTGCTGAGAAGTTTTTTAGTTTAAATCTATCCCATTTATTGATTCTTGATTTTACTTCTTGTGCTTTAGGAGTCTTGTTAAGGAAGTCAGTTCCTAAGCCAACATGGTGAAGATTTGGGCCTGCTTTTTCTTCTGTTAGGCACGAGGTCTCTGTTCTAGTGCCTAAGTCTTTGATCCACTTTGAGTTGTGTTTTGTGTAGAGTGAGAGATAGGGTTTAATTTCATTTTGTTACACATGGATTTCCAGTTTTCCCAGGACAATTTGTTGAAGAGGCTGTCTTTTCTCCAATGAATGTTTTTGGTGCCATTGTCAAGTATGAGATAACTAAATTTATGTTGGTTTGTCTCTGTGTTTTCTATTCTGTATCATAGGTCTATGTGTCTGTTTGGGTGCCAGTACCATGCTGGTTTTGTTATTATAGCTCTGTAGTAGTATAGTTTCAGGTCTGGTATTGGAATGCCTCCTGCTTCATTTTTTCTTGCTAAGGATTGCTTTGGCTATTCTGGGTCTCTTATTTTTCCAAATGAATTTCATGATTGCTTTTTCTATTTCTATGATGTAGTTCATTGGGATTTTAATAGTATTTGCATTAAATCTGCATAACACTTCTGGTAGTATGGCCATTTTGAAAATATTAATTCTGCCTACACAACAGCATGGGAGATCTCTTGTTTTTCTAAGGTCTTCTTCAATTTCTTTAGTGTTCTGTAGTTTTCACTGTAGAGGTATTTTTTTTAACCTCTTTTGTTAGATTAATTCCAAAGAGTTTTGTTGTTGTTGTTGTTGTTATTTTGTTTTGTTTTGTTGAGGCTATTATGAATGAGCTAGTTTTCCTAATTTGTTTTTCAGTGAGCTCATCACTGATGTATAGGAATGCATTAGATTTATGGGTGTTGATTTTGTATCCTGTTTCTTTGCTGAATTCATTTATTAGTTCTATAAGTTTTCTGGTGGAATTTTTTGAATCTTCTAAATATAGAATCATATCATCAGCAAAAAGTGATAGTTTGAGTTCTTCTTTTTCTATTTGTATCCTTCAATTTCTGTCTAATTGTTCTGGTTAGAGTTTTTAGTACTATGTTGAATAGAAGTGGTGAAAGAGGACATTCTTGTTCTGCACCATTTTTTAGAGGGAATGCTTTAAATTTTTCTCCATTTACAATGATGTTGGCCTTGGGTTTAGCATAGATAGCTTTTATGATGTTGAGATGTGTTAGGCAAAAAAACTCAAGTTACTAAAATTCATGATGGAAAAGGAAATATAACACACACAAAAAAGGAAATATCACAATGGACACTACTGAAATACAGAAGATAATTAGAAGCTACTTTGAACATTTATACTCCAATAAAATATAATTCTTGCAGATATTAACTACACAAACTGAATCAGGAGGATATACACAATTTAAACAGATCAATTCCAAGGAATGAAATGGAAGATGACATCAAAAGTCTACCAATCAAGAAAAGCCCAGGACCAGATGGATTCTCAGCTGAGTTCTGCAAGACCTTCAAAGAAGTATTAACACCAATACTTCTCAAATTATTCCATAAAATAGAAAAGGAGGGAACCTTTCCAAACTAGATCAATGAGACTGGCGTCATCTTGATACTAAAACCACTCAAAGTCACATCAAGGAAAGATAACTTCAGACCAATATCCCTGATGAACATAGATGTAAAAATTCTGAATAAAATTCTAGCAAAGTGCATACAAAAACATACAGAGTGCATACAAAAACATACAAAGTGCATACAAAAAAAAAGATAGTGCACCACAATCAAGTGGGGTTTATCCTGGGGATGCAGGGTTGGTTCAACATACAGAAACCAATAAACATAATTCATCACATCAACAGATTTAAAGACAAGAATCAGATAATCACCTCAATAGATGCAGAAAAAAAAACATTTGACAAAATACAGCCCTGCTCCATGTTGAAAACACTAGAAAATTCTTCTTTTAACAATAAAAATAATATACTTCAGTATTCTCTCTTTGCAAATGTAAAGCATTGTTTCAAGGTGTAGATACTTGTTTATTAAAATTTACAGTGTTATTTCATTTAGCAATAATATCATTTATTCTTCAGTAAAGTTGCTTAGAGGGGGTTATTATGGAAATGCACTTTAAGAATTATTAAACACGTCATAATGACTAAAGAATAACACTTTCTCTGGGTTGGGAAAAGTAGAAATCATTTGGGACTGGAAAAAGGAAAAGTAACTCTGCCATTAGTGAGGCTAAGATGATTGACATGTTGGAAGCAGCAGAGATATTAACAAAGCAAGGTCCTTCCAAGGTCATGCAGCAGCTGGCTGTAAATGTCTCAAGGACACCCTCTCCCTGTGACTACAGCTTTCTTACCACTGATGCTCCATAACTTCCTGGCTATTGCCATTTTACACTGGAGATTCATTCCTAGGAGTTAAATTGCCCATACCTCATTCAGCACCTGGTAAACCCTCACTCCTCCTAATCTTGCCTCAGAAACAGCAAACAATCCATAATTAATGCTGTTTCCTCAGAATCCTTCACAAGAAGCCCAAACCGTCCATTAAATCCTTCCTGCTTCCTGTTGAGCAACATTCTGGGGTTCTGTGGAGCAACTTCCCTGAAACTTCAAGCCAATAAATCTAATTTGGTCAGTCTACAGACTTGTTCCTGGTCCTCTTTGGTTGATCAGGATTCAACATCATCAACATAATGGCAAGAACTAGGGTTTTTTTTTTTTTTAAATCATGGCAAAAATATACCCCTCATAGAATTTATCATTTTAACCATTTTTGGGGTGGAAGTCCAGTGGCATTAAGTACATTCACATTATTGTGCAACCTTCACTAGCACCCATATCCAGAAATTTTTATCATCCCAAGTTGAAACTGAAACAAATTGAATTGCCTCCCTTTACCCACTTAAAAGGCAATTCTCCTGCTGAGAGAGGGAATCTTAAGGGGCTACGTCCATCCCCACTCCCTGACTAGCACCAAAGAAGCAACAGATTGAGAGTGGAGATTAACCCTCTTCTCATCTAACATAGGATAACTAAATTTACCTATGTATATCACCTCTCTTTTTTCACTTCCCTGCCTCTTCTCCTTTAAAAGTTCTGGTAATTTTTAGGGATATCTGCCAGCAGATAACAAGTTGGAACTTTTGAAATAATTTTCTCCCATCTTCTTTTAAAGCCGGTTTTGAATAAAACCCATTTTATTCTGAGTATTTCTGGAGCACCAAGTGTTATGTATGGCTCAGCCTCTTTCCTCCTCCAGCAGGATCTTGTAACAGAATTTTATATCCATTAAACAATAATCCCAACTCTCCTCTCACCCACCCAGCCCCTGGCAAGAACTGCTCTACTTTCTGTCTCTATTGACTCTGACTATTCCAGGTACCTCACGTAAGCAGAATCATATAGTCCTTGTCCTTTTATGACCAGTTTATTTCATCTCACATAATATCCAAGCTTCATCTGTGTTGTGTGTGTTAGAATTCACATTTTTTCAAAGCTACATAATATTCCATTGTATATGCAAACCCCATTTTGTTTATCTTTTCATCTGCCAGTGAATGCTTCAGTTGCATTCATCTTCCGGCTATTGTGAATATGGCTGCTATGAACATGAGTATACTAATATCTATTTGAATTTCTGCTTTCAAATCTTTAGGGTATATACCCAGAAGTGGAAATACTGGATCATATGGTAATTCTAAACCCTTGACTTTCTGGATATGGCTAATTTCATTTAATATGATATTCTCCAGTTCCATCCATTTGCCAGCAGATAACATTATTTTATTCTTCTTTATGGCTGAGTAGAACTCCATTATGTATATATACCACATTTCTTTTTTTATTGCTTTAAAAAATGATAGTGGAATGCATTACAATTCTTATTACATGTATACAGCACAATTTTTCATATCTCTGGGTGTATATAAAGTATGTTGACACCAATTTGTGTCTTCATACATGTACTTTGGATAATGATGTCTATCACATTCCATCACCCTTGCTAATCCCCTGCCTCCTCCCTATCCATAATTCATCTATTCCTCCCATGCTCCATCTCCCTACCTGTATATATTACTCCCTATGAGTCAGCCTCCTTATATCAGAGAAAACATTCAGCATTTATTTTTTGGGGATTGGCTAACTTCACTTAGCATTATCTTATCCATTCATCTGTTGAAATGGAGAAAACTGTTATGTGTATTTGTGTCAAAACAACCCCCACTATTGCTTATAACTACAGTGCACTAAAAATAAAATGAAAAACATCATGTGGGAGGTCAGCACAGCAGGCCTAGACTACAGAACTCCCCCCAATCCCAGCCATACCGCTCATGTCTCTCTGCTACCTATCATTCTGACTATGTCACATTGCATGTTTCATACATTCCTTGAGATGTTACCTTTATAAGAGAAAAATTATCTGTGAAGTTCATTACCATTCTATTATTTAGTCAGAAATACTTGTTTGGGAGATTTAAGAGTCAGGATGGTAAATAAAGCAGCCACCGATTCTCCTTTCCTGAAGTTATGATAATATATACAAAATTATTTAATAAACAGAAAGCTATACCCCAGATGCAACCGAAATATAAAGAGGCACAGGTGAATGCCAAATACCTTCTTTACCTAAAAGGAAGTAAACCAAAGGTCTTGGGGCAGAGAGAAACACTGCAGCTTTTGAGAACTTCAAACCGTCCTCCCGCTTCCCAAAACTTGCTGTTAGTAAAATTCTGGAATCTGTCAACATTTACTCAAAACTAGAGAGAAGCAAATAGAGTGGCTATTTTTCTCCATTTATCTGCCTGGAGAGACTGCATCAGAAAACATACATGGGGAAAAGTGAAATAGAAAGAGACATAACTGTTTGGAACAAAAGCAGAGGCTGCCAGGGAGCATGTTGAGTGCTGGAATTCATCCCAAATCCAATAGTAGTTAGAATGAACCTTGGGACAGATCATTAAGAAAACCTGGAGGCAAAAGTCAAGGCCAAGTGTCATAAAAATATTGTAGAGTGATGTGTTAGCATTGGTGATTGCATCTCTTCCCAACTCCATGCTCAGTGATGTAACACTGGTAGTTTGACAGCAGTGAGAAAGTGTTCAGCAAATTGACAAATTCTACAAATGAGGGCTTTTGTTTTTTTGGGATTGGCTAACTTCACTTAGCATTATCTTATCCATTCATCTGTTGAAATTGAGAAAACTGTTATATGCATTTGTGTCAAAACAACCCCCACTATTGCTTATAACTATAGTGCACTAAAAATAAAATGAAAATATTTTATTTTGGTGGTAAGGGGGTGATGTGTGAGACGGGAGAGCCAGTTTCCTGGAATACCATTAACTGTGCAAGACCTTAGCTAAGCTTCCCTCCTTGCATTGTTAGCTGTTAAAAGGAACATCTTACCGATGAGTCAGGCAGGCACCCACTGGAAGCTGGAAAAGACACAGAAATAGAGTCTCCTCTAGAGCCCCCAGAAGGATCACAGCCTTGTCAACACATTGATTGTAGTCCACTGACACTGATTTTGGACTACTTCTGAGTTCATAACAATAATATAATAAATTGTGTTGTTTCAAGTCAGTCAGTGTATGGTGATTTGTTACAGCAGCAGTTAGAAACTAATACAGCAAGCTACCTACATTTAATAGCTGCACAAGATCTTATAGCTCACTGACCACTTTTTGACAGTATTAATTTTTCCTGAATTTATTTTATGATTCTAACCAATTTTCTTCCTTAAGATTCTTATTTTGTAGTACATTATTCTGCAACCCACCACTCTCATTTTGCAACAGGGTGGGAAATAGGTAATAAGCTTTTTTTTTTTTTTAATTCTTCAGTCCCTATATCTAAGGCTCTATGAACAGTTGTTCCAAGAGCAGGGGCTACACACTCAGATAAAGTTTGGTAGTGTTGCATCTTATAAAGATTCACTGTGTCCATTAACATATTAAAGGCTCTGCTAGAGAATGGGAGAGAATTTTTGGCCAACTACTCTACTCTTCTCACAGAGGATTAACATCCAGAATATAGCAAGAACTCAAAAAGCTTATCACCAAAAAACAAATAGCCCAATCAATAAATGGGCAAATGAACTAAACACACACTCCTCAAAATGATCAATGAATATATGAACAAATGTTCAATGTCTTGAACAATCAGGGAAATGCAATTTAAAACTACACTGAGATTTCATCTCCGATTAGAATGGCAATCATCTAGAATAAAAATAATAAATGCTGGTAAGGATGTGGGGAAAAAAATGAAATATTTTACATTGTTAGTGGGATTGTAAATTAGTACAACCAGTAGGAAATCAGTATGTAAATTCCTCAAAAGACTAGGAATGGCAACACCATATGACCCAGTTATCCAACTCCTTGGAATTTATCCAAAAGATTTAAAGTCAATATACAACAACAATACTTGTATACCCATGTTTATAGAAGCACAATTCACATTAACCAAATTATGGAACCAGTAGAGGTGTCTGTCAACAGATGAATAGATAAAGAAAATGAAGTACATATATGTTATCATCAGGGTGTCCTTTTGGGGTCCAGCTCCTTGGTGTCCCAAACAATTGAGCAAGACACACACAAGTAACAGGCAAAGTACAGATTTATTGAAGGTGAAGATAGCACTCCATCAGGTAGAGTGGAATAGGGTTGAGCAAAAGACAGGCTCAAACCCCTAACTCTGAAAATTAAGGTCTCATATGCTGAGCGATGAGGTGTTCTCTTCCTTAATACGGATCTGATTGAAGACCTTACCCTATTTGCTCCCATTGGTTACCTTATGTTACCTGATTAGAATTCTGTTCACATTCCACCCATTGGTTACTTTAGAAAACCTAATTAGAATACTGCCCACTTTACCCACACTGGTAATTTTAAAATACTGAAATTGTGACGGGAGTTGTCATGGTAATGGGATTATTTATTATAAACAGGGACAGGACTGGTCTCATCTCCTTGTCTCCTTGCCTTGTCCACCAGTGGATTATTTCTAATACCCTCTCTCCACCATCTTGATGTCCTTGAACTCCAACCTAACATACACATAATAGAGTTTTACTCATCCACAAAGAACAGAATAATGTCATTTGCTAGATAATAGATAGAATTTGAGATTATTATGTTAAGCCAAAAAAACCAGACACAGAATGTCAAATGGTGTAATTTTTTCTCAGATGTGAAAGCTAGAAAAAAAAATAAAGGAAGATTATCTCATGAAAATAAAAGGGATACCAGGAGAGGAAGGGGGTCATGGTGTGAGAGGAAGGGTAAAGGACAGATACTGGGAGATAAAATTCACCAAGGTATGTTAAATGCATGTACAAACATGTAACTACAAAGGCCACTATTCTGTACTATTATAATGCACCAATAAAAATGATCTTGTAAAAAGGCTGAGGCAGGAGGATCACAAGTTTAAGGCAAACACCAGCAACTTAGCAAGGTCTGAAGCAACTTTTAAGATCCTGTCTTAAAAATAAAAACTAAAAAGGGTTGGGGTTGTAACTCAGTGGCAAAAATGTCTCTGGTTTTAATCCCCAGTACTCCCTTACCAAAAAATCTTATAAAAAATAAAATAAATTTGTAAATAAGAAAAAGATGTCAAAGTCTCTGAGCAATCTTGCAGTAAAGGAAATTGATTCAGTGTTGCTCAACTCAAAATTTGCCAAGGTTTTGTGATCCCCTCTCAGATTTAACTTTTCACGTAACATGTATTAAGGTCCATGATATAGTTGTGGGGACACAAGTCAGAAATACTGAGTGAAGAACGTAGGATCTGGGATCTGGATGCCCATGGAGTTGAGTTGATCCTGGGCTTCCACCTCTGATGTGTGGACTTTGCAAGTTGTTTAGCAGTTAGATCCTTCATTTTTCACATATAGGAGAATAACTGTAAAACACTGTTATGGACTGAATGTTTGTACCTCCCGATTCACATGTTGAAGCCTCTAATGCCAACATAATGGTGGGGTGGACCTTTGGGAGGTAATTAAGTCATTAGGATTAAACCCTGGTGATGGGATTAGCGCCCTGCAAGAGCTCCCTCTTTCTCTCTCTACCATGTGAAGACAGAGCAAGAAGGTCATCCTTTGCCAGGCAGGAAAAGAACCTTCCTGAGAAACCAAATCAGCTTGGGTATTATCTTAGGCCTCCCAGCCTCCAGAACTGTGACAAATAACTTTCTGTTATTTAGGCCCTCAGCTTCTGGTGTTTTATTCTAGCAGCCTGAGCAGACTAAAGCTTCTGTCTTCTAGGTTTCCCTTGGAGGCATTTAATGAGAGGACAGAAAACTGTACATACAGTCTCCCCTGCCTCAGATGTGGCTCCTACTTTCCACTCCCATTCCTAATTCATCAGCAATAAAGCCTGAAGTTGGTGCACTAAACCTACACCTTCATACACCCCCTGGGAGGGTTCCCAGTAGCTGCTACTGACCTGGAGGCAATTCTCAGCCTCCTGGAATTCAGATAACCAACATCACTAGATATTTTCTATTGACTAACAACACCAAAAGTATCATATCAATATTTTTTTAATAAAAATTATAAAATTTAATTTTCTTTGGATATATCATACATTTTCATTAATGGGATATCCTGGGCTAAGAGAATACAGAAATAGGACACAGATTCTAGAACAGCCTGCTGATTTACTGAAGAGTTTTATTCCTGTTTGTGCCATGGACTTTGACCTATGTCAGAATAATTTCTATAAATCAACAAAATATAATGTATAAATTACAAAGGAAACCAATTATATTGATAAATACTTACAAAATTTTAAAAAATTGTGGCACTGTAACATATATGCTTCTTTATTAATATAATAAGTATTAGGATATAACCATTGGTCCAGTTACTACCATGGGTTTGACATGGTGATAGGCGTAAACTACATTTCAAGATTCTGTAACGATTGTAATGTCAATTTAAAATAACCTGTCATGGCTAGTGTTGGATGTTGATTTACTACAGCCATAGTAAGAGAAGATCTTACATTTCTGTAGGAAGAAATGAAAGTAAATGTGATTTTTCTACTTAGAAGCAACTCTAGTGGTAACTGTCCACGGCAATAGCCTCAAAGTACGTTTCATAGAATCAATGTTGAATAGATTGCACAGGAAAAGAAGGTTCTGTGGTAGAAGTTATTTTCCAGAAATGGTAGTGACACTATTTCTTGTCCTGCATAACCTTCTAAATTTTGCCACTCCCTTTTCAAGATGTGAAATTGAATTCCCCTGCTGTGAATCTGAGTAGGCTCCTGGCTCAATTGTAAGTAACAGAATGCAGTAAAAATAATGCTGCATATTCCAAGGTTATGTCATAGAAGTGGCTACAGCTGCCACCCATCTAGTTACAATACTTGATCAGAACTCTGAGCTACCATACAGTAGACTTAGTGCCTGCAGAAAGCCATGCTGTGAGGAAATTCAGTCTAGTGGCATAGAGACCACAAAGAGAAGCTCTAGCTGAAAGGAAGAGAGATGCCCATCCAGTCCACAGCTGCTCCTGTCTTCTCCTGACTACAGTGGCATGAAGGACCCTGACCCAAAAGCACCTGGTGAATTCTTCCCAAATTCCTTACCCCAAAAATCTGAGAGATAAGAAAATTATCATTGTTTTAAGACTCAAAGCCTTGGGGCGATTTGTTTCAAAGCAGTATTAAAGGTTCCATTACAAAAGTTGGGCAAAACTGGATTAAACCAGTTTTTTCCCCTGCAGAATTTCTGAGTTTTTCAGATGCTAATGAACATATTCATCTCCAAGATGAGCATTAGTATGTAGTATTTCTAGATTTGTTTCCACAGACAACCAATTTTATAACTATTCTCAAGAGATGACTTTGGGAAATAGTGGATTAAAATAATGTTCTATTCTCATTTGTATGTTTCCTTCTTCTGTAGTGACCTGAGCTATAATGAAGATTTTACTTCACTATTAATTAATTGAAGAGTAGCAGTTATTGGCCCGCTCAGAGAAAGCTACTTCTTGGTAACTCCTGTGTGTGACGTCAACTCATTCCAGCAGTATCAGAGAGCAAACAGCATAAACTCTGAATGTCACTCACTGTTTGCTTTGCCAATAATAGTTTCAGGATGTGTATTCTTCCAATGGACTGACAAACATTTCAATGAACTGAAATTCTCATAACCCTCCTGCTCTTCTGAGTATCTCACCTTCAAATTGAAAAGTTCTAAGAACAGGGAGAGGTGAGGTAGGGGCTGGGGATGGATTTTTGTCTCACATCTCTAATCTCTTCAACAGGAAAGAAGGGATTGTGTGAAAATTTCACTCCAGTGTAAGATCAGTTCCCAACATGGCTTGAAGAGTATTTCTCCTGTCCACAAAATACTGAAAGGCCAGTGATAGGGATTAAACTGCTAGTGACCTAGTGATTAGGAAAATTTTGCCCACTTTGTCATTGTTTAAAAATTAGAGGGACAATAGTGAAAAAGTTAGAAATAGTAAAATTTTCTAATCAAATATATAAAATAGTAATTAAACTAAAAGATTCAAATCTTAGTAAATATGTAACAAGGGAGTTACTTACTGATTTGATTTTTTTTTAAATAGGAGGAGTTATTCTTTGGATTCCCAATTAGTCACTGAATGTCTACATCAAATGTTATAACCATGACTCAGTTTCTCCACAAATAAAATGCCACTCAGTTTTCTGGACCTTTTACCTAAAGAACTCTAAGTACAGAAAGTCAGAGCTGGGGCTAGGGTGAAAGGTGAAAACAAGTAAGACACTCCCTATGGATGCAAAAATGAAGGGGACAGCAAACATCTCAGTCATCAATATAAATAACATTTAGTGTGATATTTTAATAACATAAATTTATGCAAACAAAATCTATGATGAGCAAAGTGTCAAAAAATCAATTAAAAACAAAGCCAGTGTTGCTGATGTTCTCCTTTTGCCTCCAGATCATTATGGCTCAGTGTGGTGCTAATACGGGATCCTATACATAAATTGTGCTCTACCAATACATTACATATGTGAATAATGACAGTCAAGAAACAAGTTCTAGATGGGCACAGTGGTGCATGCCAATAATCCCTGTAGCTTGAGAGGCTTGAGATGGGAGAATTGAGAGTTCAAAGCCAGCCTTAGCAATGGGCGAGTCACTAAGCAATTCAATGAGACCCTGTCTCTAAATAAAATACAAAAAAAAAAAAAAAAAAGGCTGGGGATGTGGTTCAGTGGTTGAGTGCCAGTGAATTCAATCCCTAGTACATGCCCCCAAGAAAAAAACTGTTGTAAATTATATTCCAATAAATTAGTTATTTTTTAAACACATATAAATCCAAGACATAAAAATAAATACAGTTACTATCTTCAATGTTGCAAATAATCCCCTAATGGATATCCACCAGTAAATCCACTCGAAAATGCTCCCCTGTGTTATTGATGCAAACACAACCTGAACATCTCTAAGCTTCCTTCTGGTATCCAGGAACTAGTACTCCTTCTTACTTCACAGGAATGTTAGACAATGCTTCAAAAGCATTCCTTCCAAGTCCCTCCTGTACTCTCATCTGAAATTGCACTTCCCATTCTCATAAATATTCACTAATGAGTGTGTCAATACTGGCAGAGGAGAGCTTGCTAGTTAATAAGTAATTATTATAATTTCACAGGGAAAGCAATAGCTTTCCTAGCTCATGAGAATGTAAAATATGTAATATATATTTTTGTGTATATATATATATATGTATATGTATACACACACATATATACATATATATGTATATACACAAATAGGCTCAAGAGAATATAAAAAAAAATTATGTATATACATGCTTGTATATATATGTGTATATATATATATATAATTTTTGTATATATATTTATATGTACATTTATTCATGTACATATACAGAGATACATACACATATATATATACATGCAAATTGTCATATTGCATTCCAAAAGGTACCAACCAATTTAAAGAGCCACGACAAGGAAAGTACACCAGTTCTATAATCTTGCTGGTACTGTATTGTATAATTCAAAAAAATTTAGTTATCATTTGAAAATTATTTTAGTTGTTCAGGGTTATTTAATATAATTATTTTTACAATTATTACCTTTAAAAAATTCTGTTTTCTAATTGTTTTCACATATTCATTTAATCACTCAATATTTATTACATACTTATTATGTGTTAAACACAGGAAATGTCCTTGTCCTTGTAGAATTTATAATCTAAGGAGATGCATTCATATGTTCTTTTATACTTATACTTTAAATTTTGGGTATCTTCTTTATAAATTTTTATTATTATTATCATAGTTGTATTTGGACTAATAATAATGTATTTGGAATAATAATTTATTTTATTTTTCTAAAATAAATACCTTTATTTTATTTATTTATTTTTATGTGGTGCTGAGGATCGAACCCAGGGCCTCGCATGTGCTAGGTGAGCGCTCTACCACTGAGCCACAACTGCAGCCCCTATAAATATTATTTTTAAAAAATATTGTATAGATCAGCACTGTGGGTCTTCTTTCATAACACAGAAATTTTAAGCCTGTCTTTTCTTAAAGGTATCAATAATCCCATTATGATTTATTTCTTCAAAAGCGAAGATATTTTTCTTTCATATATAGAATAAATAAATGGTCTGTCAATTTTTATTATAATTCAGTTTTTTATATTTAATTCATTAATCTATATGGATAGATTATGAAACATGAGAAAATATATATCCATGTCTTGTTGAAATGTTGTCCCATCCTAAAAAACACATTAAACAAACTTTCCTTCACTTACTTAAACCCACGCACACGGTTTTGTATACATATATTTACCCTGTATTGGTTCTCTTCAGTTTGTGGTATTCATTGGTATTGCTATTTTTATTGCAATACTAATATATTGTTTGGGGAGTTGTTGGTTTATATATTGATAATATATATTTTAAAAGAACACAGTCACTGGATACAAAATGAGTAAGATAGTCAATGTAATAAAAAGATACTAAATCATCAGAACTGATTGAGTTGGAAAAGGGAGTTAAGGGTTGTGAAAAGTTTTTATTAAAGATTTATCTATAAAAATATTAAAGTGGATCTGTCTTAAAGTGAGATTTCCTATAATAATGGGCTATCTTTTAGCATACAGAAAACAGGAGAATGGTCAGTGTTGAGAAAGATGCTTAAAGAGCCAGGGGCATCAGGACAATAACAAAAAGTTTCCTGCTGTGAACAAGTAAATTTTACAGATCATTATGGAAAAGCTTGCCGACTGAAGTCAGGAGCTGGATCTACTAGGGCGGGGAGCACTGGAAGTTGTTTCATCAATGTGACATGGAAAGGCATGAAAAGTTCATTCAAGCTGAGTATGGGACCAGAAAGAGGAGACTGGACGGACATTCAGTAAGACACAGTGGAACAACCACAGGGGATTTTTAATACATGAAGTGATCTCAAAGGAATAATCTCAAAGCAGAAAAGTCAAGAGGAAGAAGGGGCAAGAGGAAGGGGGTTAGAAGTCTACAAGTTAAGTTGGCAATAAACTGTTATACACCTAAAAAATAAAAATAAAAAAAGATACTTCAAAGACTGATTTCTTTGGTAGAAAATATACAAAATTATAATCCTCGAAAGGAGCTTACCATTTTAACTCACAGGTGCAATTGAATGTTTACTTGTTTTACAAATGCCATATAGCAGGAGAAATTAAATAACAACTGCAAATTTTAGTCCAAGCCTACAAAAATGGCATTGGTGATATTTTAATTAATTTGTGTTTTTCCAAACACCTTGTTTTTAAGGTTTCCTGAGTATGTTGCTTTTCTACCTTTCTCCATTGATGAAATAATTCTTGCAGTCTAGTTTCAGATGGCTCTATCACTGAAAACACTGCCATTATCTTTATTTTATTTGAGGTCCCAACTCTGCTTTTTTGTGTATTTCCAGCTAAATGCCTGGCAATCCTTAGCCACAACATAACTCATAAATTGAAATTGTCAATAATGAAGCTAGTTCTCCAAAGAAAATATTATAATAAAGAACAAGTAGGGGCTGGAGTTGTGGCTCAGTAGTAGAGCACTTGCCTAGCATGTGTGAGGCAATGGGTTTGATTCTCAGCACTGCATATAAATAACTGAATAAAATAAAAGTGTGTCCCCATCTAAAAAAATTTTTTTTAAAAAAGAAGCAAGTATGCTGGGGGAGGGGTCTAGGAAATAGTTGATGTCAAACAGGCAGGATTGGATAAAATCATCTTACCCTGAAAATCAACTCCAACTTAAATTCGACACAATAAAAATGTCCAAATTGGCAAACAAAGGACTACAATGGAATCTATTTTGAAAGATCTTCCACAACATGTTTTCCAAAGCAATAGAATAATTTTTATTAAATGCTAAAGCATCAACAATTCAACTCTTGTAGTGCAGAGTCAACTTACTTATGAGCAGATCACTCACTCTCTTTTCCCAAGACCCCAAAACACATACTTAGCTATTTTTCTATTTGAAAAACAGCGTTACTTTCAGAAATATACCTGTGGAGCTTTGTGACTTCTTGCTCCATCCAAGGTCTCAAAAGAATGTCTGTGGATTTTTAAGAAATCACCTGCAATAAACCCCAATTCAAACCTTTAGGATAGTTTTTAAAATTTATGATTGGTGTCATGAAAATAAAAGACTTATCTATGGTTGCCACCTCCTTATTCTAACAGTCTCCTCCCAGATAAAAAAGAAAGCATGGGTATTTGAACATGAAATGACACACAATTATTGTCAGAGCGATCAATTGGTGACAGTTTCTGCTTTGAGGGCATGGGTCACAAAACACAAGGCTCTCAGTGAGCTGGAAATGGTAATGTTGCAGAATTTTCCCAGTTTGAGTGGTCCTGAATGGTAATTGAAATGTGGGTGATTTGATCTTCAAATTATGAAACAGCACACCAAAACTTCTACACCTTACTGCTCATAAAAGCAGTATCAGTCTCAGTAGGGAGCTTATTAGAAATGCAAGATGTGCATTTTAACAGGATCACCAGGGAATTTGTTCAGTTTTGAGGAGCCATGTACATTAGAAATTGAGATTTGTAACTCTAGCACACATTCTTCCCAGTTTTTTCTTTGTATATAAATTAAAATAGGAAATACATTTTTTTCTGAAATTTATGCAAAAATAATCTCAAAAGTCACAGAAAAAGTTTCCCTCTGAACATGAAGATGTTGTATCATTTCAATTGATATTTGGATATTTTAGTATTGATCCAAGTACTAAAAACTGGTTCTTAATTTCTAAAATACTAAATATTGGTTGTTAATTTCCCCCTCCTACTTTAAAATACTAGTAGTAGAAACTAAGAATATAAATAAACAATATCAATGGTGTTTTTTAATCACTGGGAGGAATTAGTCCTAACAGTGATATAGCTGGTTCATACTAAGATGATCATCGCTGAGTTTATATATAGTTCTCTGAAAGACAGTAGCACAGACTTAAATGATCATCATAAGAGGCCTGCTTCCTAAGCCATGAGATCAAGGGCTCCATGCATTGCAATAGTGCATGTGCCTTGTGAAGTCAAGAAGCAGGAAACAATCCACTTCAGAGACTGAAGATTCCAGGCTTCACTTCTATCACTAAGGTAGTTATATGCTGATTCGAAGTGTATAGGTGGAAAGACACTCACTCAGTTGTTAGTATCTCATTGAAGTTGTTTTGGACTGGATAAATGACTTTGGGACATCAAAACCTTAAAGCCATGGCCTGCGGTGTTGGTCCATGCCTATAATCCCAACAGCTCAGGAGGTTGAGACAGGAGGATCCTGGTTCAAAGCCAGCCTCAGCAATGGCAAGGAGCAACTCAGTGAGACCCTGTCTCTAAATAAAATACAAAAAATAGAGCTGGGGATGTGGCTCAGTGTTCGGGTGCCCCAGAGTTCAATCACTAGTACTAGGAAAAGCAATAGAATATGGAGCACAAAGATCCAATCAGTTTCCATTAACATCCTTGGGAAAGAAACCAGAAAACATTAAGGCTGAAATTAAGAGTGAAAAAAATATACAAAAACATTAGACTTCTGGCTATGGCTGAGTGAGGATGTCAATAAATCTTTTTCCTTAAAATAACTACAAACAATAATTTGAGGAACATTTAAGCTTGTATTTATTTATTTTTGTAGTTATAGATGAACAGAATGCCTTTATTTTATTTTATTTTTTTATTTTTAGGTGGTGCTGAGGATCAAACCCAGTGCCTCATGCATGCTAGGTAAGGGCTCTGCCACTGAGCTACAGACCCAGCCCCATTTATGCTTTTAAACAGTCAAATTTCAAATAAGACCAATAGGAATGAGACACTCTTGGCTGGGGCTGCTGCAAACCCTCTTCTTCCCTGTCCTCCAGCTCATAACCACAGGAGTTTTGCCAGGGTTGGGGAAAGGCTGTAACACCAGGCTGCTACTCTATTTGGTGTGGTGGAGACACCCACACCCAGAGGCATTATCTGTGGAAATGATGATCTTGATGATGAGTAAGCGGGGAGGGCCAATAATTCTATAAGATTGAGGTTGAGGTCATAAGTGGGGCAATGATATTCCTGGCTCAAGCTTGCCTAGGGCTGAAGGTGGGAACCGAAATAATACTGCAAATGAGCACAAAGGAACTTTTTGGGATGAAGTAAATGTTCTGAAATTCAAAATCATTGAATTGTACATTTACCCTTGGTAAAAGTTATATGAAAATTATACGCCAATAAAACTTTAAAAAATAAACAAACAGGAAAACTCTCTAGGAAGAATGAATGTTGGGATCTATAGCTCTAATGAACTTACCATATCTCTAGCCAAAATTTTTTATGTTGCTCAGTCTTAAACTTGTTTTGGCAATGATTTTATTTTTATGATAAAATTTTTGTAAGGGCTATGATCTTAAACACATTTCTTGCAAAGGAAGAACGATCACACTGAGCTCAAAAGTAAAAGTAAATGTCATAATAATAAAAAGAATAAATTTTCATGGAATTTTAATACAACAAATTGAGCTCTCAGAATCATATAACAAGTTAACAAGTAGCTCTTGTCATGGCAATAGAAATATGCACAAGTGTGCTTATTTGATGCCCAAAAGAATTAGTTTACATTTACAATAGATTCTTCTCAACAGTAAGCTATATACATATGGAGTTTGATTTGTAAACAGTGTTTTTCCCATGATACTTCATTGAAATACATTTATTGCAAAAGTGAGGTCTTCAAGTTCAATTAGTTTCAGTAATAGGCAAGTTAACATAAATGAAGCAAGAAGGCTAGGTGTGCTACCATCTGCAGAGCCATCATTTCTGGGTTTCAATGCCATCTTGATACTTAGTTTCTGCATCAAAGAAACTGTAAGGGGTGGAAAGGATTGTGATAAATTGGAGAGGGTCCCCAGCAAATTGGCATTCTTTTAAGAATGGAAACCTTTGTGGCTGGCCTTATTTTTTCAAGAGAAATCAAACACATATTTTTATATTTAAAAAATCTTCAGTTTATTCAACTGAAAATAAAGGGTTTTCCCAAGAATCAGTTAGTGGCTTTTGTGTGCTGTTTAGGCTATAGAAGACTTTCTTCAAATTTGCATTCTTCATAGAACACAAAAATAATGAAAGAAACAAAACTAGATTATATTTTAAATCCCTCAGGATTTGTTATGATTTTTATGAGACTCCAAATGAGAGTTAGTAAAGTCATGAATAGCCTATTATCTGGCTTGTTGGTACATTTAATTTATGTCAACTGAACTCATTAGGTTAGCTCAATTTAACAAGTATTAAGCAACTGTTAGGCATAGCTGGGCCTAAGTGACAGTCTATGCCTTTATGGATGTGTAAACCCACCAGTGATGGTCAGGCATACACATTTCAGGGGAGAGAGTGCAAAGTTGGGAGAACATCTTGTCTGTGGAGGAGGAGAGGGATGTCTCCCAAGGTGATGTTGCCCTTAAAGCATGGCTTTAAAAAGGAGAGAGGACTGGCCATGGGCATCTGGAACTGAAGAGACACACATAGGTGTGGAAGGACACAGGGCAATGAAATAGCTGGTGCCCAAAAGGAAAAAGCATCCAGAAATGAAGCATTTACCTGCTTACTGGTGAGTAATTGAGCTGCACTAATCAGTTACTTGTTTGTAGTATCTGGCATCAAGGAGGAGATAAGCCAGGGCTCCAAATGGCTCAAACCTTGGCTTACAAGTAAAAACCATTCATTTAATTATACCTTTTACATTAGGAGCACAAGGATAATATTTTAATAAGCCAAATCCTCTTAAATATTATATACACCTGACACACAAATATGTGCCACTTTTTACACAAACTATAAATATCGTGAATTTGATTCTCATAAACATTTGTAAACTTAATTCTGACTAAAGTTTATTAACTCATTAAAAAAACTGAATCATCCCAAACAATTTTGAAGCTACCTTTCCAAATAAATTTGGGGGGGGGGCTCCTCAGTTTTCTAAAAATTATCCTTAACAACCAGAATGATTGGCTATAACATAGACTGAATTCTTGTTCAAAATACAGATGGAATGTTATATTTTTTAATAAGGACTATACAACTCACAGGAGGAGGTAACCAAATATTAGATATCTCTGGGTCTGAGTCATACCATGACCTTAATGTTCAACTCCTATCTGAGCCTATAATCCCCATCCATAGTTATTATATTACTAAACAAGCTTTTAGATTAATTTCACTCTTAATATTTTATTTTAAGGTATACTATATTTTTTAATACACATTAAGCATGATATTTTCTCATTTGACTGAGGAACTTTAGAACTCACGTAAATACTGCATTCTTTTCATATCCTTTCTACCTAGTAGGGCCCCTAAATTTATTTTAATTCTAAAATGAAAACATTTAATTGGATCCTTTATCATTCCATCATGTCTCACCACAACTTCTAAGGTTGGTCTGTTCAGTTCCTAGCAGACTTTGGTGTTCTATGAATAGAAAATCCAAGGAAAAACATCTTGTGTAAATTTAAAAATGAAAACCTACAGTTTAATTAGATAAAAACAAGGAAAGGCAGAAATAGAGATTTTAAAGAAAGGAAAAGATTGGAAAAATAAAATAAGACCAATGTTAGTTTGTAAAATATGTCACAATATCCTCTGTCCTATTAAGATGATTAATTTCACAAATTCTATCTGGGTTTCCTAGCAGCCAAAGTAAAGAAGGAAGCATAATCACATTTTTCATAAGGCAAAATTAAACAATTAACTCTGAAAAAAATGACAAATATCCCTAGATCTGAAATTTTTGAGAATTTTATCTCATGGGTCCTCCTAAGAGGATAATTTACAATGCAGTTACTAGGAATGAACTAGTGCTATTTAATAAACTATGACATTTGAAGCAAATAAATGAAGTTCTGCTGGGGGTGGGGAGGTAAAGAGTTCTTGAAAGTGACACTTTCCAGGCAGCCATCTGGTAGTTCCCAGATAAAGTCCTCAAAGATATCTTAATAAAAAATCTGAATGAAAATGTAAGAACATTGTTTTGTTTTTGTTTTATGGTATTGGTAATTAAACCCAGGGGTGCTTTTACTACAGTGCTACATCCCTAGTTTTTGGGTTTTTTTTTTTTTTTTTGAGTCAAGATCTTGCTAAGTTGCTGAGGGTCTCATTAAATTATCCAGACTAGCCTCAAACTTGTGATCCTCCTGCCTCAGCCTCCAGAGTTGTTGGGATTACAGGTGTGTGCCACCCTGTGAGCACGAATACTGGTGTTTTTTTTTGGATCCCTCAAAATAAACCAAGAATATGTATAATGACCAGCATTTCAGTTTATCTCTGGGGGCCAAAGTATCATTATTTGAAAAAGAGGTGGATGAGAAGCAGGTGGAATAGGCTAGATAATCACTAAGGATCCTTCTAGCTCTGAATAATTGAGATTCTTGATTCAATCTTTATTAAGCTCCTGCTTTTCGTGTATTTCTCTGAATTGGAAAAAAAAAGATTTCTACCCATAGGCACAAAATCCTTTGAGTATTTCATAATTTTGCTATTCTGGAAAGTAGGTTTGCTGCTATTTGCCTGTTATTATAGCAGGAAAGAATTCAATATTTGCACACCAATTGATCCATGAAAGTCAACAAAGAACAGACAGCCTCTGTCCTTCTAAATTATTCGTCTGTGGACTCAGATGAAAGTTAGAACCCTTCATTAAATATTCAAAACTCTTTCTGACAGCTACTATCAGAAATTTTCAAATTGAGTGCATATGGGTACATATGTTAAATAAAAGGAATTTAAACCTTACTCTTTTAAACTGTGATTGTATTTAAACTCCGAGGAACATTTCCCACGTTAAAAACACTTAACTGAAGACTTGGTTAAAATGCTGGGCTTCTGAAACCCTGGGAACAAAATTAGGCAGAGCCAACAGAACCCTTAGTAACTGAATAAGAATGACAGAGTGAGATTCACAAAATATTATCAATCTTCATAGGAATTTTAAAAGATAATAGTAGAATCTTCAAAGCATTTCACACTATGATTATGCTCTGTAACTCTCAGATGCCACAAACACATGACTTTATACGTACACCGTATGTATATATTGCATATACACATATCACATATATACTCTATATTTGTAGAAGAAAATGTCTATAAACCTGGCTGAGAACACTTTGTCATCCATTCTTTCTACCTCAGAAAGAACAATTATGTAAAAACAAAAATCATTTTTCAGATAATTTTTACATTAGTAGTGTTAGGGGACAGATAGATGAGGATGGTGGGAACATGAAGTTAAGAAAATAATTCTATAAAATGTGTACACTATATTGACCCTCACATGCTTTCTTTTCTAAGGAGCAATTTACCTAAAGCCCTGCCTGGCCTAAGTGGACAGGATATGTGGCATTCCCCAGCAGACTACCTATTTGCAGGAAAAATGCAGGCCCAAGATAATGTTGACAAGAGGAACCCAAGTTAACCTGAAGGAGGAAACTTTTGTGATCAGATCCTGAAATTCTGGGAGATAAGGTTAGTTCCTCCTAACCATAAAATCTGTAGGAATGTATGGTTATGAATCTAATTGATACCATTCAGCATGGGCCAAGATGACCTAAAGTTGCCATAACAGTAGGGACTTGAAAGTCTGTCATCTTGTTGTAAGTCAAAAATCAAGAGGTGGACCTGGGCGGGACTCTCTGGAAACTTCTCTGGGATCCCCAATAAAACTGAGAGTGCAGGAAAGGCACACTATACCTTCTGAGACGACTCACTCTCTCCCTTAAGAGTGTCCCTTTCCCCTTTTCCTATCCCTTCATTAAACTCATTACTATTACTCTGAGCAACATGTCTGAAATCTTACTGACTTGATGGCAAGAATCAGTGTTTGAAGGTGGTCTTCAGGCTGTCTCAGTTTCTTAGATAGTCTCAGCTCTGTAACAGTAGGAGTCTAATATTTTTCTAGAAATGAAAATTGTCTTAAGTAAGTTATCTTGGTTACCTAGATACTATGCACAATGTTAATGACATGGTTTGCTAAAAACATGAGCCACTCTTGATAAGTTTCCAAAGAAAAAGAAAAACAAAAATCTTCAGTCTTTCTTCAGTAAATTTGGTAGTTGCATTTCCAAAATTAAAGCACATTAAATTCTGCAAAAGTGTATACGTAAAATAGTATTAAAATCTTTGCTCAGATAATTATAAAGTTTTTTACACCTATTTGAATGTACAGACATTAAATAATTATGTGGGATATGTGTTATGGGTTGTATAGTGACCACCCAAAATTCATATTTCCATAACCCAACCCCCAGTGCCTGACCTTTATTTGGAAATGGGGTCACTGCAGGCATTATTATTAGATAAGATGAGGTCATGTGAGAGTAGGGTGGGCCCCTAATCCAATAGGACCAGTGTCTTTATATAAAGAGAATATTTGGATACAGATATACACACACAGGGAAAACATCATGTGAGGATGAAGGCAGAGACCTGGATATTTCTTTATAAGCCAAAGAATATCAAAGTTGGCCAGCAAACCATCAAAAGCTAGGAGGGAGACACAGAAGAGACTCAGACAGCCCCCCAAAAGAGGCCAGTCCTGCCAAAACCTTGATCTCAGGTTCTGGTCCCAGATCTGTGAGATAATGTATTTCTGATATTTAAGTCACCCAGTTGGTGGTTCTTTGTTGCAATAGTGCTTGGAAACAGATACAACATGTGTTATAGTGATACTTATCAACAGCTATCTTTCTTTAACGTAATTTTTTAAATCTGGTGAGTGTAGGGCCCATTCAATATATTCATTTTTATGCAGTGCCATGCAAATGATATATTGTCTTTTGGGGAATGAGGGAAGATATTTAGAGAAAGCCATACAATCCCCAGGGTGGAGGTAGAAGCATCTTATGGGACATGAGCTGACTACCTGACGATCAACCCTGCGTTTCAGGAAAAGTATCTTCGGCCCATGTCCCTTCACAGCCCTAATAGCAACACGGCAGTGGTGTCATGTACAAGAGCAGGGCTGGTGGCAGGCCAGAGCAGTCAGCCAGTCATTCTCCAGGAAGTGGCACTCAGTTATCTGGATGTTTCCCTAGATACAGAAAAAAAAAACAAAGAGAAAAAACAACAAAGCCCTTATAGAGTTTATATTGACATACTTTGGGGGAAGTGCCTATTCCCACAGAAGTTACTGAGGCCACAGAAGTTACTGAGCTGTAGAAATAAGGCGGCTTCCCTCAGGCAACTCAGAGTCTGTCTGTGGAAGGAGTACCCCAGGAAAAGAAATACTGAGCTGTTAAGGAAGATGGGCATGCCCATGGCAAAGGGAAGAAGGGAACCTGCGAGATGAGTACCTAAAGTGTCAGAACTGGTAACAGCTCCATGGTACTGGACAGTATGTCAGGTACTTGACAGCTAACGAGAGAAGATCATTTTTTTAACACCCTCTACTGGACAATGAGCTGTTTGTTTTTTTCACCTGTAACATTGCTAATATCAAATGCATGGAGGTTTTCCACACCAACAACCAATTCTCCAATTCTCTGATACCAGCTAAGTGTCCCACAATCCAGTTCAATTTTGACACTAACTACCCAAAGCCAATATTAGACTCCATATGTTTAAAGGCTGATTTCCCAAGACTATCTCACTTCAGACACCAATTGCAAATACAGCATTATCAGGTTACCCATACTTCTGTCTGACTTGGATACAAATTTGGGGTACCCACTAACCCTCCTTCTAAGATTTATAATTTACTAAAAAATTCATAGATCTTAGGACATTACTTACTACTATTGGGTTATTATAAACGATAAAACTCAGGAATGGCCAGATGTTAAAGATGCATATGGCAAGGTATGAGAAGGGCCACAGCCAATCTATACCCTCTCTGGGTGCCTTCATAATAATCCAGAAACTCCGTGAATCTCAATGTGTAAGGGTTTCAACAGACCAAAGTTAGTTTGTAAAATATGTCACAATATCCTCTGTCCTATAAGATTATTAATTTCACAAATTCTATCTGGGTTTCCTAGCAGCCAAGGTGAAGAAGGAAGCATAATCATACTTTTCATAAGGCAAAATTGAACAATTAAATGTAAGCAAGAACAATTATTAAATCAATCTCCAGTCCCTCTCCCCTCCCTGGAGATTGTGGAGTAGAACTCCAAGTTCCAGACCTTTAGTCAAGGTTTGAACTTCTTGACAAGCAACTCCCACCCCAGAGCTACCTAGGAGCCTACTAAGAGTGATCTTATTAGAATAAAAGTCTCTCATCACTCAGGAAATACCAAGGGTTTAGGAACTCTGTGTCCAAAACAAGGAACAAAGACCAAATATGTAGTTATGCCAACAGGGTAAATTATTTTCAGTAATCATTATGTTCTTGAATTGCTTAGTTTTGATACAATACCTACAATACTTTCAACATTAAAGACATTATTTAAATTTTTGTATGAACTAAAAGGTGCACATGCCAAAGAGATTATAGCTTAAAGTTTTCTGCAATAAATTTTAAACATGTAAAGTTTCCATGTAGTCACATAGAACAATAAAATAAAGAAACTCAAGTTCTGTTTCTTTATCTTTATAATCACTGTAAGTCACTGTTTAAATGCTTGGATGTGTAGTTCCAGCAGAATTGGAGAAATAAACTGTAACTATAGTGAACTCCCCTAATCCTGAAATACTCATAGACTAAGCTCCCCATATGAATGTGTTATAGTTAAGTACACTACCATCTGACTGGAAGCTCTGAGCTCACTTCCATGTAGAACATAGTATATGCTAAAGGATAAGTATTAAAAAATAAGCAACTGCGAATCTTCTATATTAATTATTAAACGCAACAGCAACTACAAAAACAAGTATATAGTACCAGTATATAGAACTTAGACCATCAAAAGATTACTTTCTCCTCACCCAGCCCTTGGGAGGAGGAATTGAAAGAAAGCAAAGGATGTATAGTAGGCCAGTTAGGAGAGAGCTCGTGGAAGAGAACATGGAGGCTTAACTTGGGAAAATACATTGAAAGAAATTTAGGTGGTGGGACATGATGACTGATTGGCTCTTCAGTTGGAGACAGAAATGTGGCCATATTAGCTTCCAGTTTTCTGGATGGGATATCAGGTGGATTGTGGACTTGTTGGTAGTGAATAGGGACAGATACCAAAGTAATAGAAGTAATTGCCTAGGATGACAGGGTTGTATAATAATTCTAAAACTTCATGATTTCTAACAAGGGAAAAGAATACATTAGCAAATCATGTCTCCATTTTGCAACTAGAAAACCAAGGCACTGAGGGGTGAAATCACTCTCCCATAGCAAGTTAGGAGAAAGATCGGGTTAATTTTTTTTTTTTTTTTATGAGAGAGTGGGTATCAAGGATTGAACTCAGGGGCACTCAACCACTGAGCCACATCCCCAGCCCTATTTTGTATTTTATTTAGAGACAGAGTCTCACTGAGGTGCTTAGCACCTCACTTTTGCTGAGGCTGACTTTGAACTCTAGCTCCTCCTGCCTCAGCCCCTCAAATTACTGGGATTACAGGTATGCACCATTGGTGCCCCAACCCAGGATTAAATTTACTTCATCATGTGGATCCAGAAGTTTAGTGTAACTTCATCTTAGGAACCCATCCTTGCTAAAACTTTGCAAATAGGAAAAGAAATACTAGAGCTTGTCACTTTGCCTT
This sequence comes from Spermophilus citellus, assembly GCF_964194105.1. NCBI lineage: Eukaryota > Metazoa > Chordata > Mammalia > Rodentia > Sciuridae > Spermophilus > Spermophilus citellus. Next base: position 87,093,226 of record NC_138183.1, read on the forward strand.
ACCAAGGAAGAACTGTCTATAGACATCAGTTTCTGACAAGTGGAATTCATACCTAAAGAGCAGGAGGTGTGAAGGAGCAATATGAACTTTTTTTTCTAAAAATAGATAATGTTTTAAATTTAAACATGGCTTTCAGTAATTCCAGAAAGGCTGCCAGAGATGTGGAAGGAAGCCGGCAGAACACAGTGTCCAACCAGGAGGGAAAGTATCTCAAGTGCTGGAGAAGCAGCTTGTGCTGGTATTTGTCCAGACTCCCATGCAGGTATCTTTCCACTCCAATTACACTATGAGCTACTTGAGAACAAGACTGGATTTTTGCCATCTGATATTCCCAGTGCCTAAGCAAGGGGTCTCACACATGGTAGGTGCTCAATAATTGTAAAATAATGAAAAAAACTCAGTGGAATAGAAGGAATACCAGGATATAGGAATCAATAAACTGGATCTAGAAAAAATAAAATATGTATTCCTAATCCAAAAGACTTCTGTCAGCTCTAAAATTCTGCAGAAAGGATGGCCAATTCCTGAAGAATTAGCATTTTTCTCTCTGGTTATGAGAAAGAACCAAAGATTCAAATGTCAAGAGCTACCTTCCTTCTTCCAGATCTTCATTCTAAGGAACTTCAGGGTAAGAAAAAGCCTACAACTTGGTGAACATGGGTCAGGATTTGAACCATCTTCCTGCTCCAAGGCAACTGTTCCCTCCACAGGTCCATTTCCTTCCTTCATTCACAGAATTAATGAAAATTTTTTATAACATTTTTTTCCTGATATTCTCTTTAAAAGTGTCATTATGATTCTTCCTGGGAATTGGACACACATGTTATAATATACTGGAAATTATTAATGAAGGCTATTGGATCCTGTGAATACACACACACACACACACACACACACACACACACACACACACACACTGACTCACATACACAAGGGGAACTAAAATTGAAGCCAAACAATATATTTTATGTTGTGCTGAGGATCAAACCTAGTAGTATCTTGCACCTGCAAGGCAAGTGTTCTAGCGCTGAGCCACAACCTCAGCCTCAGAAATTCTCTTGATTGATTTGCAACCAATCTCTCAGTACTGGTATTGCCAACTATAACACAGAGAGAACCAAGAACACTTCAGGTGCTGTTAACAGGACTAAAATTTCTAGCCATATAGACCTTTTCTATGGCAGTTAGTGACTCAGAACTCAGAACAAAACCCACTGGAGAATTTTGTAGGTCAATATTTTCCCCTCTGGGCTAATAAAATACTTACTTTTGTTATGAAGAATGACTTTGGAAACTTGTTTTGCAGAAATTTCTATATAACATAAAATACAGTAGAAATTAGAAATAAGTTGGATCGGTTACACTCAACCATAAAAGCTTCAGTTAGGACACAGTTTAGGAAGTCCCATCAATCTCCTACAATCTCCTTGAATGAATGAGACCTTCCTTTGGTCTCTTTACTGTATTAAATTGTTATCAAGCAATAAATAAGTATCTATAGATTTATACCAGACAGAAAGTGACAAGACTTCTGTAACAAGAACATTTAGACTAATCTACTCATAATCTGATTTCCTAGTTTTTATTTCCTACATATTTTTATGTATACTTAATCTACAACTTCCTGTGTTTCCTAAGGATCTCATTAACTATCTTCATGTATTTTGCAAGCCATAGTGGTATTCATGGCAAAATTGGGGTTCACCAGGTGGCTGACTATAGCAGTGGCTTTCAATAGTTCCCTATCATTACCTGTCTACAGAAGTAGTTAGCCATCTTTTGTATTCAGTACATTGTTTTTAAACCAGCAAGTATTCTACATGGTTTTTTGAGAGAAAGTCATTGGTTGTATTTCATCAGAAAAAGGGTTGAAAAAAGAGACATGGGTTATTTTGATTATAAGCACATGTTAAAAAGTAAAATCTATATATTGCCCATGCATCTTACACATTACTATACAAGACCAAGATGGGAGACAGAAGTACAAAGTGAAGATCTCACAAACACATTTTAACTTTTTGAAATTAAGATGATAATGATTATACTTCATTAAAAAATGAAAAATCAAAACAAATAATATATCAAATAAGGCACAACTGAGGACTTTCCTTTGCAAATTGGGAAGGATTTGGACAAACTTGGATGTATTTGCATCACTATTAGATAATCAGGTATGGAACAGAGGTCTTCCAGACATTCCTCTGTTCCAAATGCACACATTTAGAATCATCACTGGTTAGACCATATTAAAGGCCATGAGATAGCATGGAACCACCAAAGGGAGAGGGTATAATCAGAGAAGAAAAAGACCCAAGACATTCCATCATGGGGAGAGGAAAGAAGATGAGGAACCAACAAATGGAGAAGGGAAGTTGAAATTCAAATTGAAGAATATTATATATCAAATTGCAGAGTGCTCACACCTCAGAGAACCAGAATATTCACTGAGCGCATGATTTCTACTAGTCACTTCCACATCCTGGAATTTTCCTGAAAAAGATATTGAACTCAAATATTCAGGGGCCACAACAAAGAAAAAAATCTCCTGATACAGGTGAGTTCAAGACCAGAGAGAGGAGTGGAGAGTGCTTGAGAAGGCAGTTCTCTTGCAAAGGAATTATTAAAATACTCTTCTCAATTTTTTGAGCAAAGAAAACTACTTCTGTGGAACAAATATGACCTGTATGGGTTTTAAGTTTGTGATACCTTCTATTTGTATTAATTCTTCAAAAGATAAAATATTCCTAGTTTCTATGCAGCATAAAGGGTTCCAAGGCTTTTAAACTAGTAGCAGGCCAAAGAGCCCATGTTCCTTTTACTATACCAAATTGCTCTCCTGAAATTTCTGAAACCAAGTAGGCTGTAATCTAAGCATCAAGCTGGGTCTTGTATAACTTTTGAAGTGAACAAAAAAAGTAGAGAAATTTAATTCATTTGTTCCAAAATATTCTCACTACAACTTTTATATTTCTTGCCCCATCCCATCCATGTTCTAAATTAAAAATAGAGCTTTGTGTATTTTTTTCTTTTTCTTTTCTTTATTTTTTTTAAATAAAAGTTCCACATCTTTGAAGTGTGAAGGAAATGTATGGAACCTCTTTTGGTTTTGATATGAAATTCCCCAAAAGTTCCTGCATTAATGCCAGCAGTGAAATTATTAAATCATGAGAACTGTACCTATTACAAGGATTAATCTATTTGATGGATTAATGATTTGAAAGGAATACTGTATTGGGTGGTAACTGTAGGCAGGTGGGGCACGGCTGGAGAGGTGCATAACTGGAGGTGTGCTCTAGGGGATTATATCCTGTCCCCTTGACTCCTCCTCCTATTTATCTCTGCTTCCTGGCTGTCATGATGGGAACTGCTTCCCTTCACCATGCCCTTCCATGATGTTCTGCCTCACCTTTGGCTCAGAGAAATGGAGTTGACCAACCATGAGCTGAAACTTCTGAACCCATGATCCCAAATAAATGTTTCCTCCTCTAAATTTTTCTTGTTGGGTATTTTGGTCAGTGACACACAACTGACTGACACAGACTCTAAACTCAGATGAAGAAGGGCCACCACAAATCCATGTATCTTAAGGGCTTTGAGGAGTATTCATGGCTCCCTGAACATAGTGCTAGTAATTAACCGGGCCCAAATGCTGCCCATTGTTCCTGGACTTAACTTGCCTTTTTCTCTCTTTACTTTCTGATTTACTTTGGGATTCTGAATGCCTGTGTATAACAGGTGTGTGGGCACTTTCTCTTGGCTGTACCCCTATTTTACCTTATGGAACTCACAGGGGGCAGCAGGAAGAATGTTAAGACAGTAAGGTGATGAGTGAGGCCAGGCTCTGCCCTGTACTATCTAGGTGACCTTGGGGCAAGCCACACAGCCTTTCTGAACCTTGTTTTTCATTTTTTTTTAAATTCTTTAATGAGGATCAAAAAATACCATTTTTTATTAGTTCCTCTGATGATCCTGAACCTACAGTAAAGTGTTCGTCATTTCTCTCCTATAAGGACACTTTATTAAACTTTCTGAGCATAAGGATTCTCATTTTAAGAATAAGTATGGGGCTGGGGTTGTAGTTCAATGGTAGAGCACTCACCTAGCACAAGGAGGCACTGGGTTCAACCCTCAGCACCACATAAACTAAATAAATAGATAAAATAAAGGTCTAAAAAAGTAAGCAAAGGGAAAATAATGTGATGTGGAGAGAGGAAAAGGCAGGTTTAAAAAAAAATTAGACGGTGAGCAAGGGAATCACCTTGGGATAGAGAAAGGAGTGCCCACCTAGGTACAGAACTTACAAAACTCATGCTTTAATGTTATGTGCTTTAGAAGTTCCTCACTTCAGAGGCAATCTTGTGTTCCAGGGAGTGGGAACAGTGTGAGGGCAGAGCTGAGGCCACAGCTGCTGGCCCAGCTGTGAGTTTTCTTACTCTGACTCTAAAGCAAAAGGCTATCTGGTGTTCAGGAGTGCCTGGTCTGTGTGAAATTACATGACTGAAAATAAAGACTGTGAATGGTACCTTCAGAACTGAAATGGGCTCCAGAAAAGTTGATTTTCAATCTATTTCAAATCTATTCATAAATGATGAATATTTAATGAAAAATTAAGTATTAAAAATATTTGTAAATCAAAGTATAACTCTTATAGGATATTGATGTTTATCATCTGACCATGAATCTATAATGATATCAGTGACCACAGGAAACAAGAAGACACAAATCTGAAGAATCATCAACACCTATGTGTTAGCTTTGCATCATTGTGACTATTACCTGAGAAAAACAACTTAGAGGATAAAAGATTTATTTTGGCTTATGGTTTCAGAACTTGGCCAACTGTCTTCAAGGATGAAACATCATAGTGGAAGGATGTACCAGAGGAAAGCTACTTGGCTTATGCAACCATAAAGGAGAGAGAGAGAGAGAGAGAGAGAGAGAGAGAGAGAGAGAGAGAGAGCGCAAGAGAGAGAGAGAGAGAGAGAGAGAGAGAGAGAGAGGAAGAAAATGGGACAGGGAGAAGAAATAACCTTCTAGGGAACATCTCCAGAGATCTAATTCCTCCAACCATGCCCCACGACCTAGTTTCCACCACTTCCCAGTAGTCCACTCAGTTATTGATGGATTAATACACTGATGAGATCAGAGTCCCCCAAATCCAATCACTTCCCAATGTCCTACCTCTGAACCACCAAAGTCTCCATCTCTGTATTGGAGAATATGCATTCCATGCAATGACCTTTGAAAATATGCCAGATAAAAACAAAAACATTTGACCTCTGGTCTCCAAATGATCTTGCTCATTTCACATTGTAAAATACATTCAGTCTACCTTCAAGAGTCCTATGGTCTTAACAGTTCAGCATTGCCCCAAATCCAAATGCAAACTCTTCTCTAACACTCAAAGTAAACTTTTAGCTATGATTTTCTATAAAAATCAAAAACAAATTAAATATTTTCAACATAACTTCACAGGGCAAATATTAACATTTCAAAAGAGAAATAGGGGCATAGAAATAATGAATGGGACCAAAGAAAGATGGAAACCCAGCTAGTCAAACAATTCTTATAGCTCCAGTATCAGTGGCATATGGTGGCAGGATATGGCTTCCAGAAAGCTTGGGCAGCCAGCCATGCCCCTATGGCCTTGCTGGTTACAGCCCATGTATTCTCTCTCTTAGGCTGGCTCTGCTTGCTGCCTGAAGCTTTCCTTAGCAGATGTTTTATGTTCCTGGCATCTTTAACCTCTTGAGTTCTCAATTTAGGTTCCATTCTCACAGCTTCATGTATTGCTCTCTCAGAGGATTCCTGCAGAGATTTTGATCCTGATCATATTGACTGGCTTTGGAGGCCTTCCTTTGAAATCTCAGTGGAAGCTCTCATGATGCCGTAACTTGCATTTTTTATGCCTGCCAAACCACCACCACATGAGTGATGCCAAGGTATGCTGCCAACAAATCTGGGCCTGCCAGACCAAGGTTGGAGTGGCCTCTGAGTGCCTGGATGACTGAGCATGCTGAAATGAAATGAAATGAATTCTGGGGTAATAACTTCCTAGGTGACCCTGCACAAGTAGGGTGTCCCAGCAATCTCTTCTCAAAGTAAAGTCCTTCATATGAGTTTATACTCTTACACCTTTAAAAATGAGATGGGTGGGGTCTTGCCAATTATAAAGATGCCCTCAAAGTATCTATCCTATTATCTGGGTGCAAAGTACTTAGCTTCTCTTTAGTGGTACGAATCTCTTCAGCAACCACAATTACTTTGGCCCCAATTTTACCTGAACTTTTCTGGACAAAAAGCAAGTTTTTCAATTCTTTCCATCATTCTTTTTGCTCCCAATTCTTATTATAAACCTGACTAAAATCTGCCAGCAATACCCATGCCATTGCCTGAATCCTGCTCTGTCTTGAAAGTCCATAAAATTAATTGGTCTATTACCTTTAAATTCAGCCTCACAAAAAGTTTCAGGATAAAAATGTAGATAAGTTCCAGAATACAGCATTCATGGGCTCTAGTCTAATTCCCCATAGACTCCTCATGTGACAAATCTTCATGTGTACAATCTTTACTGTCCACATTCTTATTGGCATTCTGGTATTCCATGATCACAGGAAACTCATCCATTAAGCTCTGCTTATAACATTCTAAGGCTTTTCTAGCCTGTACCTTCTAACTTTTCCAAACTCCTTCTGAAAGCCAGTTCCAAAGTCTTCTGAACCATAAGGTTAGGTATAGTCACAGAAACAACCCAACTCCTGATGCAAATTTTCTATGTTAGCTTTTCATCACTGTGACAAATACCTAAGAAAAATAACTTAGATGTGAAAAACCTTATTTTAGCTCACAGTTTCTGAGGTTTCAGTTCATAGTCAGCTGGCTCTAAGGCAGAAACACAATGGCAGAAGGATGTGGCAAAAGAAAGCTACTCAGCTCATAGCAGCCAGAAAGCAGGGAGAAAGAGGAGGTATGGAAGAAGGGACCAGGGACATGAAATACATTTTCAGGCCGTGCCCCAGTGATCTACATCTCCAACCATCCCCACCCCAAATAGATTAATCCACCAATGAGGACAGAGTTTTTATTACCCAGTCACTTACTAACATCCCCACTTCTGAAAATTGCTGTACTGGGAACCACGTTTTGAGCCTTTTAGGGACATTCCAGATGGAAACCATAACAACTTGATTCAAAGTTAATTTATTTTTTATTGCAAAAAGATTAGGCCTGAAGATGCTTCAGGTCATTCACCTACAAATTACACATGTAAATATCATTCTGGGATGCATAAATTTTCACACAAATTAGGTGACTATTTTTAAAAAGAAATTTATTTCATTTTTAGTCCACATTATATTGTACATGTAAGATAAATTAATTGATGATACTTAAATGATATCATTTTATCTCAACATGATCCAGTACAAAAACTAGACAATGATTTAATATAATTTCAATAAGGATTGGAGTTTTTTTCATCCAATTAATGAGATAAAAATAAATATAAAAATAAATATTTTTTTCTAAGATTATTCTCCCTAAAGTGAGACACCTGGCATCATTGAGATGCCACTGTAAATTAATTTAAGAGGTCAGCATTAAATACTAAATATTCTGTAGTAATAATATACATTTTTTGTAGAGTGTTATGGTAAAAAAATATTCTTACTAAATTAAGAATCTTATGGGGCTGGGGATGTGGCTCAAGCGGTAGCGTGCTCGCCTGGCATGCGTGCGGCCCGGGTTCGATCCTCAGCACCACATACAAAGATGTTGTGTGTCCGCCGATAACTAAAAAATAAATATTAAAAAATTCTCTCTCTCTCTCTCTCTCTCTCCTCTCTCCTCTCTCACTCTATCTTATAAAAAAAAAGAATCTTATGAGAAGGAAATTTGTTAGGAATTAGCTGAAATTCATAAATAACATATATTCAGAACAAAATAAGCTGTGACATCTAATTAAAATAGACATATCTGTTATAAGACTTAGGAGTATTTCATATAATAGTATTAAATAAATTACAAAAAATCCATTCAACAGTTTTTGATATTTATATGCAACGGAGAATCCGTTTTCTCTATTTGATATATATCATTAATCAAATCTGAGGAAACTTTAAGCCTCTAAAAAACAACTTTGAAAATTAGTCATATAAACAACTCCTCCAAATTTTTATTTGTTCAATATCATTTACATAATTTTAGGCAAGTAGTCAATGAATGCAAATCAAAAACTTCAGCTTTTACCATTTACTTTGAAAAGCTCTAATTATTAAAATAGGGCTCAAAAACAGAAATTCACTCAAATGTATTCCTATAAAAGAAATGGAGGAACTGGAAAAAATGTGCAGAACTCACACATTAATATTTAACTCTGAAATTTTCAAATAGTATGTTAGAATAACTTTTCTATTGGAAGTCCCTTTTGAGGAATTTAATGGGATAATTTTATATTCTTCACTGAAATGGAATTTTGTAGGGAAAAACCTACAAAATTGCAGCATTTATATTTGGAACACATTAAAATTATCATAAACAACTTCTTTTTAAAAATTTTTTTAGTTATACATGGGCACAATATCTTTATTTTGCTTATTTATTTTTATGTGGTGCTGAGGATCAAACCCAGGATCTTACACGTGCAAGGTGAGCACTCTACCACTGAGCCACAACCCCAGCCCATAAACAACTTCTTTATGAGTTTTGTTTTATAAAAATGTTTGTTGAATGGAGATAAAATTGGTGAAAATATTATGGCCACTACATCTACAAATTCTAATGCAGAAAAGGTTAGAATTAATTTAGGAATTATGTAAAAATTAGGATTAATCTTTTTTTTAAAAAAAATTTATTGGTTCTTTTTAGTTATACATGACAGTAGAATGCATTTTGATATATATTGTACATACATGGATTATAACTTCCCATTCTTTCGGTTGTACATGGTATGAAGTTACATTGATTGTGTATTCATATATGAACTTATGAAAAAATGTCTAATTCATTCTACCATCTTTCCTATTTCCATCCTCCCTCCCTTCCCTTCATTCCCCATTTTCTAATCCAAAGTACTTCTATCCCTCCTTGCCCCCCTTATCGTGTGTTAGCATCCACATGACAGACAGATCATTTAGTCTTTGGATTTTGGGGACTGGCTTATTTCACTTAGAATAATAGTCTCCAGTTCTATCCATTTATCAGCAAATGCCATAATTTTATTTTTTATGTCTAAGTAATATTCCCACTGTGTATAAAAAATAGTTGCAACTATTAACCAGAACCCAAACTAATGGGGCTTTAACAGAATCTAACTGACCTGCAAGAAGGGAAATATTCAAGTCCAGCCCCCTCTTCCCATCCTGTCATATCTAAGAAGGGAGAAATTATAACTTGTGCAACAACAGTCTAGAAGCATAGTCTCCTAAAAGACTCAAACTCAATAATAATAGGACTATAAAGCACTGCCCCTACACACACACACACACACACACACACACGCACCCCTTATCATCACAGTACTAATTATGCATTTATAGCAGTTCCTTTTTCTTAGTACATCATGTCTGGCTATCCCCTCCCCCCCAAAAAAATTATAAGGTGTTCTAGAGGGTATTAACATATGCAGTCTGAAGAGGCAGAGCAAACATCAGAGCCAGACCCAGATAGGGCAGGGATGTTGAAATGATCTGACCAGGAATTTGAAATGTTTTGGCAGAGTTGTTGGAATTATCAAACCAGCAAAGGACTGTGATTTATCTAAGTGCTCTACTGAATAAGGTAGACCACATGTGAGAACATATAGACAATGCAAGTTGAGAGCTAAAAATTCTAAGAATGAAACACAATTAGATTCTAGAGATCAAAAATACTCTAACAGAAATAAAGAATCCTAGCTGGGCATGGTGGCACAAGCCTGTAATCCCAGAGGCTCTGGAGGCTAAGGTAGGAGCGTTGAAAGTTCAAAGCCAGCCTGAGCAATTTAGCAAAACCCTTAGCAATTTAGGGAGACCCTATCTCAAATTAAAAAAATAAATAGGGCTGGAGATGTGGCTCAGTGATTAAGCACCCCTGGGATCAATCCCTGGTACCCCTCCCTGCAAAAAGAAATGAAGAATCCTTTGATTGGTTTGTTAATAGACTGGAAATTACTGTAGAAAGAATCTTTAAAATGGAGGACATCTTAATAGAAACCACCCAAACTGAAAAGCAAAAAGTAAGCATGCTGAAAAAAAAAAAAAGAACAGAGTATCTGGGAACTTTTAGCATCTCTAAAAGTCAGACATATTCATCATGGGAAAATCAGAAGAAGGAAAAGAGAACGGAACAGAAGAAATATATGAAACAAGAAAGACTAAGAATTTCCCCACATTAATGTCATACCAACCATAGATCGAAGAAACACAGAGAACAGACACCAAGTGGATACACACCACAAAAGAAAAAAAAAGCAAGTTATACGTATAATTTTTAAACTATAAAAATCTTTATATAAAGAAAAATTCACAGAAGAGAGAGAAAAATACTTTATTCATATTGGAGAGCAAGTACAAGAATTACTTTTGACTTCTTCAGAAACCATACAAAAATGAAGAGTATAGTATGAAATATTTAAAATATTGAGAGAGAAATGCCCCTGTCCTAGAATTCTGTGCCTTGCAATATTATTCCTCAAATGTGAAAGAAAGAAAATGACTCACTTAGATGAAAATTGAGGGGATTTGTTTCCAATAGACCTGCCTTTTAAGAAATGTTTATGTACGGATGCATGATTTGATCTTTTTATTTGTTTGTGACCAAACTCATTGCAAAAAGAATGTGATTGGGTTTTCAGTTGATTAAAAGGAAGGCAATCAGGAGAAAGGAAAAAACAAGGGTAGTGATAAGGCAACATTCATATTTGCTAAATATGGGTATTAAATTTGGGCCAAAGTTTTCTAATAGCTAATTATAAGACTAAACAGTATAATCCAGAATACACTAAAATTAGTAGAAACTTGAAGGATCCAATTATTCCACCAGTCTTCCCAAGCTCTTCTTTCAGTACAGAAGCATTTATGAACTTCCTTCTAAAACAAAATCAAAATTCAGATTCCAGTTGTATTCAAAATAAAAAATAAATAGACCAAAAGTATTGTCCAGGTATATTACAGTGAGGATAAATTGCAAACACCACAAATTACACCTTAACAGGCTTGTATCCTAAAAGGCAGCATCATTATTAATTCTCACCATGCTATACACTGTGACCTGAAGAATAGTGAGCAGTCCTTGACTTAATTGCTACAGGAGCAGCAAGCAGGACAGCTCTGGGCACATGTAGGTACAGCCCTCCTCTCCCATGTCACCACAAGGAAACCAGAATCCTCAAACCCAGCCCTGTAGCAGTTGGCTTAACTCTTTGAGTTTCCCTAATGCCTTGTGAAGTTAAACAGTTTGGCACCTGCCACAAAGCAAATGCAAGAATGACTGAGCAAGCCAGGCACAGATGCTGCAGGGGGAAAAGGAGCCTGTTGTGGCCTGCTAACAACTCCTGCTTACATCTGACACACAGAGGTGTACATAGAGACTAAGTCACAAGAGAAGCTCTCTTACACCTCTAAGTCTTCTCTAAACATGCAACTGGAAGGACAAGTCTTGGGACTAGCTGGGGGGCTGCCCTACTGATGCAGGGAGCCAAGGTAGAATAAAATCTGCAACTCTGTGGCCAGTCTACAGTGAGATTAATAAGGACCACAGAATTGCCATCAGCACAGTGTGTGTGCATGCATGCGTGTGTGTGTGTGTGTGTGTGTGTGTTTGTGTGTGTTAAGAAATTGTTCTTGCACCACAAAGCTCTTATTCTGTCTGTTCGGTCTCCTTCTCTAGTGATGGTGTGTCTTCATAAAACAAAGTACACACTCTGCAGCTCCTCCTCTCTCCTGCTTACCCCCAGCCTGGTCACCTGAGACGAAAGATTTGTTTAGTTACCACAAAGCAAACACTGCTGCTGGCAGAACTTTTGAGAAGAAAAGTCATCAACTGACCGATACCACTCACCTTTGGCTCTAGTGCTGGGGATTCCCAGGCCACTGAAACACTTGAGTGGTGCCCCAGTGTCAGATCTTAACCCAGCTGAATAGATGGAGCAGTTGGTTACCTTTGTCTCATTTTACATTGAGGTAGAGATCTGAGATACAGGAACTGAAGGAAGCCATTCTCCCTCTAGCATGCAGAGATTGAAGAGCAATATGGTCTAGGTTCAAATTTAGTTTTGTCAGGTACTCGCTGTATGATCTGGGAAAGTTACATTCCCTGCTTCTACTTCTTCAGCCAGAGGGAGGGTCAAAGTTTCACTTCTTTAGAGGGTTATTATGAGGATTTAATTAGCTAATATATCTGAAGGGCTTAGAACAAAGGGACTGGCACAAAATCAGAGTTATATGTACAATTCCCTAAATAAGGTGGTTGAGGCTAAGTAAACAAGGAGTGAGCAGATAACACTAAACTTGACCTCAGGGAGCAGAGGCTGACATCTCCTGGCTCTACCACAAACAATCCAATGTCTCAAGCAAATCACTTACAGTCTTTAGGTCTTATTTTCTCCAACTTGATCTAGCAATACCAACTTCTTTCCAGGATTGCTCTAAAAGTCCATGAGTTGTTGAAGCCATCAACATTTTGTAAATAAGTATTCAAATGTTGGATGTAAGTCCTTCTGTGTTTCTTTTTCTATTGTAACAGCTTTATTGACATCATACAGCTCACCTATTTGAAGTGTACATTTCAGAGGTTTTTAATGTTTTCAGTTATCCAACTATCACCATAATCAATTTTAGGATATTTAGAACATCATTTTCCCCAAAGAAGCTCCATACCCTTTAGTAGTAATCTGTATTGCTCACATTCACCCTCAGAACTAGGCAACTTCTTTCTGTCTATATAAATTTGCCTATTCAGGACTTTTATATAAATGAATCATGGAATGTATTGTTTTGTGATGGGGTTCTTTGACATAGCATGATGTTTTTAAGGTTCCTCCATGTTTATAAAATAGATAACCACAAGTTATGCATCCAAATTATGAGCAAATGGACATTTGTGTGTTTCCTTTCTTGTGTTACTATGAAAAATGCTTCTAAGCAATAGTGAGGAGTTGGCATTTTTTTTGTGTTAGTGTGCTAGGTAGGCATTGTGATCAGTGTTTGTCTAGTGTCTTGCTCAGCTGAAAGCAGTCACTGTAAGGTAGGTAGAAATGTTGCTTTGATTGGCCAGATGTGGGTCATGGGTCCATCTGTGAAATCAGGATGCACCTCAATTGAGGAAGGAATGTTTCCCCAAAGAAAAGTTGAAACACACTTCTATGATTTAGGTATTAGATGTCCTCTAAAAGTTCATGTGAGAAAATGCAAGAGGGTTTAGAGGTGAAATCATTAGGTTATGAGAGCCTTAACCTAATTAGTGCATTAATCCTCTGATGGGGATTAACTGGCTGTTAACTGTCGGCAGGCAGGGTGTAGCTGGAGGACATAGCTGGGTCCCTGGGGGTGTGCCTTTAGAATATATATTTTTTTCTTGTTGAGTGGAGCTCTTTCTCTGCTTCCTGGTGCCATGTTTTCAGCTGTTTCCTTTGTCACCCGCTTCTGCCATGATATTCTGCCAGGAGGATTTGAGTCAGCTATCTATGGACTGAAATCTCTGAAACCATGAATCCCAGAATAAACTTTCTGCTTCTAATTGTTCTTGTCATGTCTTTTTGGTCATGTAGCAACCAAGCTGACTAAAACACTTACCAAAATGGAAATGCGGGCAAGCATTCAAGGGGAGCACTCACCTATGACTACACTTAGTCTTCGGCTGCACTAACAGAAGTAAAGCATTCAGAGCTCAGTAAGTAAGAACACATGTGTAGCTCTTTTGATCAGAACCTATCTGGCTGGTTATATAAAATGCTCAAGTAAGATTCTAAAAGGAATAGTATTATGTATTGGTTTGCCCTGAGTGGTTCCTCTTTGTGCCTTTTATCTGTCATTATTAGACACTACTTTTACTCACAAGTACACCATACTTTGATGAAGTAAATTAGAGAAAGATACTAGAACTTGGCAAACGAGAGAGAGCATCAGTAGACATATGTCCAAGATGACAAAAGACAGAGCTTTATAAAGTGCTGGGAAACCAGGGTTTTTCATCCAAGAGAAAGCTAACATGAGACATGAGTTGTCCTCAACACACGAAGAACACCCAATTAAAGATGCTATGATTTAGGTATTAGATGTCTTTTAAAAAGGGACTGGCACAAAATCAGAGTTATATGTACAATTCCCTAAAGATGCTATGATTTAGGTATTAGATGTCTTCTAAAAAAGAGAAGGATAGAATTGTTTTATGTGATTCCAAGAGATGAAGTGGTACCATCAGTAGAGTTATAGGGAGAAAACTTCAACTGTATGTAGGAATAAAATTTCTGAGCACTTTGCTATACTTAATCCAATCATATAGGGGAGACACCAGAATGGGAAAACATCTTGGAGTCTTGAGAAGGATTTGTGTGAAGTCACCATATGTAATAAAGTGATTCCCATCAGACCACAGATCTTAAAGAGTGAGCAGTGTCAGACATAAAACAGATTTAAGATAAAAACAAGAGGTGGATTTTAAAAAGAAGAGGTGATTGGAGGAAGGCAATAATTGTCCCTGCAGCTAAGGCAGACTCCTGAGGTTTAACTCCTTGATCTGTCTATGACATTGGTGTCATGGAGGAGATGGTACTTAAAGGGTTACCTAAAAGTAGTTTCAGTTCCTGCAGCAGCCTGGTAACCAGAGCAATTCTTTCATGCAAGGTACTTTTCTGGACACAATATCCCAGTCAGGAAAGAGATGAGACCAGGAGAAATAAGATATGCCTCCAAATAACTATAGATTCTAATGCTATTATTTGTTACCTAAACACCACCAATTAAACCATATTTGAGTTGGGAGAGAGAAACGAGGGCTGGAAACTGCCGTGGTTCAGCAACTGCTTATTTTGGCAGGAATTCCAGCCCTGGGTCGCTACATTCAACCGCGCGAAACGGCTCCAGCCTTCCCCCAGAACCTGATAAATGGACAGAAGCTTGCTCCTACCTGTGCCCCTGACTAGGAAGGGGAAAGCCACAGGCTGGAGCCAGCCCGCGGGGGCTGGGGGTCCCACGCCTTAGAACCGGCCAGGCCGGGGCTTGCTCTCCTGAGGGAGCGGGAGAGGTGGAGCGCCTGCGGGCTCGGGTCGACGCGCCCTGGTGGAGCCCCGGCAAGAAACAGAGGTCGCGGCGGGGAGCCGGCGGGTGTGGGGGAGGCGGAGGGCGGCGATCCACCTGGGCGACGTGGCAGCCATTGCCTACTCCTAGAGACCCCTCCCCACGCGGCCGCCCACCTACCCTCTCACTGCTGGCTCCTGCGAGGCTGCTCTTCCCGGGTCGGACAGAGAGCGGCAGTGTCTCCCCGCTCCGCGCGCTCGTTGCGCGTCTCCCCCCAGCAGCTGCAGCTGCTTGCCAGCCCTGCGCGGCGCCGGAGAGCGCAGTGGCGGCGGCGGGAAAGGGCTGTGGACCCGCGGTGCCGCGTCGCACACTCGACGATGCGGCTCGGGCTTCGGTGCTTTCCGCCCGCTCTTAATTTGTAGGAAGAAGATGCTCTGTTTTATGGACCTGAGTATTCCGGGGACTGAAATGTAAGAAGACTTTATGTTGGATAACAGGAAGAAGTGTAGAGTTTGCAGGTATCAACTGTGGTCTTACTAAGTATGTCAATAGCATCAATGCCAGATAGACGTTGAAAATGCCATGAATTGTCTTTAGAATTGTCTGCCTCTGATGCCAAGACAGAAGAATCATCTTCACAAAGCTTTATTGCTTCTGAGAACCAGCCAGTTGAAACAGGAAGTGAAATAATGGAGAAGTGTCCTCTTGAAGAAGAGAGTGAATATTCGAAGATGGATTCATTTCTGGATATGCAGCTGACTGAAGACTTAGATTCCTTAATACAGAATGCTTTTGAGAAATTGAACTCTTCTCCTGATGACCAAGTATACTCATTTTTGCCTTTGCAAGATGTTAATAGTTTTAATGACCCAAGTAAGTTTATAAATTCACATTCAAGTAGTACGACTCCTGTCCATTCTATGCAAAATATGGATTCCAACAGTGAGAATTTAGAAAATTCTGTCTCTACAGTAAGTTCAAACCCATTAACTTCACATTCAGTTTTGAATGGGTCCAAAAGTTTTATAAAGGATAACACTTTGGCTTTAGAAGATGATTACCAAGAAGATTCTCATCTCAGTAGTTCTTTAAATCCAACAAATGACTCTATCGTGGGTTGTAGCAATCTCAATCAGAGACAGAGCGAGCTTTTAGAATCTGAGCGTGTTGAGGCTCAACTTTCCGAAGCCCCTGTAAATTTGGATGCTAATGAACCTCAAGCTTCTTTAAACCTTCCTGTGCAAAATTCAGGGTGTGATTTGCCAGATACTGGTGGGAATCAGAGGTCTACTTCTGTCTCTGATATTTTTGTACCTTCTGAAGGGTTCAATTTCAAGCCACACAAACATACTGAACTACCACCAAAGGCGAAGGATATGAATTACTGCCCAGTACTTACCCCTCTCCCTTTACTGCTTCCTCCTCCTCCACCTCCACCAATGTGGAATCCAATGATTCCTGCTTTTGACCTCTTTCAAGGAAGCCATGGGTTTGTGGCTCCTGTTGTAACCACAGCTGCACACTGGAGACCCGTCAACTACACATTTCCACCCTCGATCATTTCTCACACTTCCCCAACAACGGTATAGAGAAACAAGGAGGGAACAAGTGCTTATCAAGTACAAGAAACTCCTGTTTCTCAAGTTGTAAGAAAGAAGACAACATCATATGTTGGACTAGTTCTTGTTCTTCTCAGAGGCCTTCCGGGATCAGGAAAATCTTTTTTGGCGAGGACTTTGCAAGAGGATAATCCAAGTGGAGTCATTTTTAGTACTGATGATTATTTTTATGTAAATGGACAGTACCAGTTCGATGTAAAGTACTTAGGAGAAGCACATGAATGGAACCAGAATCGTGCTAAAGAAGCATTTGAGAAGAAGATATCACCAATAATAATAGACAATACAAACCTACAGGCCTGGGAAATGAAGCCATATGTTGCTTTGTCTCAAAAACATAAATATAAGGTCCTCTTCCGGGAACTGGATACATGGTGGAAATTCAAACCGAAGGAGTTTGCAAGGCGTAATATTCATGGGATAAGCAAAGAAAAAATAACAAGAATGTTAGACCACTATCAACGTTTTGTTTCAGTGCCAATAATCATGAGTTCTTCAGTTCCAGAGAAAATTGAACGTATTGAATTATGTGCATATTCTTGTGAGGATAGAAGTTCCAGCCCAAGAGACAATGAAGATATTACCTCTGAAAAAGAAGAAAATGTTTTATCCTCATCACTGAAGCATCTAGAATTAATTGAAGAAAAGAATCCTGAAATGACCAAAGAAACGGTGTTGCCTGAGAATATTACATATCTCCCCCCCATGCATATATAAGCAAAGGAAGGAAAGAAATAAGTGGTATACATCATAACACTCAGAGTCAGTTCATTCAGGAAGCTGCACACATCTATCTTTCAGACTCTGGAAGCAAAGTTCAAGTAGCAGACAAGAGAGAAAAAGAAGAGCAAGTAGAAATGACATCTGAAAAACAGTGTATTAAAACTGATGCAGATAGAGTATCACCAAGTATTTGCTCTGGTGAAAATAATCAAGACTGCGATCTGGCAAATACTGTACCACTTCAAAATGAAAAATCTTCACCTGGTGAAATATTAGAAGAAAGAACAACAGTAAAGAAAAAAACCTTTGGGAAACAAAAAAGCAAATCACCTTCGGAAAAGTTTCCAAGACATGAGCTATCGAATTTTGTTGGTGATTGGCCAGTTGATAAGACTATTGGTCAGAGAACAAAAAGGAAACGAAAATCTGAAAAAGCTTCATCTATACAAAGCAACAAAAAGTATAGTCGCCCTCAGTCACGCAAAGTATCAGATAATAGTGTGTCCATGATTACAGATCATATCCAACAACAAGGATCTCCATATGAAAGTGTAGATGATGGCAGGAAGTCACAGTGTGATGATTCTTCAGAATTTCTCAATAGCTGTAAATATGATACTTATAAAAATCCTGAAAAAAACTCATTTAATATTGTGGGTGATTGGCCTTCATCTGATTCTTTAGCTCAGAGAGAGCATAGATCAAAAATGCCAAAGGCTGGTTTAAGTGAACCCAACCTAGAATTTGGAACTAATGATAATATGAATGAAATATCCTTGTATACAACACAAGCCTGTTGGGGCACATGCCCTAAAGAACTAAAATTGTTGGGGAGCTCCACTCTACAAAGTGCTGACATGATACCCAGTGAAATGACCCAGGAGAATCAAACTTATCTAAGTAAAATGATTCATGAGCAGCACACATTGCCTCTAACTTTCACTAGTAATACAGCAACCATTACTGGAGTGGTAGGGCCACAAATTCTAGCTGAATTTCCAGGGGAAATGCCTAGAGGAGTCCCCGGAATAGAAGTAGGCACATGTACCCAGACTGAACCACAGGATTTTGCTCTCTTATGGAAAATAGAAAAGAATAAAATCAGTGTTTCAGATTCTATCAAAGTATTAATAGGAAGATTAGATGGATTTAAACCAAAAGCTTTCAATATTAACACAAAGTCAAATGTTCAAGAGACAATTCCATATAGGGTAATGTATGATAAAAGCACTTATGTTGAAGAAAGTGTACTTACCAGTGCTGATTAATCTGAAAATCTTAACATCCTTTGTAAGCTGTTTGGATCTTTTTCATTAGAAGCCTTAAAAGATTTATATGAAAGGTGTAATAAAGATATTATTTGGGCCACAAGTCTTCTGTTGGATTCTGAAACTAAATTATGTGAGGATACTGAATTAGACAATTTACAAAAGTCATATGATGAATCACAAGTTGGACCATTTTCTATGGGATTGAATTTGAAGGAGATTATTAGCCAAAGAGAAACAGTAGAAGATTCTAATTATTTTGTGCCAGAAATTAGTCCTGGAATCTGTATCAGTAATATTAATTCACAATCTAGCTATAATGCTGAAAAGTTAAACTCAGAGCAGGCAGAAATAAGAGCCATAACTCCTGAAAAGCTTGGATCAATAACAAATGTATTTCCTAATGCTGCTGTAGATCTGAAGAGTAATAGTGAAATACTTCCTAACAGCCAGGTAGAACTATCAGGTTTATGTAGCTTCAAGCAGTCGCTTCCAGTTATTCTAAAATCCACTACCCCTAAAGATGTGAGTGAAATAGAGAACAGTCTAGTAGCGGCAGAGATGGTATATGTTCTTCTTTAAATTTATCAGATATTTTAAACTCTGTATCAAGTACTTCAAATCTTGAATTAAATGAAGAAGTTTACTTTACTGAATCTTTGGAAATAAAGAAAAATGAAAATCTTCCAAAAGATTATGTGAAATTTGTGAACTCTGAAGAATTTATGAATGTAGATGAACAGGAAATGGAGAAAACTCTAATGGCGGGAAGTAGCTTGTCAGTTGGAGTTAATGAAGAAGATAAAACTGAGATATTGAATCCCATGCCAGGGATGGCCAAATCTCTGACCATAGACTGTCTGGAATTGGCATTACCCCCAGAACTGGCTTTTCAACTCAATGAATTATTTGGCCCAGTTGGTATTGATTCAGGGTCTCTAACAGTTGAGGATTGTGTGGTTCATATAGATCTGAATCTGGCTAAAGTGATTCATGAGAAACGGAAAGAATCTGTAATGGAGCGACAAAGACAAGAGGAAGTATCTTGTGGCAAGGTTATTCAAGATTCTTCCCTGGTTGGACATATTGGTCTTGATAATCCTGAACAAAAATCATCTCAGAGAACAGGCAAAAAATTGCTGAAGACTTTAGCAGCACCCGAAATGCTCTCCTTGTTGGATCATTGGAATACTCCAACTAAAAAAGTATCACTCAGAGGAATAATGTCGGAAGAAATTGCCTTACAGGAAAAACATGATTTGAAAAGGGAGACACTTATGTTTGAAAAAGATTGTGCCACTAAACTAAAGGAGAAGCAGCTCTTTAAGATATTTCCAGCCATTAACCAAAATTTTCTGGTGGACATTTTCAAGGATCACAACTATTTGTTAGAACACACAGTGCAGTTTTTAAACTGTGTTCTCGAAGGAGATCCTGTAAAAACAGTTGTAGCTCAAGAGTTTGTTCACCAAAATGAGAATGTCACTTCTCATACTGCACAGAAGACTAAAGAGAAAAAGGCAAAGAAATTGAAGGAGACTGAAGATACCCCAAGTGAACCATCTTTCCAGGATTTTGAGTACCCTGAGTATGATGACTACAGGGCAGAGGCTTTCCTGCACCAGCAGAAGAGGATGGAATGCTATAGCAAAGCTAAGGAAGCTTACCGAATGGGGAAGAAAAATGTTGCCACCTTTTATGCCCAGTAGGGCAGTCTTCATGAGCAGAAAATGAAAGAAGCCAACCACCTTGCTGCTGTGGAGATCTTTGAGAAAGTTAATGCCTCCCTGCTGCCACAGAATGTCTTAGACCTCCATGGGCTTCATGTGGATGAAGCAATAGAACATTTGATGACAGTTTTACAGCAGAAAACTGAAGAGTTTAAACAGAATGGTGGTAAGCCCTATCTTTCTGTGATTACTGGGAGAGGAAACCACAGCCAGGGAGGAGTTGCTCACATCAAACCAGCTGTCATTAAATACCTCACAAGCCATAGCTTCAGGTTCTCTGAAATTAAACCAGGGTGCTTGAAAGTCATGCTAAAGTAAAATAAATGTCCTTGACTTAGAAGTATGAAGGTTTGTAGGTTAAAATTAGTTTTATTTGAAATAATTCAATCAATTATGCTTTAAACATGTGTTTTATTAGGAACAATGTTCACTTATAAGAAAAAAATTGTTTTTCAAAATTGAAGAGAAGTTTAATTTTTTTACTGAATCAAATTCCAAGTAATGTTACCTGTTAAAAGTATTAAAGAGAATTTTTACAGATTACAAAATGTCTAAGAAAATTATCAGCTGCAATTTTAAAGTCTGAAGTGCTCTGATTCTTTCTCAAAGAGAAAACTGCTACCTTTGTATTAATTGTTGTTTGACATTTAGCAAAGTCCTAAAGGCTTCTTTGAGAGGTAATGTGCTTTGAGAACTGGTTCAAACCAGTTCAGAGGTGTATATTAATATTAGTAAAGAAAGAAAGGCTATCTAACAACAACACTTGAATTCTTTTTGCTTTTGAAGCCAAATACATAAAATCATTTCATTTTATCATGTCCTGCAGAAGGGAACTCGTTGTCATACTTTTTTCTGCTTTGTGTGTGACTCATCTCTTTCCTTTTGTTCTGTTCTTCTGTGTATGCATTTTCTATGAGGAAAGTTGGGTCTGAGATTATCTTGCAGTCTTACCCTTTCCATAGGCTGAAAGGTCTTCAGAGATGAGATGGTGGGCTGCCTGCCACTCGTTACTACCTTCTAGGACTCCCAGAACCAACCATTTGCCCCAGTGGCAGCAGAGACAGCACTAAAGAACTATATTTTATATTGGGGGCCTGTAACTTCTAAACTAGTAGGTCACAATCCTGTTAATTTAAATCAGAAGACATTTTTAATATCATTATAAAAGGAATCTGTCCCGTTTAAAAGATTTTTACGTTTATTTTGAAAAAGAGCCAACTTTCGGAAACTTTCATTGACTCTTCTTGTTTCATTAGCTAACAAGTCCTGTAAGTATGTAAATTATAATTTCTTTTATACAGGTTTAGTGTGGTAATGTATAATTTTTTAGTATGAGATAGTGACTAAAATAAATTTGACTTTGGATATATAGAATACTTTCAACAAATAATTTTCGCAAACAATTGTGTTGCTTTTTATTTAGCTTAAAAAATCATTTGGACAGGAATAATAGGATTGTTACCAAAAATATCCTGGAAATACAGAATGATTTCCCAAATAAGCAAACATTTTAATGAAAATAACACTCAAAAAATGTGTTTTCATAAATCATCCATGCATGCTTTTAAAAGAAAAAGCCTATCTTTGAATTTATTTCCACAAAAAGGAATACATGTTTATTATTTAGAAATGCTAATGACTTGTGAAGTATTATTCACTTTCTTACATTTGTAATAATTCATGGTAAAACATGCCAATAAACTAAACTGCACACTTTTGTAATGTTTAGAAGTGTTGTATACATTAAAATAGGCAATTCCTTTTGACAATTTATTATAAAATTATACTTGTTAATGAAATAAAAATATCCCTATGTATAAATTAATATGATTTAAAAGAGATTAAAAAACACTCACTTTTTGTGTCTATATTTTCTCACCTGGTTAAAAAAAATATCACTTTTGAGCCCTTCGGCCAGATTTACTTCAATATTATGATGATAATGATTGTTAATAGGGGAGCAGTCAAAAGTAGTTATGGTAGTCTATGAGTAAAACCTAAATGAAAGAAGCTATGTTCTATACTGTATCTACTTCAATTTTATGTCTTATTTTGGTAAATCTGGTAATATTTCTTCATTACCATTGATAAATTTGCAAGCAGAGTTTGTGCATCATAAATATTTTTATGAAGTTGTTTAAACCTATACTGCCTCCCGACCTCCTACCTAGTATAGTTTAAGTAACACGTAATTTGGGAAAGAAAATTTATGATTCCTTTTCTTTTGCCCATTTTCAAATCCTATATGCCAGAAGGTAAGATAGCTTGGGCATTACTGAAGTTTTCATGTGATGGTATATTAGAAGAGCTCTTTGTAAACTTTAAAATATGTGAAAAGCATAGCACTTCTGTGGTTTCGAAGGTTTTAGTATCAAATCCATTCGTATTCTCTTACTGGTATCTTCCAGAGGAAAGAGAAAAAGAGAATTAATGTAGAAACCACAGAGTGCATGCCTCTGGGCCAGGGGATTCTTAACAGTGTTTGCAATCTGTCTATCTCCTTTGTCCAATGTGAGAAATTAGACGCATGTTTTCATACACTTATTGGCTGTTCATATATCTCTATGTTATTTTCAAGTTGAAGTTTCTTCTAATAGTATTTCAATACTATCTGCAATTCTGTGGCCTTTAAATATGGTTCATATTATATAGTAAATATTGTGACTCTAAAATGTTTTGCATATTATAACATTTTGAAAGGAAAAACAGTTTTTTGGATGATTTTCTGTCTTTTTATTATAGCCTTTCTCTATTTAAATTCAAGTGTTTTGTATGCTTAGGAAAAGGATACATGTAATAACATGATTAGTTAGTTAGTTCTGAGCTGGAAATTGGAAACTTTTGAAACTCAGGAAATTGCTCTGACAATGTTTTAACTGCTCTCAATGTAAGAAAATGGCAAAATGCATTAAAAAAAGATAAAAATAATGTGTGCTGTTTTTTCCAGTGCTTTTTCTCAATGCTTTTTCATTGTGCAATGAGGTGAAGTTTTGATGATATTTTTGTGTAGTGATTAAATATTGCTTATTTTTATTTACATGTAAAGAACAGATTTAAAAGTTTGTGTGGCCAAAAAAGTGTCATTTAAAAGGCAAAGTAAGTTTATGTAGAATGTATGTTAATGGTGCTTATTTTTGAAGTGTAATTCAAGTTTACAGTATTACTTAATGCCTCTTTACAGAATTTAATAGAGAAAAAAGGCCAGGACACATCTGCGTCCTGAAGAGCCTTTTCAATTTCATGTTATAATATGACAAGGTTTATTATTTTCCTTAAAGTTGAGCAATTGACTTTTATGGTCCAAATGATGAACCTGTTATTAATAAATGATTGAATTAACCATGAGATTTTTCCTTAAAATATAACATTGCAGCTATCAGTTGGAGAATGTAAGATCTTCAGATGGTATATCAGAAACAAAATGTTTTTATTTGTACTATAAAGAAAATGTAATTTTGCTGTAACTCTGTACATTTTTATTGAAAATGTTTATAACTTTGCTTTTAAAATTTCTTATGAAACCATTTGCAAATTTCACACTTAATTTAATAAAATGCTTTAGCTACAAAAAAAAACATATTTGATTCAAGTCCTATAAGAAAACTGATGTTTAAGTACCTTCTCACTTCATGACTAAAGACAAAACAAACCAATATTCCTGTCGACTCTTTTTTGTCACTATGACATTGCAAAAGTCAGTTAAAATCTAAAGACAAACAATGTTTATTGACTAGAATTTAAACTCCTGGTTTAAATTCAAGGAAAAACTCACATGCTGGCTTTTGTCATGTCTTTATAGCTGAGTTGCCTAATACAGTACACATGGCCACGTTAGTCAGTTTTGCCTTAATGTAACAAAATATCTTGAACAACTAATAAGGAAGAAAGGTTTATTTTGGCTCACAGTTTAAGAGAATTTAGTCCATGGCCACTTGGCCCTGGTGTCTGTCCCACAATGAGGCAGTACATCATGGTAGGAACACATGGGAGAGGAAACTGTTTAACTTCTGGCAGCCAGGAAGCAAACAGAGAGGGTGGGTGGAGATGAGGTCCCAATATCCCTTCAAGGAAACACCTCCATTGACATTATTTCCACCACTAGATCCTACCACTGCCTAAAGATTCCACCACCTTCCAATAGCACCATAGGCAGGCAACTAAGCCTTTAACAAATGGGCCTTTAGGGGATACTTATCCACACCATAGCACTGTTGACACTTAATTAAAAGTTCAGTTACTTAGTTGCATTTCATATCGATGGGCATAGATATATGTGGGAAGCCAGTCTCGAACGTGATTGGGCACCTCCCGGATTGGGTGTGAGGCATTCCAGCCAAACTGTGTGGGAGCTATCCCCACCTTCTCCAGGTGCAAGAGCCTGTCCGTGTGGGGGTGTGACTGACCACTGACCCTGAGGCCAATCACTGACCCTGACCTTGGAATGCTGTTCCCCTCGACCTTCATTGGATGGAATTTGGAATTCATTGGATGAATTTCTTATTCCCCAATAAAAGGCCACTCCCTGGCGTGCTCTTGCTCTCTCTCCTGCTAGCCCTGAGTAAGCCTTGCTGCCCCACAGGGTGATTTGAGGTGAGAGCCAGAGAGGTGAGAGCCGTCTCAGAGCTGGTCATAGAAAAAGGTAATTGAGTCTGTGTGTTTTATTTTGATCTCACTAGTTAACTTCTATGCCACGAACCTCTTTAATGAAACCAGTGTGCTGGTCGCCTGGTGGAGATATAGATTAGTATTTCTACCATTATTGGATGTTCTAGTAGATACCATTGTTCTAGAATCCAAGCTGAGATTCTACAGGAAAGTATCATAAGATAGTTCTTCACACAAATAACCTAGATGATTTTAAAGACAGTCTGAAATGTGGAGAAAAAAAAACTGAAGATATGAACATACACTTTAATTGCTGTATCTTAAATTATTGCTTAATTCATCAGAAAAGCAATTCATCTATAGAAATAAAGAAAATCCTTAAAGAACAAAATAAATAATATAATACAACATATCAGAAATCTTAATATATTAGTTTAATTACTAATGAAACAAAGCAAAAGACTAAGTGAAATTGCATAGCAAAGGAAACAGTATTGTGAAGAGAGTTCATACAGAAAAGAAGAAAATCTTTGCCAACTACTCTTCTAGATAGAGGATTAATATCCAGAATATATAAATAACCCAAAAAGTTAACAATAAAACTGCAAATAACTCAGTCAATAAATAGACAGATGAACTAAACAGCATTTCTTAAAAGAAGTGCAAATGACCAACAGATATATGAAAAAAATATTTAACATCTTTAGCAATCAACCCAATCAATAAATGGACCAAGGACTTGAACTGACACTTCTCAGAAGAGAATATACAATCAATCAACAAATATATGAAAAAATGTTCATCATCTCTAGCAATTAGTGTAATGCAAATCAAAACCACTCTAAGATTTCATCTCACTCCAGTTAGAATGGCAGCTATTATGAAGACAAACAACAATAAGTGTTGGAGAGGATGTGGGGAAAAGGGCCACTCATACATTGCTGGTGGGACTGCAAATTGGTGCATCCAATAAGGAAAGCAGTATGGAGATTCCTTGGAAATCTGGGAATGGAACCACCATTTGACCTCTATCCCCCTCCTCGGTCTATACCCAAAGGACTTAAAAACAGCATACTACAGGGACACAGCCACATCAATGTTTATAGCAGCACAATTCACAATAGCTAATCTGTGGAACCAACCTAGATGCCCTTCAGTAGCTGAATGGATAAAAAAGGTGACATATATACACAATGGAATTTCACTCAGCAATAAAAGAGAATAAAATCATAGCATTTGTAGGTAAATGGATGGCGGTGGAAAAGATAATGCTAAGTAAAGTCAGCCAATCCCCCCAAAACAAATGCTGAATGTTTTCTCTGATATAAGGAGGCTGATTCATAGTGGGGTAAGGAGGTGGAGCATTGGAGGGATAGATGAACTCTAGATAGTGCAGAGGGGTGGGAGGAGAAGGGAGAGGGCAGAGGATTAGCAAGGATGGTGGAATGCGATGGACATCATTATCCAAAGTACATGTATGAAGACATGAATTAGTGTCTACATACTTTATATACACCCAGAGATATGAAAAATTGTGCTGTATATGTGTAATAAGAATTGAAATGTATTCCACTGTCATTTATTTTTAAAAAATCAATTAAAAAATAGTGCATGTTGATAGTATATCTTGAGTGACAGTAGAGAATGTCAACATTCTTTTTTTTTTTCTCTATACATTGTTTTTTTTTATTATTTTATTGTTGGTTGTTCAAAACATTACATAGTTCTTAATATACCTTATTTCACAGAATGATTCAAGTGGATTATGAACTCCCACCTTTACCCCGTATACAGATTGCTGTGTCACATCAGTTACATTTCCATTGATTTACAAATTGCCTTTCTAGTGACTGATGTATTCTGCTGTCTATCCCATTCTCCACTATCCCCCCTCCCCTCCCCTCCCCTCCCCTCCCCTTCTCTCTCTCCACCCCCTCTACTGTAAATCGTTTCTTACACTTATATAATTTCTCTCCTACTCCTCTTTTCCTCTTATATGTAATTGTGTATAACCCTGAGGCTCACCTTCCAATTCCATGCAATTTCCCTTGACTCTCCCTTTCCCTCCCGCCTATCATCCCTGTTAAATGTTAATCTTCTTCTCCAGCTCTTCATCTCTACCCTGTCCTTGGTTACTCCCCTTATACCAAAGAAGACATTTGGCATTTGTTTTTTAAGGATTGGCTAGCTTCACTTAGCATAATCTGCTCTAATGCCATCCACAACATTCTTATAAACAACATTCATATGTATAAGTGATTGTAATTATAGGCATATATATATAAATGAATAATTTTTAAGCAGCAATAAAATAATACTTCTTTTATTCGAAAACAAAGGAAAATGCAAATTAAAACTACACTGAGAGTTCATCTCACTTGAGTTAGAATAGTAATCATCAAGAATACAAAAAATAAATGCTGATGAGTATGTGAGGAAAAAGGTACACTTGGACATTATTGGTGGGACTGCAGACTAGTACAGCCACTAGGGCAATCAGTATGGAAGTTCCTCAAAAAATTAGGAATGGAAACACCCCATGGCACAGCAATGTCAGCATAATATAGTGATATGCACATACCCATGTTTATAGTGGCATAATCCACAATATCAAATATTACAGAACCAGCCTAAATGTCCATCAATAGATTAATTGATAAAGAAAATGTGGTAATATATACAAAATGAGTTTCTTTTCTCCATACAAAAATAATGAAATTGCATCATTTGTAGGAAAAGTGAATAGAAATGAAGAGCATCTTATTAAGCAAAATTAGCTGAACTTGGAAAGTCAAGGGTCATATATTTTCCATCATATGTAGAAGATAGAAGAAAGAAAAACAGTAATCTTGTGAAAATAGAAGGGAGACTAATAGTTAGAGAAAGGGAATAGGGAAAGGGAAGAGGAGAGGGCAAGGAGAGGTGCTGGAGAATGAAAGTGACCAAATTATTTCATGTAAGTGTATAAATGTATCCCAATGCACCCCAAAATTTAAATAATAAATTTCTTAAAAGGAGTAAAAGAAATGAGTTTAGAGACTGTTTTCTTCAAAATAAAAAAAAAAGAAATTGCAGTATAATAGAGTACAAAGCTAAACTGAAGTAGTGTGGGATCCAGATTGAGGCCCATCCTTGGCCACTATCTCTGGTTCTTCTGGGTGTCATTTCATCTGTGATGTGAGAGGATTGAACCAGACCAGTGTTTTCAGATTGGTGGTGATGACTGATTAGTAATCAGCTTAAGAATTTGAAGTTACCTATTTTTTCCCCTTTTAGCAAGCATTTCTCTTTTTTGGAAATATACATTTGGAAAAACCCATCAAAATAAACAGCCTGATGAATGTTGACACCCAGATCAAGAAGCAGAACCAGCACCTTTGTTCCCTGCGCTCACTGCTGCTTGCCCTCCCCAAGAGCAACCACTTCCCTCAATTCTTTCACATAGATTTTTTTCTTTCTATTATAAAATCGAGTCATTCAATATGTCTGACATCTCTTGTCAACATCATGTTTACAAGATTCATCTATGATGTTCTTCCTCATACTGATATTTCATTTATTCAGTTTTATTTATTTATCCATTCTACTCTTGGTGAACACTTAGATTATTTCCAGTTTGACAATGACACATAATGTTGCTATGGAAATTCTTTTGATATTTTAATGTATGTGATTTTGTTAAATAGATGCCAAGCATTGAAATTGCTCATCACACTTTCTTTTTCTTTTCTTTTCTTTTTTTTTTTTTTTTTTTTGGTACCAGGGATTGAACTCAGGGGCACTTAATCACTAAGCCACATCCCCAGCCCTATTTTGTATTTTATTTAGAGACACAGTCTCACTAAGTTGCTTACTGCCTCTTCATTGCTGAGGCTGGCTTTGAACTCACCATCCTCCTGCCTCAGCCTCTGACGCCTCTAGGATTACTGAAGTGCGCCACCCAGCAATCAACACACTTTCTTTTTTTAATCAGGTGAAACTGAATAAAATGGAAAGGAATGGAGTGGGATGAAATTAAAGAATAGAACAGAATAGTCTATCATATGTAGTAAAATTAAGTCTGGGGATTTTTTGTTTTATGTAGTAGTGGGGATTAAAGCCAATGACTCATGCATACAAAGCAAGAACTATATACCCTCAGCCCCTTTTATTTTGAAACAGGGTCTCACTAAGTTGCTGAGACTGGCCTCAAACTTGTGATCTTCCTGCCTCAGCCTCCCGTGTAGCTCATATTACAAGCATATGCCATATCTGGCTCTTCAGTATTATTTTTTATAAAATTGTTGTTCAGTCATGTATGTATGTTGGGTCATAATGTAAAAATGTTTTCTGTGGATCATAGTCAATAAAATTCGCAAACAATATTGAAAAGATAATCTATAAAAATTTCCTTATGATTCTAACTTGCTTTTTCATTTGCATCACTATTCAAATATAAGCAAATCAGCTGGCAACATGAAAGAGGCTGACAGCAATATTAGTGACATCAGCACAAATCAGTGTAAGAACAGTGGGCTGTATTCACAAACAGAAGCAGCCTTGAACCAAACTGGAGGCAGGGGGAGTTTTGTCTTTGGGAAGAGGGAAGGTAGGGATGGAGATGGTCAAAATAGGGGAAATGGAAGGCTGGGTTTGATGAGACCTGAGTATGCAGTGGCCTATGGGACATATTTCCTGGATGAAGGCAGGGCTCCCCTTACAAATATGAACTAAATGCATGCAGATTGGTATTCTAAATCTTTCATTGCATAATTACAGAAAAACTTTAAGTTCAGCACCACTGGAAGAAGTAACAGAAAATTGTTTAATGACAGGACAGATATTCCTAAGGATATTTGTAGATGGCAAAAGAGGTTTCAGAATGGGCAGAAGAATATATCTGACAACTTCCTGTACTTCATAGTCCAGCCAGGACCCAGCAGAATATGACTGCTGATGCTAGGCCAGTGTTACCCACCACAATCCTGCTTAACTTCCCAGGACCTGGGCTGGAGCACTAGGCAGTGTGAGAAATCAGAGATCAGAAAATTTAAGTGAACAGCCACCTAATTGTTCTCTAAAACTCAATTAAACCCAGGTTCCCTTATTGTCACTCCCAAGCTATGGACAAACTATCCTTGTCTGGGGCTGCCAATGAATTAATTTCACCTACGTGCTTTTTGCTCATTTGTTCCCTCTCTGTGGAAAGTGTTTTCTTTCCTTTTCAGCTGTGAAACTGAAGTGTTGCTTTATGTCATCTCAGCTGTCCTGCTTCTCACCCTTTCTAGCTAAATCCATTGCTCCCTTCTCTGTGCTTATGACTGCTACTTATACCAGCAAAACTGTAATGTAGGTCCTTTATCTTGCAGTGTTTGTTTGCCCAACTAGTTCTTACTCCAGAGTGAGATCTTGTATCCTTTTAGCACCAAATGAAACACTGAGCACTTAACGAACTGGTTAATATCTGTGGTCAGAGACAATGTCGCAACAGTGGCTGATGGACTTTTTCATCACAAGTAAGATATATTTACAGACCACAAATCATAAACTGTGTTAAAAAAAATACAGACGAACAGCGCTACCTAAAGGATACCATTGCAGAAGTTTTTTTCAGACATATAACTTGCTCCTATGGAAAATCTTTTTTCTCTGAGCAGACAGTTAGGTTTTCTTTTCCAGATAATGAGAATTTTGTGGTTCATCATGTTCACCTCTGCCCAGACCCAAGAATATTCAGTCAATTGTGCAGCAACTCTGTAATTATTAAAGGATAAAGAGGACAGACATTTTTCCATATTTCTTTCTTTCTGGACTTTTTTCTGTCTGATTCTTCTATTCCTTTTGCCCTGGTATTATCTTACAGAAGAAAATTTATCATATTTATATATTTTATACACACCTCTACTTCTTTGAGGAAAAAGTCAGGAGAAAAAATTAAATGGTGATATAATAAAAATGTTTAAAGTATTTAAAAAACTACTTTCTTATCTATTTTGTTTTAAAAAGGAAGGAAGGAAGGAAGGAAGGAAGGAAGGAAGGAAGGAAGGAAGGAAGGGAGGGAGGGAGGGAAAGAAAGAAAGACAATTTTGGTAGTATTATGCAGACTGACTTCTCTATCTTTATCTCCATTTGGAAACAGAAAACACAAGTTCCTTCTTTCTCGTTTCCACCATTCAAAATCTCCCCAAAGTCAGAATTCCATCTCTGATGAAGGACACTGCCGTGTTGCTCAGAGATGACAGCACATTCCCCTTGGCTGCCCAGTAACCATGCAACTGCTCAAAATATTTGGCTTCATCAGCAGGATGCAAGCACAGGAGTCCTGCTCACTAGATACAACAAGGTGCTTGGCATCTCAAACACAGCTGCATTGTGTCTGAGACACCACGTCTGCTGCCTCCAGCCACGCAGCCTGTCTAACTAACACAGGGAGTTAGTTATTAGCTTCAAATTTTGCCATGAAAATTTACAAAAGCCAGAATCTTTGACAACCAGCAGGTAAACTCAAACTAATCCCCTGTCACTGATTCCACCTCAAATGCAATTTTTTTACAGAAATAAATTTCCCTTTGACTAGATCATCAAAACTGCATTTTCCCATATACCATCACAGTTATTTAACAACCAAAAATCACTCTAAAGCAAAGGAAATCTGCGATTCAACTTATAAAATTCCAATTTAAGAGTAATTTCATTAAAACATCTTCACTAAGCGTATTTAATTTAGAAACTATTGACTAATAAAGAAACACATCATCAGAATTAGTGTAAGCACTTAAAAAACACATTAATACCTTGGTTTCAATTAATCAGTTACATTGTCATCAGCAGAGCAGTCAGAATATAAAAATATAGAAATATAAGTATTTAGAAGTATCTGAGTCATTTATCATTCAGGAGGAAAATGTTAGATCCCTTTTTGCAAATGTCAAGCAGATAAAATATTTTTTTCTCACTTGACTCACATTTCCTTTTTTTTTTAACCGTTCTTTTCTTATATTTAAAAAATTCATTCTATTTGTTATATGTGACAGCAGAATGCAATTCAATTCATATTACACAAATAGAGCACAATTTTTCATGTCTCTGGTTGTCCACAAAGTAGAATCGCACTGTTTGTGTCTTCATACATGTACTTGGGAAATGATGGCAGAAAAGGAATAGATAAGCATAGTAGGAAAAAGTAGGTAAATTTTTAAACAACCTCAAAAGCATAAAATATGATTTTGAAAAATGAAAACATTACATCATATTAAAATTTAACACTAACATATTATCAAAATATCACCATAGAAAATCAAAATGGAAATGACAACATTTGATAAGTATACAATAAAATGTTGAAATATTTCAATTTGAGGCCTTAGGTGCCAATTACCCAGGATCTAAGTGATGGTAAAGGGAGTTTCTGAAGACCAGTTTGAGGATCCAAAGGTTGAATAAGAGAGGTGACAAAATTAAACTCAGGAAAATTTCTTTAGAAAGAATTGTTGTACTATGGGTATCCACCGTGGTGTGGCAGCACTTAGTCCTTTTCTCAAGGTTAGTGAGAGATCACTTAAGATCACTTTGGGAGCTTGATATGTGCTCCCTGGAGTGTGCAGCACAGAATGAACTGGCATCAGACACAACCTGAATTTTGAAATGTCCCCCAAGTGAGAGAGACAGGCTGAAGTGCAAGTGTGTGCAAAGCAGAGAACTGTTTGGGAAATAATTCTTCTCCTCTAAGAACCGATCCAAGTCCATGATCAGCAACAGACATAGAGCCTACTGAAGAATATCACATGTGCTCATTTTTAAAGGGATCAGGAAGCAACATCCTCCTTTGGGTATCTCCAAGCCAATCTCCCACTGAAGATAACTGAAAAATTAGGTAAAGTGTATTTTTAAAGCATCATGTTAAAGGTGTTAAAAAAACAAAAACAAAACAAAAAACTAACTAAATAGTGAGAAACTGTGCAGCTAATGTCCTGGAAAAGCTGGAATCCACTACAGTGAATCTAGCATTTAAAATTCCCCTTTTTCTAGAGCAGATGATTACTCAGCAATGGCAGCAGAGTGATTTAGCAGTGACCATCACTGCTAAGTTTCCTCTTGAAAGGAAACTGAAAGACACAATCCAGGTCCTTCAAGGATGCGGACCCAAAGCAACTACCCATGGGTTTGAGCTGATCTCTAGGGTAAGGGTCAACTGAAAGTAAACCATTCCTCACAGGACACATATTTTGGCACAATAATAAATTAAAGTTCTGCTATTTGAAAGACACCAGTAAGAAAATGAAAAGAGAAGCCAGATTTGAAGAAAGTATTTGCAGATAAAGGACTTATATCCAGAATATATAATAACTTAATAAATACAACTAAAAAAAGAAAGAAAAAGAAAGGTATTTGAAGAGACATTTTTCAAAAGAAGATAGATGAATGGTCAGCAAGAACATAAAAGCACACATCATTAGTCATTAGGAAAATAAAAAATAAATACACTATGAAATATCACTACATGCACATCAAAAATAGAAAGATTAATGATAGCAAGTGTTAGTAAGGATGTAGACCAACATGATGATGTAGACATACATTGATGATGAGAATATAAATTGTACAACAGTTCTAGAAATAGGGAATTTTAAAAAACATTCACAGTTTTACATGTAGCATATGGCCCAGCCACTCTCTAACTAAGGATTTACCCAAGATAAAAACGTATGTCTACAAAAGACTTGAACATTAATGTTTATTACACTGTTGTTTGTAATAGCCCCAAATTAAAACAATCCAAGAAGTCTATCAAAAAATCAATAGATGCACAAAATGTAGTCCATCCACAAAATGTAGTCCACCATGGAATCCTACTTAGCAATGAAAAGGAATTACTTAGTAGTATAAGCAACAAAATAGATGAATCTCAAAATCATTATGATGACTCAAAATGTGGAAATACCTCCCATGTTCACACTTAGGCAGAATTAATATCATTAAAATGGCCATACTACCAAAAGCAATATACAGATTCAATACAATAACAAAATACTAAGGACAATCTTCACAGAACTAGAAAAAAATCCTAAAATTCATTTGGAAGAATAAGAGACCCAGAGTAGCCAAAGCAATTTTGAGCCAAAAAAGCAAATTTAGATAGGCATCATAATACCTGATTCCAAATTATACTGCACAGTTATAGTAACAAAAACTGCATGGTACTGACATTAAAACAGACATAGAGACCAATGATGCAGAAGAGAAGACACAGAGACAAACTCACATATCTATAGTCATTTGATCCTTGACAAATATGCCCAAAACATATTGGATAAAAGTAAGACTTTTTTTTTTTTAACAAATAGCGCTGGGAAAACTGGATATCCATATGTAGAAGAATGACACTAGACCCTCATCTCTCACACTACGCAAAAATCAATTCAAGATGGATCAAAGACTCAGGAATTAGAGCAGATATTGCAACCCCTAGAAAAAAATATAGAGATAATACTCCAGCTAATAGTTACAGGCAATGACTTGCTCAATGGGACTCCTAATGCTCAGGAAATAATGCCAAGTGTTAATAAATGGGATGGCATCACACTAAAAAGCTTCAGCAAAGGAAACAAGGAGGAATATACAGGAAGAACCCACAAAATAGGAGAAAATTTTTGCTAGGTACTCTTCTGACAGAGAATTAATATCTAGAATATTTAAAGAACTCAAACTTTACACCAAAAAATCAAATAACCCAATTAAAAATGGGCAAATAAATTAAACAGACATTTAGCAAAAGAAGAAATACAAACTGCTAACAAATACATGAAAAAAATGTTCAACATCATTAGCAATTAAGTAAATACAAATCAAAACTACACTAAGATTTCATTTCACACCAGTCAGAATGGCAGTCACGAAAAATACAAATAATAATAAACGCTGAAGAGGATGTGGAGAAAAATTAACCTTTTAACACTGTTGGTGGGATAATAAATTAATACAACCACTGTAGAAATCAGTATTGAGATTCCTCAAAAGACTAGACATGGAATCACCATATGACCCAGCTGTATCACTCCTCAATATTTATCCTGAAGAATTAAAGTCACCATACTACAGTGATACACGCATATCCCTGTTTACAGCACCACAATTCACAATAGCCAAACTCTGAAATCAGCTGAGGAGTCCATCAACGAACAAATGGATAAAGAAAATGTGATCTATCTATCTATCTATCTATATATGAGTATAGATAGAATATATATATATGAGAATATATATGTACAAATATATACATGTGTATATAAGTACATATGTACATACATATATAAGTATATATACATAAGTACACACAAACACACACACACACACACACACACACACACACACATATATATATAGAGAGAGAGAGAGAGAGAGAAAGAGAGAGAGAGAAAGAGGAGAAAGAGTAATTTAATTCAGCCATAAAAAACCAAAATGACATTTACAGAAAAATGGGGGGAAATAGCGACCATTATATTAAACAAGATAAGTCAAACTCAGAAGATCAAGGGTCATATATTTTCTCTCATACGTGGAAGCCAGAGAGGAAAAAGGAAAAGAAAGACAGGAGTAGATCTCATGAAAATCAAAGGGAGATTAGTAGAGGGAAGGGACTAAAGGGTGGGATGAGGGGAGAGAAGGGAAGGTACTGGGGAGTGTTACTGGTCAACTTATATTATTATAGTGTGTGTGTGTATGAAAGTGTAACAACAAATCCATCATTATGTACAACTATAACACACTCATAAAAAAAGTGGGAAAAATCATGTTGAGTTAAAGAAGTCAGATACAAGAGTACATACTATTATAATTCCACTTATATAGAATGCTAATTAATCCATAGTAACAAAAAGTTGCCTGAGACTAGGGGTGGATAATGAAATGATAGACTGCAAAGGAAATTTAGTGGGGTATTAGAGAGATTGTATATCTTGACTATGATGACAGGTTAATGAGTGTAGCTTGCAAAGCCCACCAAATCATATCCTTTAAATGGGTGCACTATTATTTTGTGAATTATACTTCAATAAAGTTTAAAGAAAAAAATTTATCAAATAAATATCAATTAGATCACTTAGATACACTGAGATTGTGTGTATATACAAAAATTGGTGTATTATGGAAAAAAAAAACTTCTTACATATTCTATGTTCATGGCCAGACAGTCACAATTTCACTAGAAAATAGGCAATATATTGCTAATCTTTAAACACTACAGTGTTTCTAGATAAAACTCCCTGTATGTTTCTAATTCTTCCTATGAGAAAGTATATAAACTAGGCATGGATTAACTATGGCATTTGGAGATTTTAGATATGACCATAGTTTCTTTTAAATCAACATGATTTTTTAGAAAATTGAAATTAATCAGCAGGTTTTTCTTCCTACAGTTTGATAGCCTTTTATTAAATCATTGTTATTATCCAATTTGTTATAGTACTCTAAAGCATTCATTATCTGTGTTTGAATTATAGTCATTTTAAGAAATAGATAAGGCATTTATACTACATAATAAAATTCATTGAAATATTAAACTTGTGGGAAAACATCTTCATTTTATTTCTAAACCAAATTGCTGAAGAAATTAAACTGTTCATTCTATGAGAAATACAAAATGTCAATTTTTAAATTGAACTGTTAGAAATTAGACAAAGTGATCCTTCTAGGAGGACCTTTGTAGCCGCTTTCCAAAAATTAGCTTTCCACACAGAGTGGCACTCAGAATCACCTGAATGATTCATTAATACTTAGATTGTCAGGCTCTAACCCAAAGTTTCCCATTCAGGTCTAGATGTGAAGTAACTGCATTCCCAACATTTTCCCAGGTTAGGCTGATACTGCAAATTTGAGAACCACACTTTGAAAACAGGGTGGTTGTCCTGAAGGAATTTTCTGACTGGCTACATATAACTCATTTTTGTGTAGCAAGAGGGGATCAGGAGTGGGACAGTTCCAGGTGACTGTGGGTTTATAAGACAAGTCTAATGACTTACAGAATTTTCTCCTCAATTATGGTGCATTCATTTCAAATACTGTTTTTGCTGCTTACAGAAGTTTTTGTCACTAGCAAGTCTCCAAAAGTGATAACACACTTGTGTGACCAGTACAAGCTGTCTGTGCAAAAGAAGGGAAAATATGCAAATTCATATTTCATCAGGTGGTATAAGCCACTGTGAGAAATGAGCATTTCTTTTGGGGATCCTAGAAGAGAACAAAGAAACCAAGTACAATTAAAAGTCTAGCACAGAAAGGGAAGGTCACACATCTTCAAGTAAAAGAAATGAAACACTCTATGTAAACAAAGCACACTAACCAGGGACCTTTTTTTGTTGTTGTTGTTGTTGTTGTTTCTATCTAACTTGGCCCAGCTCATTCATCACATAAACTCTACATCCCAATGATTTCAACCACCCCCCTCCCTAGATTTACATTGTTGCATCTGGTTGGCATTTATTAGCCACAGCTCGTGGTCTTCTATTCAGGCTCCACTGTAGTGCTGTCACACATATTACCAGTGGCTGGGAGGGCAGAGCCCCAACCACACTTTTATGCTCCCTGATTGCAATCCCACAGCCCAGGCCTGGTCACTGGGAGGCACACTCAGCTGCTGGTGCTGGAAAGAACCCTTCAGCTGGTCAAAGCCCTCTTGGCCTTTCCAAGAATGATTCTAACTTCTTGACAAATTGGGGTTACTATTAAGGTTGGCTTTAAGCCAACTTCTGAGATGAAACTTTTATCAGGAAGTTTTGAAGCTACCTCGTTCTAGAGATTCCGTCATAATATCCCATAGGACTGGACCTCCATGGAAACACCTATCCCTAAACCACTCTCTGAAAAGTTGCAACCCCCATTTTCAGCATAGTGCCTTTCGGTGTAACTGAGAAACAATTATAATGCTTCCTACCTTATTGTTGCTCATTCTGTAATCTCATACAGTTCACAGTTAAGGCCAACGTGATAAATTCATACTCTTGTTTAAACTCTGGAATAAATCTGAGATGCTCTGCTACAACCTAGAATCCTGTATGTGAATGTAGCAAAAGTGCAATTACAACTTTTCTAGAGCCCATCCTGGTGTGTCACATTCAAAAAAAACATTAATTCAATCATCAAAATAAGAAGTAATTCAAATATTTACTGATATCTTTCAAAAATATCAAAGGAGGCCTATTTCAAACAAAATATTTTAAACTCCTGCTTTCCCGTTGCTCTCTTTCAAACTTCTTCACACTTTGGAGTGGTTTCCCAGCTGCCACTTGGATTTTTTTTTTTTTTAAAGAGAGAGTGAGAGAGGAGAGAGAGAGAATTTTTTTAATATTTATTTATTTATTTATTTTTAGTTCTCGGCGGACACAACATCTTTGTTGGTATGTGGTGCTGAGGATCGAACCCGGGCCGCACGCATGCCAGGCGAACGCGCTACCGCTTGAGCCACATCCCCAGCCCTGCCACTTGGATTTTATTGGTGCTCCTACAAGGTGTTTTCCAATTGTGCATATTTGACCGACATGAGCAAAAATGAAGAATGTGAACCCAGTGCTGCAACAAAGGATAATTTCTGCATTAAACTGACTCTGAAAGTTCTCCCCCCCCCCATTAACTCCATCCCCCTGTATTTCTGGATTCATTATTTCCTTTTGCAAGTTTTATTCCTTTCCAGTATAAAATCTCAGTGGCCTATTTGGCATCCTCCAATTCTACAGCATGTTTCACATTTTCCCTCACCTAGGACCTGTTGAAAATTTCTCTTGCAAGAATTTGCCTCAAGATATAGGCATTAGTTATCAGCACAAATTTCTAGGATTCACAAAGCTCTCATGGACATAAGTAATCTAATATTTAAAACTTCGTGTCCCTGTTAATATGCAATATTTACATCTGAATTAAGTGTACAACATAAGCCCCATGGGAAAAGTACTCTTT
This sequence comes from Spermophilus citellus, assembly GCF_964194105.1. NCBI lineage: Eukaryota > Metazoa > Chordata > Mammalia > Rodentia > Sciuridae > Spermophilus > Spermophilus citellus. The sequence goes on from NC_138183.1 coordinate 87,132,309, forward strand.
AAGACAGAGGGGAAAGCATACCACATTACTATATAACAACACCTTTTCAAAATATATTTGTAAATCCTAATAGTGAACTGTAAGTTACCCATTTATTTCTAATGGATCAATAGGTATTTATCAACACACACAATCAGACACTCAAAGAAAAACACTCATTCTTTGATGAACCTGCCTACTTTTTATGTGCTATTCAGGTCGTCGAGGATTCAGCTTTACACTCAAGCCTTTCATTTTACTTATGGTTAGAGTTTTTACAATACTCAATAGTTCTACTTTGTGTATGCTGCACTTTTTATCTTGGTCCTCCATGATATCATATTAGAATGATACCATATAAGAAGTTTAAAAAACAACAGGGTGTCTAAATAAAAGACCAGGAACACCTGCAAAAGCCATGGCTGCTTGCCAAGGTTCTCACCTGCATTAAATTACTTGTTAATATCTACAACTGCTAATGATCCACTTTTAAGATGTTTCCACTCCCATGATACAAAACTACTAAAGTGATGATGACAAGGAAAAACTGAAACCCTCACCTGGCTTTAAGAACAACCACTGTTGAGGAACTCAGCTTCTCCCACACACCATGTACCATGCCCATCTAATTATCAAGTGACTTTCCTACTTAAGCAAGATTTCTCCATTTTTAAAACACTGGTATTATTCAAAAGTAAATTAGAAATAAGACTGGAATGTTAATTATTCACATAGTGCATGGCCTGGCTACCTCATGTTTTCTCTCCATGTCTTGAGGTACATTCTTGCAAGACAATTTTTCAACAGGTCCTAGGTGAAGAAAAAAATATTAGCACATAGGGCAATCAGAAGAAACCAAAAAGTGACATATCCCTCTAGTCTAATGAGTATGTATCCTTGCAACCCCAAGGAAGCTGTGAGTAACCACACTTAATATTTTAAAAAAAGGAAAATCTATCTTGGGAAGTTGTGAACAGTCTGTGGATTTCAAACTTTTAATGACCAGGAAAGCCAATTTACTAATAAAGACTCTAGAAAAAGATCATGGCCTTTCATCAGACAAGACGGCATCTTGGTTTGATTATATATTCCGGTTACCAAGTGATAGCTGGCAGGCACCAATTATAATCCCCTGAAGAAATAGCTCCTTCCACATAATAGTAGCTATCCTTTAATTAACTTTTGACAGACTAAAAATGAAAAAATATCAGCTGATGAAAACAGGAAAGGCACTGCATGGATTCACTTATTTCATCTGACAACTGTATGCACATCTTGGTCACAATTTTCAACCATCATTTTTTGAATACTTGGAATCTATGGAGAAGAATCATGTTGTCTATGATTATATAACAGTCACAGAGATCCCTTGCATGCCCACCCTTATCAAAAATGGAAGCTCATGATGCTTATAAACTCTAATCTTGACCATTCTTTTCTTTTCAGAAATTGAAAATTTCAAAGTATCAAATTGCTGTTCATTGCCTCCCACTTCCTTTACTCTTGCCCTGGTCAAAAAATATTTTGTTTACAATAATTTTCTATAATTTTTAAATATAATTTTCTATAATGTTAATTTTATAATTATAATTATATAATTCTAAAATTATAATTTTAATTTTAAACATAATTCTCTATAAAATATAGAAAACCATGTGTTAAAGGCTTGGTCCCCAGTTTGGTACTATTGATTGATGGTGGGGCCTAGTGGGAGGTCTTTAGGTCATTGGAGTGGATAGTGGATACCCTTTAAGGGATAGTGGGACCCTTCCTTCTGTAGGGAAGATGTACCACTTCTCCCTTACTTGTTTACTGACTCATTCACTAATTCATTTATATTTATATGCACTTACAGATATTTATTTTATACTTTTAGCTATAATCTAATACTGTGTTACTTAGTTTATTGCTCAAATTGTTCCAGCTTTGGTCATCCCTTCCTCTGTCTTCCCTTCCTTTCCTTTTTGTGGTGCTCAGGATCAAACCTGGGCCCTTGTACACGGTAGGCAAGAGTTCTACCACTGAGCCACATCCCAGTCATGGTCCACTATTTGAGTTTTGCTCCTGAATTCCTTTAACACACCCCACTCTTTTGTTTTTTGATCAATTCCTTACTTTCTGGTACTATAGGATATTCTGGGCTCATTTTCTATATTCCCTGTTCTAGCCCTGGAACACTCATTTTTCCATGGTTTCTTTTTTTATCACAGAATGGTATTAGAAAATAAGACATGGCTCTGAATGTATTCTCAACTTTTGTACTTAAAGATCACACTAAACCATCTATGATAGTCTTGGCCTTCCTCTGGAGCATGAACTTGATTCAAGGCATGCTCCTAGTCTGCCAGAATCTTAATGAATTAAGGTTGCTGTGTATCAGAGGCCAACCCCTCTTTGAATTTGCACTGCTAAGTGGTGGATGTCAGACTGAGTCATTTTCCTCCCTTCCCTCACACCTATCACTTGCTCTAGGAAGGCAGAGTGAATGGTCCACATGGTAATTTTGAAGGAGGGAACTGAGTCTGCCCAACCTCTTGAGGGGTCTTTCTCCCCAAAAAAGCAGGGTCAATGGCTAGCTGACTAACCCATAGGTAGGGTCTTGGCTTGTCTAACAAGCTTAGAAAGGTCCATCTCATTTATTAGGGGTGAAGGATGAGGGGCCCACTGAGGCCATGCTGTTAAAGCAATCAATGATCCACTTTTTTGTTCCTTAGTTAACAAATATCTATTTATCACTTACAAATGTCAGGCACTGTTCAAAGCATGGGTATTTTTGCGGTGGAAAAATAGACAAAAGATTTCCTACCAATGAAAAAGATAATAAGCAAAAATAAATATATGCAGGTCAGGAGGCTCTGATATGAAGAGGGAAGGTGAGCTGACTAGATATAGCCAATGCAGAGGAGAGGAAGTGTGTGCAATGAGGGGGGGGGATTCTATTGGCTCTAACATTGAACAACCTGGGAAGTCACTGAATGACCTTAAGCAAATGAGGAATTATTTGTCCTTTTCTTCTTTTCCTTTTTTCAGGGAATCACTCTTACTGCCATGTTTAAAAATGGCCTTTTGAGGAGAGTAGTAAGCAATGGAAAATGGAAAGGCAAAGAGCAGGGCAAAAGCAGAAATAACAGCTAAACAACCTTATAGCAATATGAGAGAGAGAGAGAGAGAGAGAGAGAGAGAGAGAGAGAGAGAGAGAGAGAGAGATATGAGGGCAGTTGGACCAGTGTGGTGGCAGTAGATATAAAATATGAAAGAGAGAAGCATTGGATCATTCTAGTATATTTGGCATGAGCAAGTGTAAGTAGAGTTGGACTTGACTGAGATGGGAAGACTGGCAGAGGAACTGGATGAAGTGGAAAGGATCAGGATTCCATTCAAGATATGTTAAATTAGAAATGGTTAATATCAGGCCCACAAATGACAACGTATCCCTAAGAACTATTTCCTTATAAATGGCAAGCAAAACAAACACACGTGCTTCTTTCACTCTTGTCTTAATGACTGTACCTGGGTTGAGGGAGCCATGTGTCTTAGGTCTGCAAATGACTAAGATGATAAAAAAAAACATTAATAGAAAAAAGGAAGGATGGTTTCTCTGTGATGACCCCACACACGTTGGCTTTCACCATGACAGTTTTACCCACCTCAAATGGGAGGCAAGGCAAAAAGGGCTGGTATGTGAACCACTGTCAGTCCCCTTGATAAGAGAAAGGTGCTGTGCCCCTGCCTTGTATCCTTCTATAAAGTCATATAAACCTAACATTAAAACCCATTTGTGTCTCTAAAGTCTGATGCCAACCTGAACTTGTGATACCCCAGCTGATAAACTGATGGTTTAATCTCTCCCTGTCTAGTTCATTTAATTCCATAACTGGGAAGGTTAAAAAAAAGATTTCCCTTATTGTTTCCCTAAAATTCTAAACTCTAGGAGGGATTTTCCTTCAGACTGTGATATGTGCAAATTAGTCTTTACAATAATTCAGAAGGCAATAAATACTGCAGATATGGAAATCCAATTCTATCAGACTGATTCAATCTTTACCCAGCACTTGGAATCACAAAATTTATACAGGGTTGTTCCTTTAATGAAGAAAATGATTCCACAGAGAGAGGGAGCTGATCTTCTGTGATGATGGTAACCATGAACAAAATGGTCCATGGCCGAGGCCAAGGTATTGCCAATATTCCCATCTATCCTCGGAAGGTTGTGCTTTTGGAAGAGGCAGAACTGTCACTGCTCACAGGAGTCACTTTACCACTTCATGATGCATCTTCTCCATGCTAGCATACACACGACCTTTGGGAGCCATGGTATAATCTGAAGTGAGGTCCTTGCTGAGATCTTATGAGCAGGTTAGCTCATCATCACATAGAGCTGCTAGGGCTGCACCTGGCACTTCTTCCCCCTCACGTGGTAGTGAGAAGAGAATATAGTATATTTTAAAAAGGGATGCTGGTGGCATTCAATCATGGTTTTGTGCTAAGAAATTTTTGAAGTCAAGTTTTAAAAATCGTTCTTGAGTATACAGATTTCAAGAGTGTCATCTAAAAGCAATTGTAACATTCCAGCAGGAAGAGAATCATGGACATTGGATATTTTTCTTCACACTGCTCATCAGCTCTTCCTGGTTTTTACATGTTAATTGGTTTTGGCCTGTGCAACTGTTCCCTTTTCATTTCCATCAGTCTGAAAGATGAGACCATTGGGTTTACTAATGACTTGAACACCTACCTACATGAACACTGGGATAAACCTCAGTCGAGGATCCCTCCTCTGCTTCAGTCAAGCTTGGTCTTGAAATGCTTTGAGATCTGCAATAAGTGCAGCACACGGAAACAATTGAATTGCTTGATGGAGGCGCTATTTTGCACTTGCACTGTCTTTTGGAAATTCGCAATCACAATTACACCCAGCTTTCAAAACTCTTGGTTTGAGAGACATACCCAGAACAAAATGACTTTTTGACTATTTTACTTTCTATCATTAAGAAGCCACAGTTCATTCATTTCTTTAATATATGTTTACAATTTCAGTACTCCCCAAATCATGGTGTCTTTTCTAAATTACCCAAAGACATATAATTTAGAAATAAGGCGCCACCTGAATCTTTTGACAATATAACATTTATGCTCAAAGGAAACAAACAATGCACAATTTAGGTAAACACTATGCAACAGACTATCACTTTCTCTCTACAGTTTAAAAAATGCAATGTCAAGAATTCTGTTCCTTTTGTAGTGCATAAAAAGTCTCGTATGTATAATCCAATGCCTTTCACTTCCCCTCTCTGCAGGTCCTCATAGGGGGCTGGACCACCACACCAGCTGGCCCAGATAGCAGACCCCAGGGAGCAACCTCATCTTGTCATCCTACTGGACTGGCTAATGCAGTATCCTGGAGACAAGGAAGCCAATTACTTAGAGGACAAATAGCCTCAGGTTTCCTCTTAGTACTTAAATGCAAGCCATTTGCCTCAGCCCAATAGCATTTCAAGCAGTCTGAGTTCCATTTAACCGGCCTGGAAAACAAAACCAGGTTTTGCTTTTAGCAGACCATTCCACAAAGCACACTGAAGCCTCTTGAGCAAGGAGGGGTGGAGGAAACAGGCCCAGAGGATGAGAAAAGGCAGGAGTAGCTTTCTGTTTTCATATAATTTAGAAAATTATGAGTTAAGCAAGGAAAGGAATAAACACAGAGAAAACACTTTATTATCAAAATAAATAAAAATATTAAATATTTAGTCAACCAAAGAAGCAAAAAGAACTATCACAGAAGCCCATACTAAGAGTCAAAAAAAAAAAAAAGATGGTACAACTGTCAAATGAATCCGCTAAGCAATGGAATGCTTTCATCCCAATTTTATTTTATTAATTGTCAGTTTATAAATATTCCCAGTGCCTTCCACAAGAGAAACAGTAACATAATTACAGGAATTTAGCTCAGGAAATGAACTAGATTGCACATTTGGAAGGGAAACTCCATCTAGTATTCTTGGCAAGATGGAATGTATATTCTCATCATATTTGGCTGAAGTAATTTTGAACTATGCCTCAGAAGTAGAGGATGTCTGTTATGGTTTGGATCTTACATGTCCCCAAAGCCTCATGTGTTAAAGACTTGGTCTACAGCTGATGGTGCTATGGGGAGGTGCTGAAAATTTTAGAAGAAAGAGCCTAGTAGAAGGAAGTTATGAGTTCCTCCCACATATTTCAGAGGCACCTGCATAGATAAAAGAAAAAAATAAATGCACTTGATTTCTGAAAGACATTAAAACAAAGTTTAGAAATCTGCTATAGAGAGCTACATGTTTCAGACAAATGTATGTGGGTCCTCAGCTAATGAGTTGCTTTTGAGGAAGGGATTGCTATCTAATCTGAACACCCTGCAGGCAGAAATAATATCTTCCACTAGGGGCCAGAATAAGACTGTCATGTCCAGTGCTGTTGAATCCCTTTCTAATTCCAGGTGAATGAAATACAGACTCAGGAACAAATGGAGCACAAGAACATCAGTGAGTGACACCAGACTATCAGTGACATGTCAGCAAAGTGCATTTCTGAATCCTTTTGCATGGTTTTATGCTGAGAGCCATAGCCAAGTAGGAATGAAACATGGCGCATGGTGGTTTTGGTTGAAAGGTGACGCCAGCAAGCCATTGAGATGATGATTATGTTAAGATGTGCATTCAATTGGAGATTGCTGTCCGCCTTGGCCTGCTGTTTTGGAGCTCTCTCGGGACTTCTGGAGAGTTCCGATTGGTTGGGGAAGTACAGTAGGAGGGAATTCCGGATGAGGGATTTCCTGTTGGTGGAGTGTGTCCCGGGAGAAGGCTGCGTGCGTGGCATTTAGCAGGAGTTTTGGAAATAAAGTTTGTTCCTGCTTGAGTGGCTTGTGATTTTGTGCCCAGCCAGACTGCAGCATTTGGCGGCCCATGCGGGGAATGCCTGAAGCTCAGAGGTAAGTGAAATTGCTTGCCCCTGAGGGAAGGCGAGAATGGGTGACCATTTCAAAAAACAATGTGTTCTTGTTTTGATTTATTTTGTTTTTGTTTCAAGCTGCCTATCCCTAGAACTTTCTCAAGCAAACTGGGAAAAATGGTTGGCTCAAGGTTTGAAGTTGTTCAGCCCTGAGGAAGAGAAAATTGATACAACGATTTTTTTGTACCGTTTTTGTTTCATTCTGTTTCGGTTTTGTTTTGTGTAATCTTGTTGGGTTGCGTTATCTTTATAGTAGATTAGAAATTAGTAAAAAACAAACCAAAAGAGTGTTAAGTAAATTGTTAGAGGTTCAGACCATGGAGAAAGACATTTTAGATCAAGCAAAAGAGAAGGTCTCTCAAGCTAGTCAGACAGAGGAAGAAAATTTAAAGGAAAAGAGGCTATTAGGGAAAAAGCTACATCAGGAGGCTGCTACTAACACGGTTCTATCACCAGAGGGCGTAATTCAACCAACAGCTCCACCTATAGAGACAGCTGAGTGGCCCTCAACCCCCGTAGTTGATAGATGGGATCCTGAGATAGGACCTCAAAGATTAGCATGCCCTGTACTTGAGCAGGCAGGAGGGCAGCGAATTCACCGTGCTTTAGATTTCAAAACAGTGAAGCAGTTAAAGGAGACTGTAACAACCTACGGTCCCCAAGCACCCTTCACTGTAAGCATGGTCGAATACATTACCAACTTGGACATGACGCCAGCAGATTGGGCTAGCATGTGTAAATCTGTGCTAAATGGAGGACAATATTTGTTATGGAAGGTTGCCAATGAGGAATTTTGCACAGAGACGGCTAGGCAAAATGCAGCAGCCGGTTACTCTCAAAGAAATCTAGATATGTTGTTAGGAAAAGGACCTTATGAGGGTCCATGGCAACAAATTGAATATGATCCTGCTATATATGCACAAATTGCTGCAGACGCAGTTAGGGTATGGAAGACTTTACAAGGACATGGAGATTTACAAGGTCAATTATCTAAGGTAATACAGAGAGCTAATGAACCTTACACTGAATTTGTAGAGGCTTATTCAAACAGCTGCCAGAATTTTGGGGGATACAGAACAAGAAATGCCATTAATAAAACAACTGGCTTATGACCAACCAAATCGTTACTGCAGAGAGGTCATTATACCATGGAGATATGAAGATTTAAACACATATATTAAATTATGTAGAGACATTAATGAACAAGGGCAAGTCTTGGCAGCTGCAGTACAACAGGCTTTAGATGCCAGGCCAAAAACATGCTACAATTGTGAACAAACCAGACATTTTAAAAGGAATTGCCCCATAGGAGGAGGGTTTAACAAAACTAGGTATCAAAGGAGTAGAATACCAGGTATTTCCCCCACGATGCCATAGAGAGAGACATTGGGCTAATGCCTTTCTCAAACCACCATAGAGGGTACTCTGTTATCAAAAAACGCACAAGTACCAGGTGTTTACCCATGATATCATGGAGAAAAGCATCAGGATCCATTGCCAAAACATGGACTGGGGGGCCCAATGCTCCGGGGCCCACAACCACAAATATACGGGGCAATGGAGGAACCCAGCAACACCATCAGGGTAGTGCCCAGGACACATTATCCATTAAATCCCTCATCAGACAAACCAGAGGGAGCACAGGGTTGGACATCTGCGCCTCCGCCAGAGCAGTACTAACTCCAGAGATGGGAGTTCAAATCATTCCCACAGGAGTAAAAGGACCTCTTCACCAAGGAACAGTAGGCTTATTATTGGGATGCAATTCTTCTACACTAAAAGGACTTATGATAAGTCCTTGGGTAATTGATCCTGATTATGAAGGTGAAATAAAAATTATAGCTAGTTCTCCAAGAGGTTTATCAGTAACTTAACCAGGAGAGAGAATACCACAGTTATTAATAATACCCAGCCTGCATGATAAATTTTCCAGTCATACTGTAGAAAGAGGTTCCAGGGGATTAGGCTCCGCAGGTGTAGATTGGGCTATGCTGTCTTTAAATTTAGATTCTCGCCCAATGCTAAAACTAAATATTCATGGACATGAATTTAATGGGCTACTTGATACAGGTACAGACCTTAGCATAATATCTCGTCAAGAATGGCCAAAACATTGGCCATTACAACAAGCCACTCAAACGCTTCAAGGCCTAGGAATGGCAACTAATCCCATAGGAGTGCAATGGTATTAGATTGGAAGGATCCTGAAGGATGTGAAGGAACTATGCAGCCATATGTATTGGATCATCTTCCTATAAATTTATGGGGACGAGATGTCCTAGATCAATTAGGTTTGACATTAACAAATAACATCAATCCTAATGCGCCCACTACTAGGGCTAGACAAGGTTTTAGGAAAGAAAAAAGATTAGGAGAGCAAGAACAAGGTATAGCAGCACCAACTCAAATAGATCAAGGAATAAATAGACATGGGTTGGGTTTTCAGAAGGGGTCACTGAGACAATCAAAATTACTTGGAAATCAGAAAGACCAGTATGGGTTCCTCAGTGGCCCCTGACTAAAGAAAAGATACAAGTAGCCCATGACCTGGTCAAACAACAATTAGCGGAGGGACATATACAATCTTCCATATCTCCCCATAATACTCCCATTTTTGTCATCAAAAAGAAATCTGATAAATGGAGATTATTGCAAGATTTAAGAGCCATTAATAATGAGATGGTTATTATGGGACCTGCTCAATCGGGGATTCCTCAATTGTCTGCTTTGCCACAAACTTGGTATGTTTTAGTTATATATATTAAAGATTGTTTTTTTTTCAATTCCAATTCATCCTGAGGATAGTCTGTACTGTTGGTGCAGCGACTGCTGTACCATCCTACCTCACAGAAACTGCTTGGGGAGGCCCCTGTCACTCAGGTTAGGGTTTTCCAGAGCATATTCTGCAGAACAGCTGATCTGCAAATCGATGTGAGAAAAAGTTTCCAGGGAAATTAAAAGTGAGAAATGCTGCATAGCATAACTCTAGCAGGGGAAGTCACAATACAGATTAACTTGCTGGAGTTTCTGAAACACAAACAACAAACCTCACAATAGACAAGGACATGCAATCCAGTATTTTACATACTCTGGTCCCTTTCTTATATCAAACAACTTTGATTGGCTCATGAGACATGTTGTGGATAGCTCACTTAGCCTTAACTAAGTCAGCCTCCTCACCCCTTTTTTAGCAATAGGTCATGATTTAGAAGTTTTTGAGTCAAAGGAAATACATCATAGGCTGATATAGAACACACTGATCTGACTTTTGATATGCCATGCATGCGGTTAATACAGAAGTCAGACCAGTAAACAGGTTATCAAAATAAGGCTTGGTGAATGCATGCGGTCACATACATTAATTCCTTGGTTTATAAGCCTGGATTTTTCTGGATTTTTTTGTTTTGAACCCTAAGTGTGAACCAAGAATTGTGGTGAAGAGCGTCTTCCATATAAATTTCCCGGCTCAGCTACTGCCCCGTTTGCCCTAGGGAGCCATCTCTCTGCATGCAAACTTTGCTTTCTAGACCTGCTTACAGTAACCTGGCTGCAGGAGAAATTAACTAGATTCCCCACCATGGGTGACTGCTGCCCCCCAGTGGGACACTCGCAAAGAGCAGCAAGGCCTCCAGATACCTGCCACCTGATTTCCAGGAACTGAATGGGTGCTGCATGTCCAGCTTCAACATGCATGCTCCACTGGCCTGACCCCACCGTGCCACCCGCATACTTGGAGTGATGCTGGGGAGGGATAGCGGGGTGCAGAGAGCGGAACTTTTACCAGTGTCGGGTGGTGGTGGTGATACTGCTAGTTATTGGTGACGAGTCCTGCTTCCCCACATGTTGAAGTTTGAACATTAGAGAAGCACACCGAGAGCGAGGCAAGCATATACAGCAGGGTTATTTTAAAAGGGGTAACATATACGTTCCACAAAGATAAACTTAAAATAATGCTTTTTACTCTTAAACTTTTTAATTTTAGATTCATCAGGGCTTAGTGCTGCGGAAAGACATATGTATCCAAAAAATGTACATAAGCCTAAGGTACTTTGAAAGGATATTCTACCAGGACAATGGAAAGGTCCTGACCCAGTGATTGTCTGGAGTCGGGGTTCTGTTTGTGTGTTTCCACAGGGAGAACAGCAGCTGATTTGGATTCCAGAGAGACTAACCAAAGCGATTTATACAGACCAAAAAGAAGATGATTTGACTCAAATCCATAACAGCTGATATCCAGAGCTCCAGATTGGCTATTCTTACATCTGTGACAGTGATTAACCAGGATGCTTTTTTCAATATCTATTTTATTATTGCATTTTTCCACATCATAAAGTTCTATTTTATTTTTTGAGCTCATACAGACCTAGGTTAATGTTTTTCTGCTCAGTTTTATTTTTTGACTGTGGAGTTTTTAAACATTGCAATGGAGATTTCACCTGTGTAAAGCTACAAGGCCTTTACTATTGTCTTATGTGTTGTACATTTGTGTGCACACTTGTGTTTCGTGTTGTATGTCTGTATGTGTGTATATCCATATATCATATATGAGGAGCACTCATGAAAAAATGGATCTGAATTTTTTTTATTCACGTGATTTTAATGGTTTAATTTAAGTTGGGTAAGTAGCTGTTGAGGATTGTTTTAATATGTGTACAAATAAGGAGGTTAACAGATCTTTTTGTTTACTTTCACCTCTCCTTTTCATTATATTTAATAATTGTGTTCAGGATAATGTAAATTGTTCAGAAAATTGTTTTCTTAGTACCTGTTGGAATATTACATATTTTTTTTTTAGTCATCATTGCCAGAATTCCTATCTTCATCCCAGTGCTGGTGAAGACAAAGATAAAACCAAAGTACAGCTTCTTCAACAGCTATCACAGTTAACTGTATAAACTGATGCATCAATGAATAATAACTCAACAAGTAATGCTCAATCAAGGAGTCAATTTACTTTGGGAGGAAATGGACATATTAATAGATTCCTCCACTTTGAACTGCTTGCAGAACTTGCCTGGACTATGTATCACTTGTATCTTATGTGAACTCTCTGTTGGTACAGCGAATTGTAGTAGTGCTGGAGTATCTTTGCTGATGGTGTCACAGGTGATACAATTTTTCCAAAGGAGCTGTCAATTGGCTTGGTGTCCTGGCATTTCTGTATTTTCCTCCCTTCTACTAGTGATGGTCTAAAATTTGGAGGCCAACAGAGGTGAGGCAAAGAAACTCACCCCCCCCCCGGCATCAAGGCCAAATTTGGGGGCCAACAGAGATGAGGCAAAGAACCTCACCCCCCACACACTGGTGCAAAGGCCTATCCACAAATATGGCTGTATGCTGGACTGGTAGTCAGTGACGGGTATGATCCAATTGCAGTGGTACCAACCTAAGACAGGAGGCTGAGGCTTAGAGGTCAGCTCATCTAATGACGGGTAAGGACCATATGTTGTATTGGACAACCAAACAAGCATGGTCCCTAAGCCACATTGCTTGTTGTTTAATTAAACAGAAGGGGGGAGATGCTGAGAGCCATAGCCAAGTAGGAATGACGCATGGTGCTTTTGGTTGAAAGGTGATGCCAGCAAGCCATTGAGATGATAATAATTATTTTAAGATGTGCATTCAATTGGAGATTAGACTCCTGCTGTTTGCTTTGGCCTGCTACTTTGGAGCTCTTCCCATTGGTTGGGGAAGTGCAGTAGAAGGGAATTCCAGAGGAGGGATTTCCTGTTGGTGGAGTGTGTCCCGGGAGAAGGCTGCATGCATGGCATTTCGAGGGAGTTTTGGAAATAAAGTTTGTTCCTGCTTGAGTGGCTCATGATTTTGTGCCCAGCCAGACTGCGGCAGTTTTATTCCACATCTAGATAAGTGGGCAAGTGAGTACTGACAGGACCTCTGTTGGCAAGAGTCTCACACTGCATTGAGAACTCAGAAATTGGAACAAATGAGGACAGTTCTTACTGCTGGCCAGAGGAGCAAAAAAGAGCAGGCAGAGCATGAGTATTAGCAGGAAAGAATGTGTATCAGCTACTAGAGAGAGGAAAGAGAGCACAGAAATGAAGTGGGAAGGGAGGGAGGAGGAGAGTTGGAAAATCAAGGGGAGGGGGGTGAAACTGACCAAATTATATTACTATATTGTGTACACATACAAATATATACAAATCCAACTACTATATATAATTATAATGCACATAATATTTTTTGAAATGTTAAACCTCATTCATCCATGTAGCAACTTTTTAAACTCAACTTTGGAATTGATGTGCTAAGTTTCTTTTTTATTTTGAAAATTTTATTTGTATATATTGATTTGTTCTATTTGGTTATTGAGTGTTGTGAAATACATTGTGCATAAATCATACACATTATTTTGTATTATACCTTCATTATAAATATTCATGTATATTATAATAGTATTTTATATTACATATCATATTATATAGTGAAAACAAGAAAGAAATGGACAAGGAATGCCTCTGGCTTCTTAGACCTGCAGGTGGACCATGAACTTGGCTCAGCCCAGTCCATCAGTGAGGAGCTGGTTGAGACATGCAGCATGTGTGCAACTTGAAACTTGATGCCATCACCTGAGAAGGAAGAAGACCTGTCAGTGGGTCTGGAAAAAACCCCAAGACACACTTAAGTAGATGAGAGTAGATAGCTAGCTCTTTAAAGATGGAATTTTGTAAATTTATTAAGGATACATACACCCACATATATAGATGCATAACATTCTTCTGAAAATATAAACAAGAAATCTCCCAATTAGAGCCCTTATTTTACTGTTGTACCTGTTTAGAGGGTCCCTCCTTCCCTCTCCTCAGTTCTTTACTCATCGCATGAGATGCCCTGCACATCAGATTTAAAATAACCCTTCCAACATTACTATCTCCCTGTGGCACACTATTTTCCTCCAAACCTATCACCATTTACCATATTGCAAAGTTAATTCTTTCCTTGTGGGTTTTGTTTTCTGTCTTGCTCCTCTGAAATGTACACTCTACGACTATTAGGATGTATTTATCTGTGTTGTTCACTACTGTATACCCAGTGTTTAAAGCAGTCTGCTCATTGTAGGGCTCAATAAATTTGTTACATGAATTAGTTAATCATCTTCTATGTTTTTGTTCCTTGAAGTAAAAAAAAAAGAACTAGAAGTAATTTATACTTACCAAGAAAATGACACTGAGATAAAACTGCCTCTCTGGACATGACCTCCAGTTAATTTTGCCCCAGAAGTTGAACTAAAACTTAGGTTTCAGAGCCCAGTATTTGGTACTCAAAGGCCTTCACTATCTGGAATTAGTTTATTCAAGGTCTAATGGGGAAATGCAGTTTCTCAGAGTCACGTGGCTGAAAGAGAGCCCTCCTCTTAGAAGACCATCCATTTCATGCAATGACATAGATTTGGGAGATCCTGTAGAAGGTGAGAAGGTGAGAGTGACAGCTGCCTAGCAAGTCAGACAAGCTTACTCTACCCCAGCTGCTGACAGGAGGGTAACTGTTTCAACCAGAAATACAGTTCTCCTTCATAAGGTGCATGCAAAAAGGTGCAGCAGAATGACAAGCCAAAAGTCCATCCAGGATTCATAGCAGGAAGGAAAGGATATTCCTATCATTCTATTTTACTAAAATACTTTAAAATTGTGCCTCATAAGTATAGGATGATATTTTAATTTGGATCTTAAATGTCCCAAAGGCTCAAGATTTGGAGACTGGGTCCCCAGATATTAGCATTACTAGCAAGTGGTGGAAACTTTAAAAGGTGGAACCTAGTAGCAGAAAATTAGATCACTGGAGGTGTGCCCTTGAAGGTGGTATTGGGACCTGGTCCCTCTCTGTCCCCAGCTGCCATGATGTGAGGGGTTTGCCATGTGCTCCCTGTGCTGGTATCCTGTCTTATCAGCCCCAAAGCAGCAAGGCCGGTGACCACAAACTGAAACTTCTGAAACCATGATCCAAAATAAATCTTTATTCCTTTTAAGTTGTGTATCTCAGGTATTTTATCACAGCAATCGAAAGTTAACAATGCCAAAACTTGGAGATTTGGATATTCTCTTTGCAAAGGTTATTTGATAAAGAAGATATGCTCAAGTGCTAATTAGAGTAAAACATGTATTGTCAATGTAGGCCAATATATAACATTTGGGCAAACTATAAAGGATTTTTTGCTACTTCTCTTTTCTTTACTGCATATCTGTTACTTCCTAGAGATTTAACTTTTCTTTTTGTGTAGATAAGTAAAACTAATTACTGAGATTTGATACTTTGTTAATATTCAGTTCAATTTATTATGTATTTTGTGTTCTATTTAAATGCTTTGGCTCTTAAGGGTATGAATATATACTATTAGCATCTCTCTTCCTAGGCAATCAGATGTCAGATTCCTTCACGCATCAAGAAATCTGCATAGGGGATGGGGTTGTGGCTCAGTGGTAGAGTGCTTGCCTAGCATGTGTAAGACACTGGGTTCAATTGTCAGCACCACATATAAATAAATGGAATAAAATAAAGGTCCATCAACAATTAATTTTTTTTTAAAAAAAGAAATCTGCATAGGACATAAAAGAAAAATGCTAACATAACATTACATTTTAAAACCATGCACTTTGCTCCTTAGACTTTCATTCAAAGCCCTATTAACTCTTAATTTAACATATAAGTTTATGCAGAATGCAATTAATTCCTAAATCTATGTAGATTAAAAGGAAAATCGGCTAAGAAAAAGGCTAAAGTGTCAGGAATCTGTAATGAACTAAAATGGATAGATGATAACAAATTTGTAAATAATGTTCATAATTAAGAACAATTATCAAGTATATATTCAACTGTGATCAACATAATTGTTATTGTAGAAGGCTTATAACATATTTTAGAAAAATAAGCTCAACCAGAAATGGTTACAAGAAAGCACCATTATGAATAAGAAATTACTTAGAGATTATATTTTAAGTATTCTCACCTCAAAAAATAAGTATATGATGTAATACATGTTAAATCATTTGATTTAGCCATTCTGCCATTACATAACATCATTTTGTATAGCTTAAATATGAACAATTTAAAACAAACAAATAGAAGTAGTGAGCTCTTAATAGAGAAAGATGTACCTATCTGGATTATTCTCTTAAAAAGTCTCAACTATTAACTCTTAAAATTAGCAGCATTGAAGATATTATAAATATGGACTCTATTATATATTCTCTCTGTATAAAAGATAGATGATGTTAGTACACTAAAAATGAGGATGGATTTCCATAAAATTTACATTTATTTATTTAATAAATAAATATGGATCATTTAGTAAGTTCTAGGCATGGTGCTCATTCCTAGTGAGCTGGGCAGACCTGACCTTGTCCTTGTACACCCTCCTTACATTCTATTTCATTACATTTTAGATTAGTTCCTTGAAAGAAAAATAAAATGGTGCCTTGTGAGTAAAGGGACTAGTAGACCAGATTTAGTTTAAGATTTAGTTTAAGGGTGGTAAGTGCGGTCTCATCGGGGTCTTAAAGTTTAGGTCTAAAGACTGTGTATCGTTTAATAAGTGAGAGGCTGGCAGTGGAAAAGGCCTTTCAGACAGGGCAACAGCAATTGCCCAGGCTCAAGTGGGAGAGAATTCACTGCACTACAATGAGGGAGAGCCAGTGGTTGAAGCAAGAAGATTGAGGCACAGATGAAACCACTCTGAACCCTCTGAGGTTAATCTTTATTCTATGACCAATGACAATCCATTGGGGACTTTCTAAGATGCTGGGAAAAAAATCGCTTTGATGACAATGTCTTCATGCTATTTTCACCAACTGGTAATTTTTCCCACCTGTTGGAGTCCTATACATCCTTCAAAGCACCCTCACTTCCAATCTGCTGAAGAAGGATTTTCCTGATTCCACAGTTCAATCACTTTTTTTCTTACCCAAACACTTTATTTGCACTTCTCTTACAGCACTCAGTACTCCAGAGTAACTGTTTCTTCTTCTATGTCATTACAGCTAACACACAGTGGACCTTTCAGACATGGTTAATTTTATCACATTGTATAAACTATAATAATAGCTAATTACAAGGTTGCTAATGTTGACAGTTAGCTTTTAAAAATGTTCATGTTGTGTGACAAAAGAAAAGGATAGTCAAACCTTGGCTCCATATCTACACATGTACAAGAACACACAGTATTAGGTTTTTCCCAGTACAGCTCATCATTATAGATGCTATTTGGAAAAAAACAGAACATAATCTTCCTAAAAGTACAAAATAGAAATTATAAACCCTTCAGACTTCATATTAAGCATGAAAATTTTGTTTTGATGCACTGATGGAAGCCATGTCCATCACCTTCACTGAAGCTATGTCCCTCAGCTTCCCAAGTGTCATAAAAAATATTATAAGCATATATTTTCACAATTGGTGTCTTCTCAAAATAGCTTTGGAGTATAATATTTTATGATTTTTTATAACAAATCATGTAACTTTGTTCCAAAACCCAAAGAAGGATAATGAATTCAAATAAAAATTTATTTTGCATAAAGATCCAACAAGGTGTTTTATATACATAATCTGGGTTTATTCTACTAAATGAAAATGAATTAATCATTTTCTGTCTATATAGCACTAAATTGGAGAGGCACATTCTATTTTCAAATGCTTAGTTATGAAGATGTATTTTAGATGAAAGGCATAAACTACTTATTCATATGAACTACTAGATAGCAAAATGAGCAGAATCATCATGCTCATGGATATTGCCAGCACCTAAGAGAAAGATATACTCAACCACAAATATGCTACAACTCTTGCCTTTCACAGTAACTATTTCATAAAGTAATTTTTAACTAGATAACTGTTTTGGTCTACCAAAATAAAACTAACATTTTTATAGAACCTTATAGTTTCTATTTTACTCTGAATTATTCTCATTTTACATTTATACCATGAGACCATGATGAAGCCAGGAGCCTGTTTATCTGTGACCACATGACACATTATCTAAGTGGCAATATATTTGCTGCTCATGAGACTTTTGCCCAGATTGAGTTTCATTATATGGTTATCTAGAGGTTTCCAAAATGTGTCTTTAAAGATGGGAGCCCATCACCTTTCACAGCTACACTTCCCTTGCTGGCCTCTCTCTAGCCTTATGTCTTTCCATCCAGGCTGTTCCCACTGTACCAGCCTTTTGTTTCTAGAAGTCGGATAATGGAATCTGATTCATACATTCCAAGCTCCTGGAAGGGCAAAGAGAAGTTCCCTTCTCCTAAAGAGAGATCCCTGATATTTTCTTTTTTTTTTTTTATTGATTATTTATCGCATTACATAGTTCATGATATATCATCTTTCATACATTAGACTCAAATTGTGCTTTGAACTCCCATTTTCACCCCAAATACAGATTGCAGAATCACATCTGTTACATATTCGCATTTTTACATAATGCCATATTAGTGACTGTTGTATTCTGCTACCTTTCCTATCCCCTACTATCCCCCCTCCCCTCCCCTCCCCTCCCATCTTCCCTCTCTACCTCCCCTGCTGTTGTTCAATTCTCTCCCTTTTTTTTTCCCTCCCCCTTGCCCCTCATAACCTCTTATAATTTTATGTATCCTTGAAGGTCTCCTACCATTTCCATATGCTTTCCCTTCTCTCTCCGTTTCTCTCCCCCCATTCGTCTTTGTTTACTGTAGTCTTTTCCTCATGCTCTTTCTTCCTGTTCCCTGATATTTTCAACAGGTGCAACTCTATCTCCATGCTCTGGTTTACCTGGTTGAAGGGTTGGGGGGAAGGTCATTGCTCCAGGAGAGGCTATCAGCAACTTCCGGGAGTGGAAGGGACACTTCCCCAGCATGGGAACAAGGTGACTTGAAGCAGAGTCTTTTCCTTTTGCTCCAAGATTATTTCCCTGGTGACCAACTGGAGCAGGTGCACAAATCTGTCCATCCCACATGGTGGCAACAGGTCAAACGAAGTGCTGCATCATGTGCATGTGCAGTGGGTTCACAGAAGAGTCTGAGCATTGTGAAAGGTAACATTCTCTGAGGGGTCCTCTAACACATCCAGTGAGAGGCTGGGAGCCAAGTAACTTTCAGAAGATGGATCAATTTTTCTCTGAGTGATCACAGGAAGGCTGCTTTTAGCAGAAGTTTGCACATGACTGTTCTGACCGACTCTGGGTATTCTCTCCTTGGGAGTCTCAACTTCTCTTCCTTCAGTGTCCTGTTCATTTTTAAGGTTAATGTCAGTTTGAGGGGACCCTGAAGTGAGTCACACAGTGTCTGATTCCCTTCTCCTTCTGGGGGAGTTGTCACAAAGAGACATGCCTTGATCCATAGGGTGTCTCTGGATGGGGTCTTCACCCCCTGAAAGGCAAACCTTGCACTCTGCTGTGAGATACCCCCACAGACTCTACCCTGATCTTGGCTTCTAGGAGTGTCTCCCAGGGGAAGAAAACACTACTTTCCAGCACTGGTTTCCATATTAGGTATGCTATTATCTGTGGGAAACAAGACATTCCTGAAAACTCCCTGCGATTCCTGTCTCTAAGCTTCCTAACCTTCCTCAGGCTCATCTCTGAGGTATCTGCCAACTAAGTCCAGAAGTAATAATCTCTGAGTGGGCTCTATTTGGCCTAATCTAAAATCTTATTCTCTTTACAAATGTATCAGAGTTGTGGCTGAACCCTCAGCCTCTCAAGAATTGCCTTGTCCCTTTTGAGGTCCTGAATATGTCTATACTCTGCCCTGCCATACTTTTCTTGAGTAGTGTATTCCTGATGAAGACGAGACATGGCAGCTGTTCCCACCCTCTCATTCCTCACTGTGATTTATTACTACCTCCAAAATTGAATGTTAGGAAAACCCTCCTTCAGGAAGGAATTTGAAAATTCTGAAGACAATGCCATTTCTGACAGATTAGTTTGGGGACTAACTAACTGGACATTTTGTCTCTGTGCAAAGGACTAGATGATCTCAGATGGGCCTTTTTCTCACTTTCTACACCTTTTGAACTTCAATAGAGGTTAGACCAAGGGAATCCTGGAGAAGTTTTGGGACACTTCAGCCCAGGCTCTCTCTTCAGGAGAGTTGGACAGGAACCCTAGGCACATTTAGCACATGTATCAACTCCTATGTGTCAGAGACCAAGACATCAGTCAACATGTGGAAACCAGGTTCACAGGCAGCTCTCTCTGAGACCCTTCCTGGGCTCCCTGTTCCTAATCCTGCTCTGCTTCTCCAGGGGTCCCTGTAGACACTTCACAGAGCTGAGGTTTCTTTTCCTTTGCTAAATAAAGGGATGAAACCTAAGGGCTTCTCAGTCCAGAGGTCTGAGGTTCTGAGGGGCTTCCTTTGGTATCTTGGGAAGCTGTGGATGCTGGTTGGCTGCCATGTCTGGAAGGGTCATCCTGGATCCAATGGCTTCATAGCAGACCACATTATTGGCTTGTAAGTGTTTTAGGTCAAAGGTTCAAGAAGAGACTGATTTGTTTTTATGGAGAGTATGTATGTGTGGGGCAGGGGTTGGGGGTCATTCATCTGAAAATAAAAGGAGATGACATTTTTAAAAACACCTCATCCATGATTCTACTTTCTACAATGTCGTCCTCCTCTTTCTACTAACATCCAATAAGCCAACTAACATTTTGATAAGTACTTGAGGCTAGTTTTGTAACTATGAGAACAAGACACTAAGATAACAAGGGAAACCAAAAAAACTTAATCATAACTATTTTTTTCATATTTGGGTCTCATTCACTGAAAAAGAAAGATTAATTTTGTCATTTACAGGAATATATAACAATTAAGTAAATATAAAATAGATGACTTTTAAAGGAAAACTTGGTTTGAGATATTTCCACTGTTTACTACATTTACTAAGTATGTATGTTACTTTGAATTTTATAAATGGCATAGGAATTTTAAGAGTAGAAAGGGAAAAAAGCCTAAGAGGGAAAAGAAGAAGGAGGTAAAGACAAAAAAAGAAAATCTATTCAGACCCACTTTTATGACCATCCCCTACTAACCTGTCCTCCCCACATACCCCACCAACTCAGTCAGGACAGGGAGAAATAGGATAATGAAGATGGTCAGGAAGAATCCACATCAAATGTCCTCAGAGTTGCCTGTCTATCTTATGTACTACTTACAAACCGGACCCGAACAACCTGCACTTTAAAAAATAATAATAAAACACATGATATCTTTTTCTCTCAACTAGGTTTATAAAGTAAAAATTCTCCCCTTTCTTTATAATTTCATCCCTCAAATTCACTCATGTCTCCTCTGAGACAAAAAAAAGAAAAAGAAAGAAAAAAACAACAAGACCTCTGTGAGTTTTCAGTTTACCTTTGTGAAACATGATCAGCTGCTGGAAAATTTGGGAAAATGAATAAAAGAATGAATGCTCATGCTATGGCTTCAAAGTGGTTTTTCTCTGAAATTCATGGAATTCAGAATTATTAAGAGTGTAGAAACTGAAGCTGACTATGGTCTTGAGAAGTCAGGATTCTGGGTTCGGGACATAGCTCAGTGACATGATACTTGCCTCATCTGTGAGGACCTGGGTTTAAATTCCATTACAGAAAAAAAAATTGCATAAATGTGGGAGACTTTGGGAGGTGATTAGGAATAGATAACAAGATCACCCAAGTGGAACACCTATGATTGAATACTCGTGGCTTTGTAAAAGGGAAAGAGATCAGAATAGATACACACATGAGTACTCCCTGTCTCTTGCCATGTGACATCCTGCACCACCTCCAGGCTCTGCCAGCTAGAAGCCCATTCATGTCTGGCCCCTTGACCTAGGATCTCCAAAACCATGAGTGAAAATAAATCTTATCTTCTTTATGAAGTCAGTCAAATTCAAATACTTCATTATAGTAATGAAAATGGAATAAGACAGAGAATTAGTGCCAGGAAGTGGGGCTGTTGCTAATGAAAATTGCCTTAAATATGTAGAAATGGTTTCATAACTGGAAAAGATTGAAAGAGTTTGGTGGAGCAGACTAAAAAATCCTATAAAATTGCAAAATGGGCAATTCTGGTGAGGGCTCCAAGGTGGAGGAAAATAGATAACAAATTTAGGATGGACATGAAGATTCTTTTGGATATGTGAGAGAAAGTCAACCTTCTTATAACACTGTAAACAATTGGATACACTGTGTACAAACCATGGATTTGTGGACACCCAGACTTAAGGATGATAGACTAATTTATCTGGCAGAGGAAATTTCAAAACAACAAAAGCATTTAGCAAAGGTATAACAGGCTGCTTTTGGGCAGATGTGTAGTGAGACTTTGGAGCAAATGGAAGCAGAGAGGAAAGATTTTGAAATTATTGGCCTGATCAGGGAAGAAGCAAAGAAAAAATGTGAGGGTTCACCCAAGGAGGGAGAAGTCCAGACATAAGGTACAGCCAAGTGACTGCTTGCTAAAGACATGAGCAGAAATGCAACCCATCAGGATGACTGAGAAAAGGCCTGGAGAGCATCTTAGAAATCTTCAAGGCCACCCTTCCATCACAGACCTCTCAGAGGTCTCTGGTCTCAGATCCAAACTTCTTTTTCCAGCTTTGCTGTGAGTCACAGGTACTGAAATGGGATTTCTGGTCCCACCCAGGGTGCTCAGTAGTTAGAAACTTCCCGATTCGGGAAGGACCAGTTCTTCTAGCCAAAGCTCCATGAGAATCAGGACATTTTAAAAGGGATGTTATGATGCTAAAATGTAATCACTTTGGTTTTATTACCAAGAACTGTGTGAAACAGACATCTCTGAACTTTTCACCATCCCTATCCCCATGCCTGATGAGTATGAACTGGAGTAAGAGTAGCGATCTCAGACATCATGATGTTATTAATGCCTTTTATCCTCATCAAAATAATTCCAATTTCATAAAGATTGCTTAAAATATTCAGTATCTGCTGCATACTCTGGTCTAGAACCAAGGTTCTTAATTCAGTCAACATTCATTAAGGACCTTCTATGTTGTATATGTAGGAGGAATAATGCATGGAGCTTAAATGCTCAGCGTCTGTAGACAAGCAGGAGCCAGATGAGCAAATATATACAGATAGGCAGTTTTATTAAATATGCCAGCAATTTTTGTTTGAATCTACAACAATCAATATACTTCATTCTTTTTTTCTACAAAAACTAAAAATCCTAAATCTATTGAGTACTTACCTTTTTATATAAACCTTTATAATTTCCTGAAAATGACATATTGCATAACTCAAAATGGGGTTATAATAACGTATAATAAACCCCTATAAATTTGGGTTAATAATTCCCTATTCAACATGTCTTCCTCTGAAGTATCTGACCCTAATCAATGGGATCTCTCATTGCCCACCAGAACACCACTCTTACTTTCCAGAGTTTTCTTATGTGGGGAAATGAGGCTCTGATCCAGCTCCTTCCAACTCACATACCTAGAGATCCCTCCAATAGTGAAACTCAGCTCATTTACAGGGACAAGTAGGGAGAGGGCATATTAAACATTCTTCATGTTTAATGGGCAAATATAGCACAATATGATGAGCAGTAGGAGGTCAGAATGCCTACTGGAGGGACATTTCAACAGACTTCTGGAGAGATAACACCTCAGCTGAGACCCAAGCCTATTGTAAAGTTACTGCAGACAAGAGAAGGGAGGAAAGAATAGGAATGCCTCAGGCAGAAGGAACAGCACTATGTGGAGCCTTCCAAATAAGAGAGAATTTAATCAAAAGAAACTGGCCCAGGCAGCCAGTTGTAGACACCTGAGGATGAGATTAATCACAATGACTGCAAGCTGTTGAAAAATCCTTATGTGAGTTAAGAATTGCCTAAATAATAAATACAGCAGTTTATAACATACTTATTCATATAAGATGACCTCTGAATTCAAAGCACTTCCAGCAGCTTCATCTCCTGGAAACAGTGAAGAGAAGGGCTTAAAAAAAGGGCAGTTTTCTGTTTCTCCCCAAAAGGGGTTTATGACATACTCTTCCAGTGCTACTCAACAGTGTGGTTTCCAACTAAGTTGTCTCAGGGTGTTAAAGGGGCAGTGAAATATTGACCCTAGGTCAATCTGGAGGTGTTTGCCCAGACATTGAGCACCCTATCTTTCACAGCTTCCACTGAGGTCCTGAATTCTAAGCCTTTTATTTCTGGAAGTAGAGGGAAATGCATTTATGTGAGTCTCCCTAGAACTCAGAACAAACAAGGTGGTTTTTAAGTAGGACTACAAACATTTCCAGGAGCAAAATCACCTCAGAGCAGTGCAGGAAAGGAGTAGGAATGTCTAGCTTCTGCTTTTTCTCTCCAAGAGTCTTATGGCACATGCTTCCATTGATTGCCTACAAGGGATTGCATTGGAAACTTTCAAGGGCAGCCAACATGGTAAATAAACAGGGTCTCTGATTCAGCCCAAACTCAACACTTCATGAGCGTTCCCTCCAGCTCACCCAAACAGAAATTCCAAACCTACGAATTCTTACAGGATAGCTAAGTGCCAACAACTTCCATACCTCCTACCCAAGGGTCTGTCTCCATAATGGTCCAACTCTGGGTTGAATTGGCTTTGCATTCCTGAGTGGCCCTGGACATCAGAAAACACACAGGTGGATGTATAATATGGCCACTTCCAACTGCTCTTTCCAAGATCAGAAGGGGCTGCGTGAATATGAGTAAAGGCATTTGTCACAGTTCTTATACCCAGCTTAGTGCAGAGAAAGTGTGAGACATACACCCCTGATCAGCTTCATGGTGAAGACAGATGGAACTAAAAGATATATCCAGTATTCCAACCTTTCCAGGGACCTTTAGAGACTCTGGTTCCTATCTATTCTAGTCTCAGGGGATTGATAGGATATGGCACATCTTAAACTCCAGGGGATAAACAAAACCAGAGACATCAGTTAGGACAAACATAAATGTTTGAGAGGCACCTTAATATTTCTGGCCAGGAGGATAGATGAATATTTTCTGACATGAGACCTCATTTCCTAATGACAACATCAGGAAAGGTAGTGGTCTTATGTAATGCTCAAAACCAACACAGAAAATCAATGAAAATGAAGAAAGAAGAAATTATTCCAAATAAAAGAACAAATTTCCAGAAACTGGAAATCACAGATTGGAGGAAAACTGTAACTGCATTAAATAATTTAATAGAGGTATTCAGTAGCAGATTACATCAAGCAGAAAATAATATCATTAAACTTGAGGGGATGTCATTGGAAATAATCTAACCTGAGAAGAAAAGAGAAAGAAATTGAGTGAAAGTAGCTTAAGAGACCTATGGCATACCATTAAGTGGAATAATATATACATTATTTATGTTCCATAATGAGAAAGAGAGAACAGAACAGAAAACAAAGTCAAAGGAATTAGATGAGTTACTGAGCCTGGGGAAAGAAAATAGAAAGTTAGGTCCAGCTATCTAATAGAACACCAAATAAGATGAATCAAAAACACTCATACCAAGGTACATCATAATCAAGTTGTCTGAAGACAAAGAGTTTTGAATGAAGTAAGGGAAAAGCAAGTCATCCATAACGTGTAAGGAACCTCCATACAATTAAGTGAATTTTGCAGCAGAACTTTGCAGGCCTGAAAGGAGTAGGATTGATTATACATTCACAACCCTGTGAAAAACCAAAACAACAAAGAATACTATGCCCCAAAATCCTGTCTTTCAAAAATGAAGGGGTGATAAATATTTTCTCAGATAAACAAACGTGAGAAAGCTTCACCACCACACATGCCACACAAGAAATGCTAAAGGGAATTCTTTCTCCTGAAGGAAAAGGACACTAAAAAGTAACATGAAAACATATAAAAGTATAAAGCTCACCAGTAAAAATAAGTACCTTGTCAAATCAAAGACACTAATTCTGTACAGTTATAGGGAAACCAATTTTATCTCTAATATAAATGTTATAAGGCAAAACTATTAAAATCAATGAAAGCTTAAAATAATTCATTAAAAAGACATTTTATAAAAAGATGTAAAAGGTGATACCAAAAACATAAAACATGGGAGGACAAGTGTTTTAATCAGCTTTTTAACCACTGTGACTACAGGATCTGACTAGAAAAATTTCAGGGAAGGAAAAGTTATTTTGAGGGTTCATGATTTCAGAGGTCTTAGTCCATAGAAGGCCGGCTCCATTCCTGGGGGCTTGAGGTGAGGCAGAATATGATGGTGGAAGAGTGTGGCAAAGGGAAGCAGCTCAATGGTAGTCAGGAAGGAGAGAGAGAGAGAGAGAGAGAGAGAGAGAGAGAGAGAGAGAGAGAGATCGAGAGAGAGAGAGATCTTCACTGGCCAGATACTAATATGTATCCCAAAGCCATGTCCCCAATGAACCACTTCCTCCAGCCACACCTGACACCTGCCTCCAGTCACCACTCAGTTAATCCCATGAGGAATTAATCCACTGATGAGGTTAATGCTATAACCCTATCATTTCTCTTCCAAACCTTGCATTGCCTCACACATGAGGTTTTGGGGGACACCTCACATCCAAACCATAACAACAAGGAATGAAAATGTAAAATTTGTGTACGTGATCAAAATTAAGCTTTTATCAATTTAAAATAGCCCTTCATAAGATGTTTTTGCAACCTCAGCATAACTACCCAGGAAAAATATACTATATATATATATATATATATATATATATATATATATATACACAAAACATGAAAAGATCCAAAGCATAATACTACAGAAAGAAGTAAGGAACCATAAAACCATAAAAGAAGAAAGCAAGAGAGGAAGAAAGGGAATGGCTGTCTACAAAACAACCAGAAAATAATAAAAAGGCCCTAAACTAATAAGTCCTCACCTATGAATGCTTACATTAAATGCAAGGGAAACTATCTTAAAATTGTTTTTTTAATCTAAAAAAATTGACAAATCCTTACCTAGAGTACAAAAGAGAAGACTCAATTTCAGAAGTGAAATAGGAAAATTATAACTGACAACACAGCAATACCAAGGATCATAAGAAACCACCATGAACAATTATATGCTAATGAATTAGGCAACCTAGGAAAATGGATAAATTTTTGAAACATATAACCTACCATGACTACACTACAAAGAAACTGGAAGTCTGAACAAACCAATAATGATTAAGGAGATTCAATCAGTAATTAAAAGTCTATCATTAAAGAAATACTCAAGACTTGAAGGCTTGATGGTGAAATCTTCCAAACATTTAAAAATTAATGCCAATCCTTCTCAAACTCTTCCTAAAATCTTGAAGAGAAAGAGATATTATCAAGCTAATTTTGCAAAGCTAACATCATCCTAACACCAAAGACAAAGACACTGTAAGAAAAAAAAAACCTACAGGTCTTTATCAATGATAAACACCAACGCAAAAATCTTCAATAAAATACTAGCAAATATTACCAACATTAAAAGGACCACCCGCCACGATCAAATGGGATTTATTCCTAGTATACAAGGTTGAGTCAACATACACAAATCAATATGTGATTCACCATATTGATGAATGCAAGTTAAAACCATATGATCATATAAAAGAATAGGAAAACACACTTGACAAAATTCAACTTCCTTTCGTGATAACAAGTCTCAACAAATTGGGTATGAAAAGGATATTCCTCAATACAATATAGGCCATATATAAATAGCCCACAGCTACATCATATTCATTAGTGAAAAGTTGAAGGCTTTTACTTTAAGCTCATGAACAAGATGAGGATGTCTATTCTTACCAGTTCTGTTTGACACAGTATTAGAAGTCCTAGCTTAAACAATCAGGCATGAGAAATAAATAAAGGACACCCAAGAAGGACAAAGTAAAAATGTCATAATTTTACTATTCATATGCATGGTAAATCCTAAAGTCTCCATTAAAAAATAACTGTTAGAAATGATCAGCAAATTCGGTAAACACAGAATTCTCATACAGAAATCAGTAGTGTTTCTATATACTAATAACAAACTATCTGAGATAGAAATTACAAAAATATTATTTACAATAGCATCAAAAATATAAACTACTTAGAAGTAACTTTTGCCAAGGAAATGAAAAATTGATATAATGTCATAAAATATTGAGTTAAAATGGACACAAATAAATGTTTTAATATCCCATGATAACCTGTGTTCGATGGATTAGAAGAATTAATATTGTTATTAATAATGTCTATACTGCCCAAAGTGACCTACAGAGTCCACACAATCCCTATCAATACTCCAAGGTTATTCTTCAAAGAAATAGAACAACCCTAAAATTCATATGAAACCACAAAGGATCCTGATTAGCCAAAACATTTGTCCAAGCTATAAACCTCACATTACCAGATTTCAAGATATATTATAAATCTTTAGTTATCAAAATGGCATAGTACTGGCATTAAAAAAAAACAGGTATATTGGACCTTGACTTCCTTAATAAGACTCCTATAGCACACGAATTAATATAAAGAATCAATAAATGGAATGGATTCAAACTAAAAAGCTTCTTCTCAATAACAACAACAACAACAACAAAACAATCAGTGAGACAGAGAGCCTGGGAACAAATTTTTACCACATGCACATCAGATAGAGCACTAATATCTAGGGTATATGAAGAACTCAAAAATCTTAACACCAAAAAAAAAAAAAAAAACAAATAACACACAACCAATAAATGGGCCAAGGAAATGAACAGGCACTTCTCAGATGATGAAATAAAATCAATCAACAAATATATGAAAAAAAATTGTTCAACATCTCTAGCCATTAGAGAAATGCAAATTAAGCCTAAGATTTCATCTCACTCCAGTCAGAATGGCAGCTATTAAGAATATAAACAATAGGGGCTGGGGATGTGGCTCAAGCGGTAGCGCGCTCGCCTGGCATGCGTGCGGCCCGGGTTCGATCCTCAGCACCACATACCAACAAAGATGTTGTGTCCGCCGAGAACTAAGAAAAAAATAAATAAATATTAAAATTCTCTCTCTTTCTCTCTCTCTGTCCCCCTCTCTCTCACTCTCTCTTTAAAAAAAAAAAAAAAAGAATATAAACAATAATAAGAGTTGTCGAGGATGTGGGGAAAAAGGCACACTCATACATTGCTGGTGGGACTGCAAATTGGTACAGCCCATATGGAAAGCAGTATGGAGAATCCTTGGAAAATTGGGAATAAAACCATCATTTGATCTAGTTATCCCACTTCTCAGTCTATACCCAAAGGACTTAAAAACAGCATACTTTACAGGGACACAGCCACATCAATGTTTATAGCAGCACAGTTCACAATAGCTAAACTGTGGAACCAAACTAGATGCCCTTCAATAGATGAATGGATAAAGCAGTGTATATACACAATGGAGTATTACTCAGCATTAAAAGAGAATAAAATCATGGCATTTGCAGGTAAATGGATGGAGTTGGAGAAGATAATGCTAACTAAAGTTAGCTAATTCCAGAAAACCAAATGCTGAATGTTTTCACTGATTTAAGGATGCTGATTTATAATATGCTGCAAGGGAGGGAGATGGGAGGATTAGATGAACTCTAGATAGAGCAAAGGGGAAAAGGGGAGGGAGAAGAAGGGAGGGGCCATGGGAGTTGGAAAGAAGTGTGAAATGTAGTCCTGGGAGGAATGAACATTTTAACTTTTATTAATTACTTATGCCTTACTGGGAGTGATATGTAACACAGTTCTTCAAAGCAGGATTTCAGAGGGGGATATAAACAACTCTAAAGGCACTAATGCTAAGAGTGGAAAAGAAAAATGAGAGGTGATAGGGCACCAGATATAGTGTTTCTTTTTTCCGAAAATTACCACCACTTAATGAAAAAAGTACACATTCTTAGCCATGTAATTGCTTTCATTTTAGGTTCAGAGCATATTGTATTTTTAGAAACCAGTTAGTAACATTGTTTAAAATAGATGCATTGGGAATGTGAGGAATTTATTGGGATTCTGCTGCTTACTACTGTGTGAACTAGAAAAGCCACTTAGCTTTAGTTTCATTCAATGAGAAAGTGGGCATAATACCTACCCTGCTTACTTCACAGGGTGGATATGAAAGTTGGAAAGTTTTCTAAGTTGGAAAAACAAATATATTATATATAGTTGATGTCATCGTAAAAAGAATAAGTGCAATGAAGACTTGCCTCTCATTATCAGTGGAATTTATGGTTGGTGGAAATAAATAGATAGATAGATACATTTGTACCTATTCTATTGTTTCTTTAAATTCTGAAGGAATTTCTACCAGGTTCTGAAAATGAATATTATTCACATTTTGGGAAGAGCCTTTCACAAAAATTTCCTCTAATTTTAACTCTAGGCCCATTAATGTGTAAGTTTATCTGGTCCATAATATCATTTTACAAGAGAAAAGCTGTTCTTTTTTCCCATTTTCTCAAAGGATTGTTAATTTATATCAGAAATTTGGTGAGACAGTCAGAAAAGCCTTGGTAGAGCAAGGCACGGTGTGTTTCAGAAGTTAGGACCCACAATTTCTGATCTACTCTACAGATTTTTTTTTTTTTTTTGAAATTGACAAATGCTGATGGGGTACTGGACCTCTCCTCTGCATTTGCACAGCTCTTGAACTGTGTAGGACTTATCTCTAAAGTCCTAACATGAGCTCTTTAAGGGCAGAGCCTGTGACTTACAGATGTCTGTGTCTCTGGGTCTCCAACAGGAAAAATTTGTTAAATAAAAACTTGAATGAGCTTGCATATCAAAGAGACAGGGAAGTGGCAGCTCTTGGCAGATTTTTATCCTCAAGGCAGCTACTTCCTCCTGCCTGATTGAAAGAGGGCTTTCCCTGACTTGGAGGCTTCTTACCTGGCCAAAAGAGGTCAAAGAAGAGTGTAGGCCATGCTCATCAAGCAGAGGGCTTCCGGGCTTAAGAAACTCATAAGAAATTAGGAGACAGTTCAGAGGAGAGCTCACATGAGTTAATGAGATTAGAAAAAGAGGCAAAGAAAGGAGGCAACATTCAGGATTTGGGATTATTTAAGCCTGCAGAAAAGAGCCAGAATAAAAAGTTACAGTTGATATTCAGACATGAGCAGGGTGGTTACACACCATAAATCTTCTCAGCACTTTTTATGTTTCCCATAAGGGTAACCAGGTGCAAATGCTCAAGACTAGGTTCTATCCTAAGGATATGAAAGGCTAGGCGGCTCAAAGCCCCCAAGGACCAATGGGATAAATTTCTTAGCATACTGTTCCTCTTCCTGGTTTGAGAAGTCACATGTTATGAAATTCCTGTGAAGAAGTGAGATGGTCTATATTTCAGGTCAAGTTTAAAGAAATGGATCAATATAATGAGTGAAAGATTTAAATATAAAAGGAGGAAATAATTGGTTCATATGGAAAAATACACTGATTTGTTGAAGGATATGTCTATATGTCTGTGTATATATGGAGCATGTCAATGCTTCTGTATAATTTTAAGCTTCACTACTTCAGAAAAATAAATGGTATAATCTTACAAGCATGCTTGAAGGTTTAATTATATACATTTAAATTAGGTTTATTTTATATTTGTGATTTTATTCCTTCTGAAGGTATTAAAAGCTGACTGAAACTCAAATTTTTTTTATTTTAACATTCAAAAAAACTAAGTACATGAGAAAGATCATTAAGCTTTACATATGACTTACTGTAAGATAAAAGTATTCTGTAGATAAGATGGATTTAAGAACATAGGTGACCCTGAGATATAAATGTCTGCATATAAGGAAAAATGTACATACTTTCAAGGCAGTAGAATTGGTGGGATCCAAGTCAAGGGCTCCAACAGTAAGGGGGACTCAGGTAAAGCCTAGATCACAGAAAAAACAGGAACGTTCCCTGAAGTAATACATACTACAAAGAAACAGTAGAGTGGGAATTGGAGTCTCAGGCCTGGACACAGGGTCTCCTGGTTGGTGGGCGGGGAAGGAAGGGACTGTGGGCACACCTTCCTCAGATGCTCAGAACCCTTTGTGACTCTACCAGGCTCTGTGATGCAGGCCTGAGGTTATAGTCAAGCCCAGGCACCCTCAGGGCTCAGATGCCTCAGGCAACCGAGCGATTCAGATGATGGAGAATATTTTCTCTTTTCTGGAAAGCAACATTCAGCCATGGCTGAACCATGCCTTAGATTCTTTGGATACAGTCCCCAGCAGCATCTTTATGACTGGGGTGGTGTTGCTCCTTCTGCACCCGTGCTACCTGGTGTTCAAAGTGTTTTTCTCGACACACTCGGAAAAACCCAACATCCCAAAGGTAGGGACCCCCAACGGGTTCTTCTTGTGGCTTCCCATTTCCCTTCTCACATTAGTAAATGAGTTGGCTTGGATCAGAGAGACATGTGAGGTGGGAAGTAGGAATAGAGGATAAAACTTCACTCTTTAGGGGGAAGAGATCAGGCAGGGCCAGGGGCTCAGGGAGGACTAAGATTTCCAACTGAAGCTCACAAACTATTTATTTTAGGGTCTTGGTGAAGGGTTCTAGGAGAAAATGCCAGAAAGAAATCTGGTCCTGATTGACATCCTTACTTATGGTGGGTTCTCAGAAGAAGTGTCTCTCCAGACACTTGATCCTGAGTGCCATTCCCATGTCACCTATCTTCATCAAAGCTTCATGTTGGGAGGACATGTGGGAGGTTTGATGAAGGACAGGTGACATGTCCTAATAAGGACAGCAGTGCTGACCTCTGAAGGCCTCTGAACAGAGCCTGGAGGCTGAGATCTGTCCCCTCCAAGAGTAAAGAGGGACTCAGGTAAAGCCTGGATCACAGAAAAAACAGGAACGTTCCCTGGAGTAATATACACTATGAAGGAAGGGTAGAGTGGGAATTGGACCTCAGGCCTGGACACAGGGTCTGCTCATTGGTGGGCGGGGAAGGAAGGGACTGTGGGCACACCTTCCTCAGATGCTCAGAACCCTTTGTGACTCTACCAGGCTCTGTGATGCAGGCCTGAGGTTATAGTCAAGCCCAGGCACCCTCAGGGCTCAGATGCCTCAGGCAACCGAGCGATTCAGATGATGGAGAATATTTTCTCTTTTCTGGAAAGCAACATTCAGCCATGGCTGAACTATGCCTTAGATTATTTGGATACAGTCCCCAGCAGCATCTTTATGACTGGGGTGGTGTTGCTCCTTCTGCACCTGTGCTACCTGGTGTTCAAAGTGTTTTTCTCGACACACTCGGAAAAACCCAACATCCCAAAGGTAGGGACCCCCAACGGGTTCTTCTTGTGGCTTCCCATTTCCCTTCTCACATTAGTAAATGAGTTGGCTTGGATCAGAGAGACATGTGAGGTGGGAAGTAGGAATAGAGGATAAAACTTCACTCTTTAGGGGGAAGAGATCAGGCAGGGCCAGGGGCTCAGGGAGGACTAAGATTTCCAACTGAAGCTCACAAACTATTTATTTTAGGGTCTTGGTGAAGGGTTCCAGGAGAAAATGCCAGAAAGAAATCTGGTCCTGATTGACATCCTTACTTATGGTGGGTTCTCAGAAGAAGTGTCTCTCCAGACACTTGATCCTGAGTGCCATTCCCATGTCACCTATCTTCATCAAAGCTTCATGTTGGGAGGACATGTGGGAGGTTTGATGAAGGACAGGTGACATGTCCTAATAAGGACAGCAGTGCTGACCTCTGAAGGCCTCTGAACAGAGCCTGGAGGCTGAGATCTGTCCCCTCCAAGAGTAAAGAGGGACTCAGGTAAAGCCTGGATCACAGAAAAAACAGGAACGTTCCCTGGAGTAATATATACTATGAAGGAAGGGTAGAGTGGGAATTGGAGCCTCAGGCCTGGACACAGGGTCTGCTCATTGGTGGGCTGGGAAGGAAGGGACTGTGGGCACACCTTCCTCAGATGCTCAGAACCCTTTGTGACTCTACCAGGCTCTGTGATGCAGGCCTGAGGTTATAGTCAAGCCCAGGCACCCTCAGGGCTCAGATGCCTCAGGCAACCGAGCGATTCAGATGATGGAGAATATTTTCTCTTTTCTGGAAAGCAACATTCAGCCATGGCTGAACCATGCCTTAGATTCTTTGGATACAGTCCCCAGCAGCATCTTTATGACTGGGGTGGTGTTGCTCCTTCTGCACCCGTGCTACCTGGTGTTCAAAGTGTTTTTCTCGACACACTCGGAAAAACCCAACATCCCAAAGGTAGGGACCCCCAACGGGTTCTTCTTGTGGCTTCCCATTTCCCTTCTCACATTAGTAAATGAGTTGGCTTGGATCAGAGAGACATGTGAGGTGGGAAGTAGGAATAGAGGATAAAACTTCACTCTTTAGGGGGAAGAGATCAGGCAGGGCCAGGGGCTCAGGGAGGACTAAGATTTCCAACTGAAGCTCACAAACTATTTATTTTAGGGTCTTGGTGAAGGGTTCTAGGAGAAAATGCCAGAAAGAAATCTGGTCCTGATTGACATCCTTACTTATGGTGGGTTCTCAGAAGAAGTGTCTCTCCAGACACTTGATCCTGAGTGCCATTCCCATGTCACCTATCTTCATCAAAGCTTCATGTTGGGAGGACATGTGGGAGGTTTGATGAAGGACAGGTGACATGTCCTAATAAGGACAGCAGTGCTGACCTCTGAAGGCCTCTGAACAGAGCCTGGAGGCTGAGATCTGTCCCCTCCAAGAGTAAAGAGGGACTCAGGTAAAGCCTGGATCACAGAAAAAACAGGAACGTTCCCTGGAGTAATATACACTATGAAGGAAGGGTAGAGTGGGAATTGGACCTCAGGCCTGGACACAGGGTCTGCTCATTGGTGGGCGGGGAAGGAAGGGACTGTGGGCACACCTTCCTCAGATGCTCAGAACCCTTTGTGACTCTACCAGGCTCTGTGATGCAGGCCTGAGGTTATAGTCAAGCCCAGGCACCCTCAGGGCTCAGATGCCTCAGGCAACCGAGCGATTCAGATGATGGAGAATATTTTCTCTTTTCTGGAAAGCAACATTCAGCCATGGCTGAACCATGCCTTAGATTCTTTGGATACAGTCCCCAGCAGCATCTTTATGACTGGGGTGGTGTTGCTCCTTCTGCACCCGTGCTACCTGGTGTTCAAAGTGTTTTTCTCGACACACTCGGAAAAACCCAACATCCCAAAGGTAGGGACCCCCAACAGGGGTTCTTCTTGTGGCTTCCCATTTCCCTTCTCACATTAGTAAATGAGTTGGCTTGGATCAGAGAGACATGTGAGGTGGGAAGTAGGAATAGAGGATAAAACTTCACTCTTTAGGGGGAAGAGATCAGGCAGGGCCAGGGGCTCAGGGAGGACTAAGATTTCCAACTGAAGCTCACAAACTATTTATTTTAGGGTCTTGGTGAAGGGTTCCAGGAGAAAATGCCAGAAAGAAATCTGGTCCTGATTGACATCCTTACTTATGGTGGGTTCTCAGAAGAAGTGTCTCTCCAGACACTTGATCCTGAGTGCCATTCCCATGTCACCTATCTTCATCAAAGCTTCATGTTGGGAGGACATGTGGGAGGTTTGATGAAGGACAGGTGACATGTCCTAATAAGGACAGCAGTGCTGACCTCTGAAGGCCTCTGAACAGAGCCTGGAGGCTGAGATCTGTCCCCTCCAAGAGTAAAGAGGGACTCAGGTAAAGCCTGGATCACAGAAAAAACAGGAACGTTCCCTGGAGTAATATACACTATGAAGGAAGGGTAGAGTGGGAATTGGACCTCAGGCCTGGACACAGGGTCTGCTCATTGGTGGGCGGGGAAGGAAGGGACTGTGGGCACACCTTCCTCAGATGCTCAGAACCCTTTGTGACTCTACCAGGCTCTGTGATGCAGGCCTGAGGTTATAGTCAAGCCCAGGCACCCTCAGGGCTCAGATGCCTCAGGCAACCGAGCGATTCAGATGATGGAGAATATTTTCTCTTTTCTGGAAAGCAACATTCAGCCATGGCTGAACTATGCCTTAGATTATTTGGATACAGTCCCCAGCAGCATCTTTATGACTGGGGTGGTGTTGCTCCTTCTGCACCTGTGCTACCTGGTGTTCAAAGTGTTTTTCTCGACACACTCGGAAAAACCCAACATCCCAAAGGTAGGGACCCCCAACGGGTTCTTCTTGTGGCTTCCCATTTCCCTTCTCACATTAGTAAATGAGTTGGCTTGGATCAGAGAGACATGTGAGGTGGGAAGTAGGAATAGAGGATAAAACTTCACTCTTTAGGGGGAAGAGATCAGGCAGGGCCAGGGGCTCAGGGAGGACTAAGATTTCCAACTGAAGCTCACAAACTATTTATTTTAGGGTCTTGGTGAAGGGTTCCAGGAGAAAATGCCAGAAAGAAATCTGGTCCTGATTGACATCCTTACTTATGGTGGGTTCTCAGAAGAAGTGTCTCTCCAGACACTTGATCCTGAGTGCCATTCCCATGTCACCTATCTTCATCAAAGCTTCATGTTGGGAGGACATGTGGGAGGTTTGATGAAGGACAGGTGACATGTCCTAATAAGGACAGCAGTGCTGACCTCTGAAGGCCTCTGAACAGAGCCTGGAGGCTGAGATCTGTCCCCTCCAAGAGTAAAGAGGGACTCAGGTAAAGCCTGGATCACAGAAAAAACAGGAACGTTCCCTGGAGTAATATATACTATGAAGGAAGGGTAGAGTGGGAATTGGAGCCTCAGGCCTGGACACAGGGTCTGCTCATTGGTGGGCTGGGAAGGAAGGGACTGTGGGCACACCTTCCTCAGATGCTCAGAACCCTTTGTGACTCTACCAGGCTCTGTGATGCAGGCCTGAGGTTATAGTCAAGCCCAGGCACCCTCAGGGCTCAGATGCCTCAGGCAACCGAGCGATTCAGATGATGGAGAATATTTTCTCTTTTCTGGAAAGCAACATTCAGCCATGGCTGAACCATGCCTTAGATTCTTTGGATACAGTCCCCAGCAGCATCTTTATGACTGGGGTGGTGTTGCTCCTTCTGCACCCGTGCTACCTGGTGTTCAAAGTGTTTTTCTCGACACACTCGGAAAAACCCAACATCCCAAAGGTAGGGACCCCCAACGGGTTCTTCTTGTGGCTTCCCATTTCCCTTCTCACATTAGTAAATGAGTTGGCTTGGATCAGAGAGACATGTGAGGTGGGAAGTAGGAATAGAGGATAAAACTTCACTCTTTAGGGGGAAGAGATCAGGCAGGGCCAGGGGCTCAGGGAGGACTAAGATTTCCAACTGAAGCTCACAAACTATTTATTTTAGGGTCTTGGTGAAGGGTTCTAGGAGAAAATGCCAGAAAGAAATCTGGTCCTGATTGACATCCTTACTTATGGTGGGTTCTCAGAAGAAGTGTCTCTCCAGACACTTGATCCTGAGTGCCATTCCCATGTCACCTATCTTCATCAAAGCTTCATGTTGGGAGGACATGTGGGAGGTTTGATGAAGGACAGGTGACATGTCCTAATAAGGACAGCAGTGCTGACCTCTGAAGGCCTCTGAACAGAGCCTGGAGGCTGAGATCTGTCCCCTCCAAGAGTAAAGAGGGACTCAGGTAAAGCCTGGATCACAGAAAAAACAGGAACGTTCCCTGGAGTAATATACACTATGAAGGAAGGGTAGAGTGGGAATTGGACCTCAGGCCTGGACACAGGGTCTGCTCATTGGTGGGCGGGGAAGGAAGGGACTGTGGGCACACCTTCCTCAGATGCTCAGAACCCTTTGTGACTCTACCAGGCTCTGTGATGCAGGCCTGAGGTTATAGTCAAGCCCAGGCACCCTCAGGGCTCAGATGCCTCAGGCAACCGAGCGATTCAGATGATGGAGAATATTTTCTCTTTTCTGGAAAGCAACATTCAGCCATGGCTGAACCATGCCTTAGATTCTTTGGATACAGTCCCCAGCAGCATCTTTATGACTGGGGTGGTGTTGCTCCTTCTGCACCTGTGCTACCTGGTGTTCAAAATGTTTTTCTCGACACACTCGGAAAAACCCAACATCCCAAAGGTAGGGACCCCCAACGGGTTCTTCTTGTGGCTTCCCATTTCCCTTCTCACATTAGTAAATGAGTTGGCTTGGATCAGAGAGACATGTGAGGTGGGAAGTAGGAATAGAGGATAAAAATTCACTCTTTAGGGGAAGAGATCAGGCAGGGCCAGGGGCTCAGGGAGGACTAAGATTTCCAACTGAAGCTCACAAACTATTTATTTTAGGGTCTTGGTGAAGGGTTCCAGGAGAAAATGCCAGAAAGAAATCTGGTCCTGATTGACATCCTTACTTATGGTGGGTTCTCAGAAGAAGTGTCTCTCCAGACACTTGATCCTGAGTGCCATACCCATATCACCTATCCTTCATTAAACCTCCTACATGTTGGGCTACTAAGGATAGCAGTGCTGACCTCTGAAGGCCTCTGATCAGAGGCTGGAGGCTGAGATCTCTCTCCAGAACATAGGGTCCTAAGAGGGAGGCCGATGTGACTGTTGGCTCCATACTCTATGATCTCCTTTTGCAGAGGACTTCTGATTGAGAATGTCAGAATGTGGAGCTGTCGTAAATTGCTCTCTTACTTCAGCTTTCTAAAGAAGAAAAATTGAAAATGTTGTATTACTAAAAAGATAAAAGAAGGAAGAAATATCCATTAATTAAGTGTAGAGTAATAATAATTGTAGAGAATGGATAGCTGAGTTTCTTAGAAAAAGGAGAAATAAAGTGAGTCCCAGGCCCTGATTCAATTATTTTTGTTCTCAGCTAAAGAAGAGTTTCAAGAGGAGAAGTGAAACATTCAAAGGTATGCTTCTTCTTATTTGACCTGAATACTCTAAAGGTGACCCTTCATTCCTTTTCCATGAAGCCTCAGGTCCAAGAAATCTGAGGATGTCAGTTTCTAACCAGAGTCTCTCTCAGGATACAGAGCCTCAGAGGAGACAGACAGTGAAACTTTACACATCCTCAGGGTCCCTACTGTGCTCATCCTGGTAATAAGTAGTGATGGACATGGGCAATGGGTGCTGCTTAATAGGTGACTGTGTGAGGTTGAAGAATGACTACAGGTTACTTTGAAGTCAGAACTTCTTTTTCCTGACATTGTGCAATGTACTTTTATTTCCTGGGTGATCAGACCCATCTCTGAGGAAATTGCTGAATTCAATGCTTATACCTGCTGGTTCAGAGCCTCTAATGGGATTAACTATGTGAAGAACTTCATCACTGAAGCCACACACATGAAAACATTCTTAATGATTATTGCTCCAGTTGGACTTTGTCTTCAAAATTCTTGGGGGTTTCCAACCTGGATATTAATAAGCTTTTCCTATAAAGGGATCCCTGTATGATCCCTGTTTACAAAAATTCCTTATGTATAACCCACTGTCCTGGTTTTCCAGGTCCAAGAAGGAGCCAGAGAGAAACACAGGAGTTGAAGAAGCTGTTTTCTGTTATAACAAGGTGATTTCTCATTTCTTTTCCTTCATTCCTAGTCCCTTTCACACATGTTCTATGCATTCCCCAGAGATTCAGTACAGCATGGCCTTCTCACAGGGAGGGGGAGCCCTAGCAACAGGTATGTGAGTGAAGGCCTTGGGAAGTGCTAAAGAGTGTGTTGTGAGGTGAAGGATATGGGTAATGTGAAGGGGGTAGGAGGTTTCACCCACAGGACTGCACACCTCCTTTTCCTGTATGGTCCTTGTTACAGCTTTGTACTTTGTGTCCCTTACAGCCCCCTGGGCCAACATCAGGATAGAGACAACTTGCAGCAGCTCTTATGTCCAGACAACCTCTGTAAGATGTTCAATGAGGTCAGTCATCTGCTATCTCTGGCACCCTTGGAAGATGTTGCAAGTATTCAGACACCTTTGGATTCCACAGGTTATGTGAGAAAATCATCACCTTCCACAGTGCCTGCTCTCTCCTCAGTCCCAGTAGGGGAACTATTGCCAGCCTCTCTGTTGAAGCTTTCTCCACCTTCCTCATTCTCTCTTCCCCCTAACAAGGTCATGCCCTCAGCTGACCTTCTCTCACCTTCCCTGTTGAGTGACTCTCTGCCACCAGAGCCTCTTCCTCCCTTGGACTCCAAGGCCACAGAAGACCCTTTACCACCCCCATCAATTTCCCTCCCCCCTCCCCCACCACATCCCACTCAGGAAACAGACACTCTTCTACCACAAGATGCCACTCTGCCTGTGGTGAGCAGTCCTGCTGGCTTGTCCACTTCTGTTCCAGTGGGAGGCATGGGCCAATCCAGCACAGAGGCCCCTGCCAAGAATATGCTGTCTTCCAATTTGGCACAAGATGGTGTGAAACAGCAATTTCTTGCCCTCCGTTCTCAGAACTTATCTGGGGGAGACACTGTAGCCTACTGTGTGGAGACTCCTAACATCTGGTTTCTGCCCCCTGCTGTCCTGACATGCCTGGAGAGAGAAATCAAAAAGAGGGGTGACGTCATCAAGTGGAAAGAAAAAGAAAAGAAAACAGAATCTTTTCCAAAACAACATCAGCCAAATTACGAAGGCTTTTCTTCAGAGAAAAGGTCAGAGCCAGTTGCTAATCAGCAGGACTCGGCCATCTCTCTTCTTTCATGGAACAAAAAAGGCAAATCAGAGGAACCACAGGTGGATCAGCAGTCCCCTTATCCTAAGAGCTTTGAGGACCATTTACAGAAAAACTGCACCCAGCTTTTCTATGGTGTCCCATCTCTACACCCCAAGTCCCTGAGCCCTAGTGTACCAGCTTCAGGTGATTATTCCTCAGCCTTTGTCTGCTTCAATACAGCATCCAATGACTCCACAGCCCACAAATCCCCAGTCCTTCTCTATACCCCACCTGTGTTCCTGCCTGCAAGCCAACCTCAACCCTTGCCCAAGACCTCTTCCCAACCTCAGCCCCAATATCTCACTACTGAACATGCCCAGACCCAGATTAAGCCTCAATCCCCACTCCCAATTCTGTCACCTCCTAAAAACCAGTTTAGGATCTGTGGAGTGTGTGATCTTGGACCCCAGAATGAGGCACTATCTCTGGTGTCATCTGAAATTCATGACCTGGAATATAATGTGATACAAAAATCACAGGAAAGTCTGTGGGGTTTACCCTCTGTGGTCCACAAATCTCAGGAGGACTTTTGTCCTCCAGCTCCCAACATTGTGTTGGTTAACCCATCCTCCAAAGCTCATGTTGCAATCTCCATCCTTCCTGGAAATTATCCCCTCTCAGATGATGTTCAGAAGAAACTAGACCACCACCTTCGAAAGAGGCGTATCCAACACTTGTGGGGCTTGCCCCGCAGAGTCTATGCATCCCTGTCACTGATGCGTCCTCTGGAAAAAATTCCTGAGACCTCTGAGTCAAAGAGCAGTCGTGGGCTCTCAAGAAAGTCTTTGGATAAGAGTCAGAGCACCAAAGATATAAATAAGGGGGGCTCAAACCAACCCAGAAACCTCCATGAACTGAGCTCAGGAATGCTTCCTCTAAAGATGGGAGTGAGGAAGGCACAGAGAGATGGTACCAAGATTGAGCAAAATCATCATGTGCTGAGTGACCGAGATAATGTTCTGGGGTCTTCCTCAAGGAAGGACCTAGTATGTCACTTGCAGAGCCCATCAGGTGGAACTCCAAGTACCTCAATGGTGAATCCACTTCAGAAACAACTTGAAAATTCCTTGAACTCCCACCTGAGCAAGAAGTTTCAGGAAATCAGTGAGGGTCAGATTCCTGGCACTGTGCATAGATCATGGCATTCTATCAAGTTGGCATTGCCTGTAACTGAGAAATCCACCAGACAAACGAGTCACAAACCATTGGCACCAACCAGGACGGACAGCTCTGTCAATACTACCCAAGCTATTTCCTTCCTTGATGCTGGCAAGAAGAAGGTGATGGAAGACCACATTACACTCTTTCACAAGAGGTTGATATATGGCCTTCCCAACAGGGTTCAGGAATCCCTAGAGATCTTTAATGAAAAAGATTCATATCACTCCTTTTCTCACTCCAAGTTTCCTTTTTCTGCCACCCATATTTCTGGGGTGAATTCTAAACAGAGCATGTCCAAGACCCATGGAGGAAGATCTAATGCTTTTCATGGAGACAAGGAGAAAACCAAAAATGCAACTCAAAGTCTAGATAGTCCTCTCCTTGCCACCTCAGCCATGGTCAAGAAAGAACAGGCGATCCTGACAAAAACAGTCTTTGAGATCAAGCATGAGCATGAAGAGGACCTTCGCAGAATAAAGGATGGCAAACCATCTGTTCTGCCCCAGACACAGAGCATTATAGGCAAAGCTTATCAGAAACCACCTATAGCAGCCAATAAATGCAGCCCAAAGCTGCCCATGAGGCAAGCTGGGGTTGGGCCTCAGGAAATAGGACCTAAGAGACTGAGTTCCAGCTACAGTGTAGCAAGGCCTCAGGGAAATAGGATGCCCTGGGGAAGTTCTTCCATGTCCAAGATATCTGAGAAATCCAGGGAGACATTGAAGGCACAGGAGCTCTATGCTTGTCAGTCACAACCTCCCACTGTCTTGACAACCAGAAAGCCAGAAAGCTCCCCAGTGTCACATGTCTATACTCCTGAAAATTCCCCCAAAATATCAGTTGTTAGAGACCCTGGATTGTCACACCTTAACAATCCATTGTTTGGTGAGTTAAGGGCTAAAATGAAGAAGGGGGAACCTAGCCAGAAGCAAGGCCATAGTAATGGCATACCCCTTGTTTCCAATAGCTTGACTTCCAAGACCTTCCTTAAACATGACCAGGGTGCTGCCTGCAAGAACATGGCAGTTTCCCAGGTCATGCATGTCCACCTGGACAACAAACAGACTAGCATGAAGCATGGGCAGGGACCCTGGGTCCCTAAGCTTGACTTCCACAAAGGCCAAGATAAGAACTGCCCAGCAACTGCTAAGACAATGACCCCTCCAGGACTCAAAACACATGAGCTTGGTGGAGGGGATGCAGGGTTGGGCACATGCCAACCCAGAAGGAGGAGCCACCACCCTCAAGACAGGACATTAGAGCAGAGACTTGGGAGCAAGTCCTGCTCAGCCCAGTCACTGAAGGGACCAGCTCCTCCTGAAAGCCTCAGAAACCAAATGAAGAACTTTTTGCAATGGCTTTATTGTAATATAAAATGCAAAAGACAAGAAGGTTCCCTGGAAAAGGGCAGTTCCCCATCATCACCTGGGCAGGGCAGAGGCCTAGTCCAAAGGAGAGCTGCCTTTACTGGGAATACTGACAACCCCAAAATCATGAGGGATGGTGAAAATGTCCTGGGGGAGAAACGTGGACACTGGCGTGGAATCAATGTCACCTGCCCCCAAGAGCCACATTTGTCCCCTGTTAAGTCTGGAAAACTCAGCCCAAGGCAGGACTTGAAGTCCCGGCAGAGTTTGTCCAGGTGCAGCCCTTCAAATAGAAGGCTCCTTGCTCTAAAGTAATAAGGATCAACTTCATGCCCCACAGGGATACAAAGACTCATTCAAGTCTCCCCTGTGGGCATCAAGTGGGCCAGTTGTCTCTGGTTGCCCCTT
Organism: Spermophilus citellus; assembly: GCF_964194105.1. Classification (NCBI taxonomy): domain Eukaryota; kingdom Metazoa; phylum Chordata; class Mammalia; order Rodentia; family Sciuridae; genus Spermophilus; species Spermophilus citellus. The sequence continues at coordinate 87,175,714 of NC_138183.1, forward strand.
TCTGTGCTGAAGCCATTTTGGTTATTATTCCCTACTTTGTAAAGAGAAACTTCTTATCCACCATTTGCAAGAAGGAATATTTCCTTTCCTATAATAATTATCCCTGATGGAAATACTGAATGTCCCCAATAAATGTTCTTACAAGAGTTTTCTTTTCTTTGTATTGTGTTGAATGCATGGTTTGGGGGAAACCCCATTGGTTGTGGTTAAGGAAAGAAAAAAATCAGTTCACCTTGCTTCTGCAAGGTGACAAGTTCCCTAGAGCTCTTCTTGAAGGTATGTTACCTGCCCCTGAATCCTCTCCCCTCCCTTGTGAAGTTGGAGAAGGTGGCAGTTTCCAACCTCTTAGCTTTGCCTTAATGGCATTTATGGCAGTCCACACTCCCCCCCACCTCATTGATCAAGAAGAGAGAACATTTTTTTATAATAAAACGACTTAGTCATTTTTTAAATAAAATTTGTCACCAATCAGCCTGTCAGGTGCGTGACCCTTTCCTGGGGGCATTTAGGGCATTGCCAAAGTGGATTCAAGCAAGCTAACAGAACATCTGGGAAAAGAGGAGGTGCTGCTTAGGAACCTGTCACGTGGGCATGGTAACGTATTTTAGAAGCATACTGTTATCTCGCCATTGAGGTTCCCTTACTGGAAAATCACCTAAGGCAAATGGTCCCTCTTCCTGAATATTTCTTCAATCTGCCTGGCCTGTTGTTGATGGTTTTGTAGAGTAAAGGGGTCTCTGCAGGGTAAAATAAAGCTAAGAGTAATGAAAAGATATCTTAGGGTGAGTGGGAAAGTAAGAAAAACATGCACAGAGAGTAAAGAATGACATTGTTGGTGGAAGAGAGATTTATGCCCCATCATTCCCACATCCTGACCCTGGCATCAACTTGCATTCCCAGTGTGATTCTGTCAGTGTTTCTCTGAGGCTTTTCAGGGTACTGCAGAGCTTACGTTGTACTGGAAGAAGTAAACATGGGGTTCTTCTTTACAAGAAGACAGCTGATTGGTTGAATACAGACATGTCATCCTTACCTTTAGGGAAGGTGCCATTGGTACATTCTTTCTACCCATGCTTATAACAATATGCCAGATATTGCCCTTATGAGGATGAGAATGCCACCATTGATCTTCCTGGGCTGGATGGAGCCATGATATATCTCTCAGATCACTTTGAGCTCCTGATCCCACAGTGAATGCTGAAGTATGCACCAGGTTTACAGATTTTCATCTGCTTACCACAGACCTGTATGGAATGCTTTTTTTGTTCAAGACTACACACATACCTACTTTTACAGTAGTTGTCTGGAAGGAAGGTGACTCCTCTTGCACAGACTGAGTCTCAAAATTGAGTGAGTTTCCTAGGGGATATTTGAATAGGTTTTTCTGGAAAAATTGTGAATTCTGGTTGGCAAAATCAAAACAAAAAGCTGTCTACCACAGCTTCCTTTTAATCTACTAGAGTATCTTCTTTGTCAGAATTCAAAGCAGTTTTAAAGCTCAGTTGCAGAAGGCATACCGATTTTGTGGAGTCCCTGGGATAAACAGATAAGGAGTTGGTAGAGGAACCGGAAAATCACCATGTATGGACTAGTTAATAAACTGGTCTTTGATCCATATTGTCCTACCTTAGGATTCTAACCTTTGGTCCAGTTTAATTATTGACACACTTATAGAATTTATCACCAGGAAAACATCTCTATCTGAAAAAACAGAACCATCCCCCTATCCTTCTAGTTTATGCTCTTAAATTCTGAGGTGTCAAAAATTTTTCCATTTCTCATTCTATCCACAAAGGTCTTCATTCCCTCCCTCTTCATCATAGAATTGTCTATCAAGTAACCAACACTAATAAAGCTCTACTCCAACTGAACCTCATCCCATACATTGAATCCTCCTTGTCTGGGAAAATCCCATCTCTCTGCTTTTCCCATGGATGCCTTCCTATAAGTGATAGATCACTACTAGATTCAATCTAACAGGTTTACTGTCACCACAGTGAAGTCATAGTTGGTCCCGTACTATGTGGAAATAATTCACTTATTCCCCAAATAATTATGGTATACTTACCCTCAATAAACAAACCTCATGAAGCTTAGGTCACTGTTCCTTAGTCCATTCTCTCATGACACATTTATTCCAACTCTCTACACTTTCTTCAAAGTGAGGTCATCTCTACTTTTTGAGTCAATCTTCTAGACTCACAGTTCATAGAGGTACTAGAAGCCATCACATGGAATTTGCATTAATAAACTTTAAAAAAAATACTCTATGCATCCTCTCCCCGTTTTATATTTCTTCCTGTTATTCAGAAAGAAATTTTCTTCCAAGGACCTAACCTGAAAGGAATTCCTGAAGTATCTATATTGAGGAACAGCTCAACTCCAGTTTATGGACTAAACACATCCTTGCCAGCTATTCTTATTGGCTCCTCCCTCTTGTCATACAGAAATTAATATGTTACTTTTTAAAAGCTTTTATTACAAAAATGTTTAAAGATATACAAAAGCAGATAGACCCACATAACTATTCTTATAGCTACCACTCAACTTTTGTAATTATCGATTTGGCATCTGTGATGCACCCCATTTTTACACTATGAAGCAAAGTGCATTTAACTATCTCATTATTCATTCCAGATGATAAACTGTGTATCCTTTTTCAATGTTCTCACAGTCTTTTGATAGCACATTAAGAACATACCTGTCCATGTACAGGTGTGTTAATAAACTGGTCTTTATTTATTTTCATTGGTGATGAAATACAGATTTATGGATTTTGACAATGCATTCTTCTCCTTTATTCAACCCTGAGAAGTCAATTGGGCAAATTCCTCACTATAACAGTAATCTTATGAATTAACTGTACAATATGTCAATCCCTTAATCACATAGTAACTATCACATGAAACAAGTATAGGCATAAAAAAATTGAACCTCTGGATAAAAACTATTTGTAAGAAAACAATTCTTGTCACTCATTGACAGTGATTGTTTCCATTGACTGGTAGCATGGGTTAGGGTCCAGCACAATTGTTCTGTGAGATTGAGTCAGAAGTAAAAAGTGTTGGGAGAAAGGGAGGGGATTTGATAGACAAAATAAGGAAGCAGCAGGGTAGGCAGGCCAAGATTTGAGAGCCTTTGAGCAAAATATCCTAAAAGAGATTCAGGAAAGTAAAATTTCTAAAAGATGTTGAAGCCAGTCATAGCGATACACACCTATCATCCCACTAGGGAGGCTGAGGCAGAAAGGTCACAAGTTCAAAGCAAAGCCCTAAGCAACTTAGTGAGACTCTATGTCAAAATAAAAACAAAAAGGGATCAGTAGTTAATAACCCCTGGGTTCAATCCCTGGTACCCCAAAATAAAAGAAAACATGTTCAAGATGTTTGCCATGGGTATGCCACATCCTGTCTCCCTCTTCATCTTGGTTTCTATTCTTTGGTGCAGAATACTCTGCTTTCTAAAAGCTTTTGGTAAGAGGAAATATGAGAGAAGGCAGTGAGCTCCTGCTGAATGTATTTCTGCTTTTCTACAGATAAACAAAATATTGTGTATATGGGAAGCTGTGTTTGAGAACACAGTAAATCTTGAAGGAGTAAGTCCTGGAGTACATCGGACTTTCAGAGATGGACTAGGATCCAATAAGAGATCAGAAAGCAGTAAAGTCTCCTTTATAGTATCTAGGTAGCAGGTGGAATAAGAGAACATTTCAGTGAGGTGAATATAAGGGCTAGTGAAAGTGTGGAGTTGTGGCAGGATGGAGGAATCTAAAGGGCCCCAGGGAGGTGGACAGATCAGCAGGGCTAGATGATGGGGAAGGGACATGGATGGGTTCATCTCCCATAGGTTTCCCCCTCCCTCTCTCAAAAACCTCTGGTGTCTTGTGAGAAAGCTCTGTGATGTGGGTCTGAAACTGTGGTCTAGAACATGCATGCCAAGTGTACAGCTTCTGGTAATGCAAGCTACCTTCTTTGTCTGAGGAGCTTCACTGCAGCATGGCTGAGCTCCAGCTTAACTCCATGAGCCTTTTTATCCTAAACTTCCTGTGTGTAGTGGGGTTTCCTCCTCCTGTCTCTCTGCTACCCAAAGATGAATCTGTTTCCTCATATCGTGGAAACAGAGAGACATCAATCAGGTAAATAACTCAGAGCTGCCCCTCCTCCTTGGCCTCTTTGAGGTAAGCAGCTTTCCTCTACTAGAACCTTCCCATGTGAAGTTCTGCCTCACCTTGGGCCCACAGCAACAGAACAAGCCAACAGTGGATTAAGCCTCTGAAACCATGAGCCAAAATAAGTTTTCCTTCACTAAGTGTAAAGGTCGGGCGAGCTTCGGAGGAAGAGACCACCAAGAGACTGTCTCATGCAACAGCAACGGGTTTATTGGGGGACCAGCATGCTGGGGCTCAGAGCTCACTTGAATACAGCAGAGAGAGCCCTGAGAACAGCTTAAGCAGAGCTTATATACTTTCCTTGGAGAGGGCAGGGAGGGAAGTTCATTGACGGGTCAGGGCGAGTGGGCGGTTTGCCTGCAACCGAGTGAGGGAGTGCATTCTGCAGTTTGGCAGTTGGGGACAGCACATTCTGGGAACAAGATTAGCAAACAGTTCTCAAGACTTCAACAGTGTTTTGTTAAGCATACAGAAAAATGGAGTGAAAAGTACCTATTTTATTAACCTTTTGTAAGGGACCAGCGAAACGTCAGAGGAAGAGACCACCAAGAGACTGTCTCATGCATCAGCAAAGGGTTTATTTGGGGACCAGCATGCTGGGGCTCAGAGCTCAGTTGAATAGAGCAAAGAGATAGAACCCTGAGAACAGCTTAAGCAGAGCTTATATACTTTCCTTGGAGAGGGCAGGGAGAGAAGTTACATTTTGTAGTTTGGCAGTTGGGGACAGCTCATTCTGGGAACAAGATTAGCAAACAGTTCACAGTTGGGGACAGCACATCCTGGGAACAAGATTAGCAAACAATTCTTAAGATTTCAACAGTGTTTTGTTAAGCATATAGAAAAATGGAGTGACAAGTACCTATTTTATTAACCTTTCACTTTCATAAGTTTTGTCAGGTATTTTGGTCACAGCAATGAAAAGCAGACTAACACAGGTTCTACTAAAAGTCATTTTAATTATGTTAACTTTTTTGTTTCTTTGAACAATGATGACTTCCAAGATCTTTAAAGTTAGAGAGAGAACCATAAGTCTTCAGAGAATAATTCATTTTCCTATTCCTCCTTATACATTTCAAAATGAGTTCACTTACCCTAAGAGACACCTGAGATGGGAAGTATAAAGAAAGAACAGGACAACACTCCTACAGGGAAAGATGCAAGGCAGGGGTTGAGGTTCAGGGAGAAGTAAGGTTTCCATCTGTAGCTCATAGAATATCTTTCTGGATATGGTGAAGGGTTTCAGCATAAAATTCCAGATAGTAACTCTGTGGACCTGCATTGACTCAGTTTGAGAGTTTGAATTCTCTTAAGGAAATGTCTCTGAACACTTGATTGTTGAGTCCTTTTCCCAAGACAGATGACCATTTGTGTTAGACTGATAAGAAAAGAGAAGTATTTAGCTTTGAAAAGCCTTTGATCAGAGGATGGAGCCCAAGTTCTGACCCCAAGACTCAAGGTCTTTAGAAGCACAACAGAATAGTTGGCCTTTGATTCTAAGAACTCAGAGAACATAAAATATGGATCTCATGGACAAAAATCTCCTTTGCATTTTTCAAAGAAGAAAATATTAAAAATATTTGATCACCTTTTAAAATTAATAAAATGAGGGAATATAACATGGAGAGTCAAATTATTCTGGATAATGAATGTCTGAGCCTCTTAGAAAGAGAAGAAAAGTGAATTCCAAGCCCTCATTCTTTTTACTCTCAGTGTCATTGTAGAGCTAACATGAGAAGAAAACATGAACTATTTAAAAAATACATTGCTTTCTGTTTGACCTGAGCTTGCTAAAAATAAACCTTTCTATCCCTTCCATGAAGTCCCAGGTCAATGATCTCTGAAGATGCCAGTTTCTACTCTCTCTCAGGAATCAGAGCTCTCAGAGAACAGGCTTCCAAGGAGGTAGGCACATAAGGCATTTCAGTACCCACTCTGCCCATCTGTGAGCATGAAGCAGTAACAGACCTGGGTAATGGGTGCTACCCAATTGGTGGCCATGAGAGACGTCAAGGAAGAACTCCTGGTTGCTTTGGATTCAGAACTTCTACCTCCTGATGTGTAAAGTAAAATTTTACTTCCTAGGAGCTCAGACTCATCTGTGAGGAAACCACTAACTTCATGATTCACATGGTGGTTTCAAGCATCACAACCACATACATATGTGAGATTTGTTGTTATCATTGGCCATTTGACCTTCTCTATTAGAGGATTTTTATGAATTTCAGATTTTGATATTCTAAAGCATTTTCTACCAAGGGACCTATTTTTATTTTTTTTTTAATTAGTGCATTAGAGCTGTCCATTATATTGGGTTCATTTTGACATAATTATAAAATCATGGACTATAATTTGATCCATTTTAGTCCCTAGTACTTCCCCTTTCTCTCTCCTCCCCTTACCCCCATTCTCTTTTCTCTTCTTATCTTTCTTCTATTTATTTATAGTTTATCGATAAACATGATGGTGAAAATTAATTGTGCTATATTTATATATGAATACACAAAGAAAACTTTGGCTAGATTCATTTCACATTTTGTGCTTCCCTTTTCCAGTTCCTTCTCCCTTCCCTGAATTCCCTTCCTCTTCTCCACTGATCTACTATTTTCATAGGATTTTCCCTCTCTTGTTTCTACTCCTTACTTCAGTTAAGCTTCCACATATGAGAGAAAACAATCAACCCTTGACTGTCTTGAGTCAGACTTTTTTCATTTAGCATGATGTTCCATCCATTTCCCAGTAAATCCCATAATTTTATTCTTCTTTACAAATAAGTAAAACTCCACTGTGTATATATACCACATTTTCTTTCTCCATTGGTCTGTTGATAGACACCTAGGGTGGTTCCATGGCTTGGCTACTGTGAAATGCTGCTATACACATTAAGTGGCTGCATTCCTATAGTATGGTTTTAGATCTTTTGGATGTATACTGAGGAGTGGGATAATTGGGTTGTATGTTTGTTTTATGCCTAGTCTTTTGAGGAATCTCCAAACTCCTTTAGTGGTTGTTCTAATTTACAGTCCTATCAACAATGTATTAGAGTACTTTTTCCCCACATCCGCACCAACATTTGTAATTTTTATATTCTTATTAATTGCCATTCTGACTAGAGTGAGATGAAATCTCAATGTAGTTTTGGTTTTCATTTCCCTAATTGATAGAGATGTTCAACATTTTTTCATATACTTGTTGACCATTTGTATTTCTTCTTTTCAGAAGTTTATGTTTATTAATTGGGTTATTTGGAGGGGGTATTAAATTTTTTTGAGTTAGTTCTATATTCTGGATATTAATGCCCTGAGGAGCAGGTGGCCAAGATTTTCTCCCATTCTGTATATTCTCTCTTTCCATCTTTGTTTCCTTTGCTGTGTAGAAGCCTTTTAATTTAAAGCCATCCCACTTATTCTTTTTTTTTATTGTTGGTCGTTCAAAACATTACATAGTTCTTGATATATCATATTTCACAGTTTGATTCAAGTGGGTTATGAACTCCCATTATTACCCCGTATACAGATTGCTGAATCACATAATTTACACTTCCATTGATTTACACATTGCCATTCTAGTGTCTATTGTATTCTGCTGCCTTTCCTATCCTCTACTGGGAGGCCTCGTGGTGCAACGGTAGTGCGTCTGACTCCACTTATTAATTCTTGGTTTTATTTTTTATGCTTTAAGGGTCTTGTTAAGACCAATATGTTGATGTGTTGAGCCCACATTTTGCTCTAACAGTTGTAGTGTTTCTGGTCTCATTCCTAGGTCTTTGATCCACTTCAAATTATCTTTTGTGCAAGGTTAGAGATAGCGATCAAATTTCAATGTTGTACATACAGATATCCAGTTTTTCCAGCACCATTTGTTAATGCACCACATGCTTTCTTCAATACATGTTTTTAGGCAAATTTGTCAAGTGTCAGATGACTATATTTATGTGGTTCTGTCTCTGTGCCACCTATCAAGTTCTATTGGTCTTCATGTCTGTTTTCAATTACCAAGCTGTTTTTATTACTATAGCTCTATATTGCAATTTGAGGTCCAAAGGCTGATTCCATAACTTGGCTATTGTGAACTGTGCTGGTATAAACATTAATATAGTATAGTATAGTATATATAATATAGTGGCTGCATTTCTATAGTATTTTTAGATCCTTTGGATATGTACCAAGGAATGGGCTAACTGAGTCATATGGTGGTTTCATGCCAAGAAGAGCTTGCTCAGATCTGCTTTAGCTATTCTGAATCTCTTATTCCTCCATATAAATTTCAGAACTGTTTTTCTAGTTCTGTGAAGAATGTCACTGGTATTTTAATGGGGAAGCATTGACTTTGTGTAATACTTTTGGAAATATGGCTATTTTGACAATATTATTTCTGCATATCCAAGAATATAGGAGGTCTTTTCATCTTCTAAGGTTTTCTTCAATTTCTTTCCTCAGTGTTCTATAGTTTTCATTCTAGAGGTCTTTTACCTCCTCCACAAAGGAACTTTGTGTTTCTACCTGCATTACAAATTAAACATTTTCCTGTCTTTCCAGGTCAAAAAAAAATCATGTTTAGAGAACAGAAAAAGGGAAAAAACTGCTCACTGTTATGACAAAGTGATTGATTAACCATTTCCCTTCTATTCTGCTTCCCTTTTTAGGATGATGTATCCCAAGGATTCAATGCAGCCTTCTCTTGTTATGAGAAGGGTAACTATAGCAACAGGAAGGTTATAGAGTGTGTTGTGAAATTATGGATATGGGACAATGAGAAGAATTTAGCAGGTTTCAGGTGGTCCTAGCCCAACCAGGCCAATGGGCCCTTCCTTTCCATGTTTTTGTTCTAGATACAGCTTTGTACTTACTATCTCATGCAACCCTGTGAACTAGCATCTTTAACATCCACATTTTGCTAACTATCATATCTGCACCCCTCTGTGAGAAAATGCTAAGATCAATTACCTGCTGTCCAAAGAGTACCTTATGCTGCACCCTCTATGTCTCTTTGTCTTCTACAGCTTATATGACTGAGTTGTAAAACATCCTGACATCCACACTCTCAGCATTCCCTACAGTAGACAAAATACCAAGCTTCAGTCTTTTCCACTATCCCTTTAATTCCCTCACCTAACAAGGTCACCCCTTAGCTAATCAACTTTCACCCTCACCACTCAGTCCCCAGAGCTGATTCCTCCCTTGGATTTGAAATTCCAAGTGAACCACTTTCTATTCCAACAACTTCTGCTTCCCTGTCTCCCACCAAATCATACTCAGGAAGAAGAACCTGTTCTCTAATGAAAGACCACTTTGTCTCTAGTGGATATATCTGCTGGTTTGTATATTTATATAACCAACTCTCAAAGGCACTGACCATTCAAGCATGAAAATGTCAGAATTCTGCCAGTGGCTAACCCCCACCGGGAACATGTTATCCCAAGATTACCACATCTCATTTTCAGCATGAGCATTTTCCTCTCCAACTACTTGAGACTTGTCTCCAGGGAGATTCTGATACCAAGCACATTGGAGTCCAGTAGCTTTAATTTCTTTGGCTTGAATATTCTGGCACTATTTGAGAGACAAAGAGAATGACTTGCTAGAGTATAGGGGGAAAGAAGAAGAAAATTTTTCAAGACAAATGTGGTTTGAATACCAGCAGATATTCAAGGAACTCATTGCAGTCACTTGTTGACAAGCAGAAGAAATTAAAGCTAAATAAAGGCATCTGTATCTTCATTGGCAGCTATTATATGTGAAGACTTTGGGAGGAAACTTAAAACAGTAGTCAGATCTTCTGGGGTCTTCCCCTGCTACACAGAAGGTACACAGTGGCTACTCCACAGGGTTCTAGGAGCAGTCAGCCTCTAGAATCTCACTCTGTTTTATTCATTGGCATATGTAATGTTCCTGCCCTCTAAATGGAGGATTAAAGGTCTCCCTCACTGCCTCTGTCCCATCCACTTTCCCTCACTAATGTGCATTCCTATTGCTTTCCTCAAACCAAGATTCAATACCAGATCCTATCTCATACTCATTTCCATTCCCATGCTCACCTTCAATCCCTACTCATTGTCATCATCATCCCAGAATAAGGACTATAAGGTATCATTCCATAGATTCTAAAATAAAGCTGACTTTCACATTTCAATTGAAATCAACCCCTGAAAGGACATGTGTGTTATCTCCACATCTCTGTGAGCAAATACCTAAGAAAATCAACTTAAAGATTTATTTTTGGCTTAAGTTTTAGAGGTTTCAGTTCATGGTCACTGGAATTCATTGTTTCTGGGTCTGTGGAGAGACAGAACATGGCAGGTACTTTTGCTCACCTTCTGGTGGCCAAATAGCAGAGAACTAAAAGGGGCCAGGGGAAAAATGTACCCTCCAAAGGCATACCCCCAGAGACTTACTTCCTTCAACTAAGCCCCAACTACTAAATTTTCCACCACTTCCTAATAACTCTGTCAGCTGGGAATGAACCAAGCCTTTAACACACAGTCTTTGGTATATGTTCCAGATTCAATCTATAACATTATGCCCTTGCCCCCAAAGATTCATAAGCATTTCACAATGCAAAACACATTCAGTCCCTCCCCATAGTCTTAATAGTTCTAGAAGTGCTTAAAAGTCCAAGTAGAAATTCTTCTTTGAGTCTCAGGCAAACTCTGAGCTATGAACCCCTACAAAAATTAAAAAAAACAAATTAACTATGTCAACATAAAATATCACAGGGTAAACATCCCCATTGCAAATGAGAGGAATAGGAGAATACCAAGGATGAAAACTAGCTGAGAACATGTTAAATCCTGTAACTATGTCCAGCATCTGAGGTACCTGTTGGTATTTGATGTAAGCTTCATAGGACTTGAGCATACTCACTTTATGGCCTTGCTGGCTGAAACCCACTTGGTCATAATCTTGGGCTGGCTCCACTGCAGCTTTCCTCAGCAGATATTCCTGGTATCTTGGTATCTTTAAATTATTGAGGTCTTCATTGCAGCTTCATTTTCACTCTTATAGCTTCCTATAACATCTTCTCAGGAACTATCTGAATGAGTTCCATTCCAGCCACACTTTTCCTGGCCTCCAAGGCCTTCATTTGAAATCTTGATGGAACCCACAACTCTTGCATTCTTTATGCCTGCAAAGCCAGCAACACCATATGAATGATGCCAAGATTCGCTGCCAGACGAAGCAGTGGTTAGGCCCCCTTGAGCCCAGATATAACAGTCCTGGAGTGACTGGATAGTTGAACAAGGTGAAATGAATCCTGAGGAATAAACTTCCTAGATGGCCCTCTGAGAGCAGGGCACCTAGGTGCTCTCTTGTCAAATGAAATATTTATACTTTTATGCCTTTGACCATGGAAGAAGTAGTGTCTCACTGATAACCTGAGACCCATCAAGACATCTTTCCTGTTGTTACAGTGCAAAATATTTGACTTATTTTTAATGGTGATCATCCCTTTAGCAAACATATCCAACAACTTCTGCTTCCCTCTCTCTTTCTTGGGAAGAACTTTACACATACTCCTTTCCTGGTCAAACTGCAAGGTTTTCAAAAAAATCTTTCTGCTCTGATTTTCCTCCAAATTCTCTCCCTAAAATCTGTCTAAAACCATCTAACATTACCCATGCCACAGCCTGAATGTTGTGCTGCCTTCACATTTTATCTGCCAGATAAACTAGTTCATTACCTTTAAACATGGCCTCGCACAAAACACCAGTGCATAGACCAAATGTAGACAAGTTCTTTGCCCAAATGTATTAATGGTGTCTAATTTAATTATCAATACAGTCCTCATTTCCATCAGACACCTCATGAGCACAATCTTTACTGACTGCATTCTTATCAGCATTCTGGCCTTCTGAATTCCCACCAAACTCTCCCATTAAACTCTGTTACAGTACTCTAAACCTTTTTTGACATCATGATCAGATATAACTAAAGCAATGGCCCTACTCCCAGTACCAATTTTCTATTAGTGAGCTTTCTATCCCTCTGACAAAACCCCTGAGAAAATCAACTTAAAGGAGGAAAGATTTATATGGTTGTTTCAGAGTTTTAGTTCATGGTCCTTTGACTCTGTTGTTTCTGGGCCTGTAGTGAGGCAGAAACATCATGGCAAGAGAGTGTGTTAAAGCAAAGCTGCTAACCTCAGTAGCAGAAAGCAAAGAGACAAAGCCATAAAAGTCCAGGAACAAAATATAGTCTTTAAAGGCATGACTCAGTGACCTATTTCTTCCAACTAGGTTCCACTTCCTAAAGTTTCCACCAGCTTCCAATAAGTCACTAGGTGGGGACTAAGCCTGAAATACATGAGCCTGTGGGGGACATTTCAGATCCAAACTAAAACTGCCATACTGCAGAAAGAAATAATTTGCAAGGTTTAGTCATTCAGCACTCAAAATGAAAAGAAGCAAATTGCTCTTTGACTCCCAATATTTCATTCATCAGACAGTCTTCCCAAGTCTATGTTCTAGTCTCCATCTCTCCTGGCCATTATTATAGCAGCATTGAAGTCCATGAGATCTTGTAGCTTAATGTACCAGAAAGATTAATCCCATGCTATTACCTCTGAGCCCATAGTAATCTAGGATTTATAGGATTGAAGGAACCTTAGTGAAAATCAAGAGAAACATCTCAGCACAACTGCAGACATAATCATTTGATATTAAATGTCCCCCAAGTGTTATGTTCTAAAGGCTTGGTTGTTAGTTTGTGGAACTACTGGGAGATGGCGAAACCTTTAGGAGGTGGGGCTTAATGGAAGGAAATTAGGTCATTGGGATACTTTTGAAGGTGATATTGGGAACCTGCTCTCTTCCTCTCCCCTCAGATATTCAAGGCCTCTGGGCTTGATAGTGGTATCATGACAAACAGCAAGTTGGGAAGCTCCCAAATGACAAATATGAATGTCAGTAAAGTAGAAAATACCTTGACCACTGAACATGCTCCACCAAGAATATCCATTCTTGAAGATCCTATATTATCAGACCTTAAAAAAAGCTATCTAGTAAATTAAAATTTAAACTGGAAACTTGAGTCACATAACCAGGCTCTCCCAGCAACTCGTCCCTTCCTTCAGACAGCTTGACTTCTGATTCCTCACTGACTCACTTCCACAGCGTCTCCAGTGGGGAACTGGCAGCTTTCCAGAAACTGAATATCAACCTGGATGACTCAGGGATTAGCACACTGCAAAGCAGGCACCCAGGGTCCCTAAGCAAATCTTATGCAAGTGCCAGGATAAGCTTCTGACCAGCCGAGAGGAGAGTGAGCCCTCCAGGATGCAAAAGAGTAAAATACAGAGGTGAGAACTCAGGGTTAGAGTCATCCAGAGCAGTAAGGAAGAATAATCCTGCAGAGGACAGAAAAGAGAAAGAGGATTCCAAGTCCTTGTCACAGAAGTAACCATTTTTCTCCTGAAAGTTTAAGACATGCGTTGGGGCAGGAAAGATGGTGGACTGAGATGGACATCATTACCCTAGATACATGTATGACTGTACATATGGTGCGATGCTACATCCACTACATAAGTACAACCAGAGAAATGAAAAGTTGTGTTGCAATTGTGTACAATGAATCAAAATGCATTCTGCTGTCATATATACCTAATTACAATAAATAAATTTTCTAAAGAAAGAAAGAAAGAAAAGAAAATGCATCTAGCTATGACTTACAAAAAAAAAAAAAAGACACAGTAGGTTTTTTGTTTTGTTTGTTGGTTGGTTGGTTGGTTTACTCTGGCTGTTGTTGTTTTCCAGCAGGTCAAAAACAGGACAAGAAAGTGCCCTAAAAAAGATAAGTTCATCCAGCCCTAAGTTTGTGCAGCCCTAAGATTGAGTTGGAAGTAGGGCATTAATTATGAGCTATCAGCCTCCTGAAGCCCATGAGCTCAAGGTACTCTTTGAGAAGATCCTGAAACAGAAACTGGCACATAAGAATATGAGGTCTTGGAGTTGAGCCAGCAGAAGGAGGAACTGCACAATCCTAGGCAAAGCCTAAGTAGGGACAACCTTTCAATTATGGGACTGATTCTGACCCACAGCAAGTGGAGGAAGAGGAAGGGTCAAGTCCCTGCTCCTGCAACCAAGAAATTGTCTGCCCTGGCTCAAGTTGTCTTACAAGTGTTAGGTGGATGAGAGACAGTGTCAGACTCCCAGAGAATATGTCAGGTATTACTTCAGAATCATCGAGTTTCCCTACACTCCATGGAGCCTATGTCCCATTCAAGCTTCACCTGCATGCACATATGCCAGGAGCCCCTAAATGTCCTCCCACTTGCTGAAGACACTGGGTTCTGAGATTTGACTATTGTATGCAAACAGAACATATTACTCCTGTACTTACAAGAAGTAGAAATTTCCCCCAAGGGGATAATCTAGTTCTTGAGATAAAAGCCTCCAAGTGTTCATAATACATCCTCTGATGAAAATAATTTCTCTTTAAGAAACCCTTTTTTGACATTGCCAGTAAATATTATTTCTAATATATGGTAGTATTCCCTGTGTTTTTCACTGGGGTAAGAATTTTATGTATCCAGAACTGTTTCTTAAAAAGACAAGAATTTTGGTTTTTGGTGTTTTTTTTTTTTAACTCTGACTGCTATTTGCATTCTAAAAGATGATTTTATTTTTTAATTCTAAAAGATGATCAGTCCATTGTAGGGAGCCTGACAATGCCCTTCTTGTTTACCCTGGGTCTTTGATTTAACACTTCTCAGAATTAAAAGTTCTATTTTTTTTTTCATTAAATAAAAAGTTTAAAATTTACCAGGCCTTTTCAATGTGGGGAAACCCTTAAAATTCAGACCTTGCCTCAAACCATCTTTTCACCTGCTCCCTCACTATCCTAAATATCAGCAGCAGGATGAGTCAGTTACACTTTCTTAATAGAACCAGAAATTACCCTTGCTTCCTTATAGCAAAGTTTTGGAATTGGAAGCAAGGTATTGGTTAGGTCCTGAGGTCCATAGCAGGAACAAATCTTCCTCCCAGATCTCTTGGTAAGAAATAAATTTCACCTGCTTCTAGAGGCCATCCCTTCTCTGCCTCAGAAAGGTTAATGAAATAGTCTATATTCTTTGCTTCTAACAAAAATGGAAAACAGGTGAAGGTCAGCCTATCCCCTTTCTCTGTCCTTTCTTGAACAATGGGAAGGACAGAACTTGCAGCTCTGAAGGAGGCCAGGGATATGAATATTTTCCTGAAGACAGTGGCTTACATTCATAAAATGCCCTCAAATCATAAATGGTGTTATACTGAATTACCTGGCCAAAATGTAACATAAATATTAACAATATTTGCAATGAAGAATATAAACAAAAAATAAAGAGGAAATATAGGCATTTAAGATAATCTCTTAAATAAGCTGCAGTTACAAAGCAAGTAAAAAAATGAAATTACAGACTAAGTAGAAAATAATTACTAGAGAGCATCACATGTAATGCTTTCTGGTAAATGTCAAAGATTATAATCAGGAAGTAAATTATTTGTTTAAACTTGTTACAAAAGGAGGAAAACTAATAAATTAAGTCCTTAAATGCATGGAGTAAAGTGCAACAAAACAGGAACAGAAAGAATTACTAAGTTTAAGAATGAATCACAACAAAAGAAAAAAAAAACAGCTTAAGTAAGTTCAATATCCAATTCTTTAAGAGAAAATGTTGAGAGTCTCTAACCAGCAGGGGAAATTAGATGCTAATTCATTAAATATCAATTCTAGTTTTATATTTTATTTTTTTTACTTTCTGTTTTATTATACTTGCATAAGCCCCCCCTATTTAATTCTCCCTACCTTTCAGGTAATTCTTCAACCTAATATGTAATTCTCTCTTATTAATATTTTTATTTTCATTTTTAAGAGCATAATCTATGCTTTTTAATTTTTATTGCAAACATAAAGCAAGGGTCTACAATCACATCTGGGCAAGATTTTTAATTAAATTTTATTTTGAGATATAGATTCCTTTACCCCAATTTCCCCAATGGTACATCTTATAAATCTACATATCAAGCCCATAACCAGAAAATGGAGGTTGATTTCATCAAGATGCAGACTGTCAGCCAGGTGTGGTGGCACATGCTTGTAATTCCAGCAGCTTGGGAGGCTGAGACAACATGATCCGATGAACAGATCAAAGTCAGCCTCAGCAACTGCAAGGCACTAAGCAACTCAATGAGACCCTGTCTCTAAATAAAATACAAAAAAAATAGGGCTGGGGATGTGGCTCAGTGGTTGAGTGACCCTGAGTTCAATCCCTGGTACCCCCCTCACCCAATAAAGATGCAGAATGTTTTCACTATCATGAGGATTCATCATGCTGAACTTTTAGAACCACTCCCATCTCACTTCAACCCCACCTCCTCTTTAAGCCAAACTCCTTTCCAGAATGGCTGTATCATTTTACATTCCCACTAGCAATGTATGTGAGACTGAGTCTCTCTGTAACCTCACCAGCATTTAGTGGTATCACTATTTTTTATTTTAGACATTCTGGTAGGTGTGTATGGTATCACACTGGGTTTCAACTTCCATTTCCTACTGCCTTGTGATGTCAAACAACATCTCATGCTTATTTGCCAAGTGTGTATCTTCTTTGGTACTGTGTCTCTTCATATCCTTCGCCCATGTTCTAATCAGATTGATATTTTTTTAAATGTGACTCTTGAGAATTATTTACATATCCTAGATGTTAGTTCTTTATCAGATATATGGTTTGCAAGTATGTTTTCTACTCTGTAATTTGTCTTACATACTGTGTGTGTATGTGGTACTGGGCATTGAACTCAGGGACTCTCTACCACCTTCCCAAGCCTCTTTCATTTTTTACTCTTGCTAAATTACTGGCTGGCCTTGAATTTGGCAATCCTCCTGCCTCAGCCTCCTGAGATGCTGAGATTACAGGAGTGTGCCACCATGCCTGGCCTTTTCATACTCTTCAGAGTGTCTTCAATAGAACCGAAGTGATTGATTTTAATAAAGTTGATAAA
This sequence comes from Spermophilus citellus, assembly GCF_964194105.1. Classification (NCBI taxonomy): domain Eukaryota; kingdom Metazoa; phylum Chordata; class Mammalia; order Rodentia; family Sciuridae; genus Spermophilus; species Spermophilus citellus. Next base: position 87,192,858 of record NC_138183.1, read on the forward strand.
CTTTAATTTATCAGTAAGAGTTTTCCTAGAAATAGTATTCCAAATGACAGGTATTTCTCTGGACTCCATGGTTTCTCATGAGAAATCTTCAGGTATTCAAGTTATTTTTTACTTATTGATGTCATTTTTCTTTGACTGACTTCAAGGTTTATTTGTCTTTAGTTTTCAGCAGTTTAATTATGATGTGTTTTATTGAAGATTTCTTTTGGGTTTACCCTTTTGGGGACTTAGCCTTTTTAATCTGTAGGGTCACATCTTAATAAATTTGGAAAGTTTTCTGCTATTAGTATTTTCCAGCCTCTCCACCCAGATTCTTGGAAACATCACTGTCTAAGAAGGGATAGTGAAAAGAAAAGGTGCTCCCCTAGGGCAGAGGATGAAGGAGTGTCCTGGGAGGGATCCACAAGCTGTTTGGAAGGCTCCATCCACATAATTAGCCACATGGGTGTAGATGCCTAGCTTACTGAACTTCCCACAGCCTGCACTCCAGCTGAGGACTCCACATAGGTAGACCCTGGCTTCTCCCAGGCCAGGGGCCTGCCTGAGCTCTCTGACAGGCACAGGACTTGATGCAGAAGTAGCTGGCACAGACCACTTCATCCCCCACCCCTTTCTCCTCCCTTTCAGGGACTCTGGTGATACAAATGTTTTATTTTTGTTTTGGTCCCAGAGACCCTATTCAATGTTTTACAAATATTTCCCTTTGTGGTTCAGGTGAGTAATTTCTATTGTTCTATCTTCCACTTTGCTAATTTTTTTCCTTTATCCCTTCTATTCTGCTATTGAGCCCATCTACTGAGCTTTTAATTTTGTTATCATATTTTTCTGCTGTAAAATTTCCATTCGGTGTTACTTTTTATCATATTTGCTGATGTTTTCTACTTTCTCATTTGTTCACTGCTCATTGAGGCCTGCTTATCATGATATCTAAAATCTTTGTCAGATAATTCCATCATTTCTGTCATCCTGGTGTTTTCTTTTTTTCATTCACTTTTTCTTCCTGATTCTTGAAAAGACAAGTCATTTTCTAATGTAACCTGGAGACTTTCATATAATATTATGAGATGAATTTTTAAAATTAAATTTTAATAAATACATAAACATAAAATATTAATGGGGTACCATGTGATATTTGAGATACACACACACACACACATATACATTGTGTAACCAAGTTAAGCATATTGATCTCCTTAAACATTGATCACTTCTTCACTGTGAAAATATAAAATAATTCTTCTAGTTTTTTGAGATATACTTCACATAACTGCTATCTGTAGTTACCATACTATGCAAAAACCCACTAGAATGTTTGACTCCTATCCAACTAAAACTTGTACTCATTGATAAATCCCATCTCTTCTTCAAGTGTACACACCTTGGCCTCTGATATCCACCATTCTACTATCAATTTTTATATTAATGATTTTTTTAAGATTCCCTATATAAATGAAATCACACAGTGTTTCTTTCTGTGCCTGGCTAACTTCAGACAATATTTTAAAATAGGATTCCTTTGCATTCAGAATGTCTGATTTTAGTCCTAGCAGGCTATAAACTCTTTTCTCTAATTTCCAGATGCATATTATTTTTCCTCTGGATAATTTAGTAGGCATTTGGATGAGAAGAAGAAAAATGAAAGTAATGTCTTATAGAAAATTCTAGAGACAGGGGAAAATATAATAAAACCAATATAACTAAATCTATAAAAATACAAAATTACTAGCATAAAAATTAATACATAAAGAGGATAATATTTTAGGTAAGATGTATGAAACTGTTTTCAATGAAAAGCTTAGAAAATATTATGTAAAATCACTAAAAAATTTTAAATCTAATAGCCTTTCCTTTCCCAAGATTTAGGAACACTGATATTATCTTACACATAAAATCATAAATTTACAAATTAATTGGGACATTGAGAGATATTTCAATTCAAACTATCTTACAGAAGAACAAAGTGAGGCTCCATTAAGCAGTTGGTTTTTACAACACATCACAAGTCCATAGGGAAGCCAGAGTTAAAGTCACAAAGCCTATCTGTCCATATAGTTGTTTTCTCTTTTTTTTCTGTAATTATTAAAGAAAGTTAGTGGTTTGAACACTAAAACACCACAGTGCTATCTTTAAGAGCTGAAAGCAAAATATTGATACATATATCTTCTTCTTATTTTTCTCTATACTCTTATCAAGTAATGGGATTTATATATTTCTTAGCAGCAACATGGTCAGCAGTGGAAAGTGCTACACTACATTAGTCAGGAAAATCCAATTGTGTGAATTTTTAAAAAATCATAATGCTTTTGAGCAGCATACCTGACATGAAATCATGTTCCATCTTCCTGCAGTTCCCACCTCCTCCCAGTAGTCCATGAAAATTATTAATCCATCCTACGGAGTAATCCACTGATAAGATTAGAGCCTTCATGATCTAATCACTTCCCCAAAGTCCTACGTCTAGACATTACTGCACTGGGGACCATGTTTTCAACACATGAGTTGTTGGGGAACATTCTAGAGACAAACCATAATAAAAATCAAAACTGAAAGAAAATGAAGAGAAAAATAGTAATCATATTAAAAGGAAATAAAATAATAAGTTAAATCTCATGCAAGAGGAAACTCTTCTTATTCCAAGCACACAGAGGCAGTTCATAGCCTCCTTATCTCAGCTGTTTGTGGCTGGTTAACTGCTTGATTGTCTTACATATGAAACCTTTGCTCCCCAGCTCTGGGGAGACACAAGACTTGAAGGACAGGCTTGGCTAGTTGGCTTTCTGTGTATTAACAGAATTTGTCTGCTCTAAGGAACACTGCCTGTCCATGCCAATTTAGGATAAATGACTTCCATAGGTTATCCTCATCCCTTTTCAGATCTGAGGAAGAGACTGTTGTAGGGACAGACAAGGCAAGTCACCAAAGATAGCAAGAAATGGTTTTATTTGGCTGTATAGGCTCAGAGGGCACAACTTCTGCTGCAATCAATCAATCCCCTGAACCCTGAGTTCAGGTATTTTCAGAATTTTATACCCAGCATATAAGGGGAGGGGCTCAGAAGTTCACCCTCACCGTCATCTCTGCCCCTTCAATTGGGTGTTACCTAGATAAAGCAGTAAGTACCCCATACACAATGGGAAATCCAGAAGAGAAAACAAGGCATGCATAAGGGCTCAGTGGTAGAGTGCTTATCTAGCATGCATGAAGCCCTGAGTTCCACCCCAGCTCCAAGAAAAAAACAGGCATTAGCATGATAAAAGAGGAAAAAGAAATGTGAAGGATTATTTACAACCAGAAGCACTAAAAATCTCAGGGATAGGACTGTGCAGCTGACAGTGGTCTGGAACACTGAACAGGGCCTGATTGACTGGACACTCTGCTTCCTACAGTCTGTAGAAGTTCACATAAAAGCAGTTTTGTTTTGCTTTTTTTTCCCCTTTCACTATTCTGGGCAAGTTAACCCTTCAAGGACAACACCTGAGAAGGGGAGAGCTTCTTCTCCCCTTTCTTTCCTCCCCCTGCTAGCTGATACCATGGAGCCCAGTTGGTAACTTCTCTTATTTTAAAAATGGAGACATCTCTATGAAGCCCCAGCTGAAGGCCAGAGGCCTTGTTTACACATTTCTACGAACTACTATACTGGATACATGTTTGTTGAAAACTGGTAAGGGGGGTGCTGATTTCTTCCCGGCCAGTGGCCAAGAAAGACAGGGCAACACGAAAATAGGAAGTTTATGTCAGGTGGATGGAGGTGGCTGAGGAACAAAGCACCAAGCCACCCACACGCAAAAGAAACACAAATCAAGTACTGAGGGACTGCCTGTCAATCAGTGGGGTCTCCTGGACAAACCTGAATCTAAGCCAGCTTCCCCAACCAACTCCAGTAGGACATGAGACTCTAAAAATCCCTTTTCCTATCCCAAGCCTTCCCTTCCTGCCCTAAGCCCAATAAAAATTCCAGTCTGGTTGCCACCTGGCTTCTCCTTATACCCACCCTGTTACTCTGAGGGTCCTGCCTGGGAGTGAAATCTCAATCAAGCCTCATTCAGCAGCTTTTTAAAATCTGCCTCCTTTTGGTTGCCACTGCCTGACCTTACAGTTTATCTACATTGAACTCTTTTGTAGAGACTGTTTTGCTGACAGTCCTAAAATCAGCCATGGTCACTGGAGAAGCCCAGTTAAGACTTTTCTGTGGAGAAAGGGGTGCCACTACAAGACAAGAGCCTAAATTTGAACTTTTGGGATCTCAGGGAATAACAAACTGCTCTGAGAGTGTCTGATCACAGGAATAGGTTACTGAATAATATTGTGACATGAGAAATATTAAATTAAGCTGAATTTTATGAAGGTATATTTAGAAATGAACTTAATTTAATGTTGTTAACCAAAAGATAGCAACAGTTCTCATACTATGCCTTTCAGTATACCTTTCAAAAAGACAAGTATTCTACTGATGGGTCCTATACAAATAATTACATTGGGAGAGAGTCAGAGAAAAAGACTTAGGGCTTTAAAACTTGCAATGGTGAGAAATGATTCCTGCATGCTAGCACTTTGTCACTCAAGGTGTGGTTTGAAGACCAGTAGCATCAGTATCTTCTGGAAGCCTGTCACAAACACAGATTCTCATGCTCCACCTAGACCTGTGGAATCAGAATCCATATTTTAACAAGATCTAAGAGATTTGTTTGGTTTAGGTTGGGGATGCACTGGCTTGACAGATTCAACAGCATATCCAAGGGAAAAGATATTAGGAAAAGTCTTACCTAATTTCTTCATTTTTCAAATTTTAAAACTTGACAAAGTTTCATAGCTAAGATGGACAATTAATGTCAGAGTTAAATCTAGATCCAACAGCAATGCCAGACAAATGGCCTACTCTATCACCCAAGAAATTCCATACCTAACTCAATTTTGAAAACTGTTCAGTTAGCCTCTTTCTTAACCCCTTCCCATCTAACTTCACATTAGTGCTAGATTTGATATTTTTAAAACTATCTTATAAATAAATCACCTGTCAGGGAATAAACCTATAAACAGGACAGACATACTGAATGCCCAGGTTATGTATATAAAAGATCTTCTCTTCCAATCATTATTGATGTAACTAAAGCCACAGTGAGAGATTGCTGAAAATTATTGAACATGCTTTAATTACATCGATAACTTTGTGGACATAGTGAGAGGATAATAGAGAAGAAAAAAGTCAGGACAAGGGCCAGTGGGAGGGTCAAGCAGGAGTGGATGGAGCTGCTGGGGCCTGCCTGTCTGACGTGACTGGCTTAACATTTGTATTTCAGTCCATCGCCTGACTAATAACACCATGTAGTGAAATAAGCACCCATTCTGGAGGTAACTGTTACGTGGTGGAATATAAACAAGCCCCATTCTGCAGTATGTGTACCACAGTGCATATTTATGAGTTGGGTTTAATTAAAAGTCAGGAACACTAAAGCTATTTTTTAACTAGATGCCTATTATCTAGTGTCAAATGCTTGGTTTTAATCACGCATTTTATATCATCGTGACCTAGATCACTGCCTGTGACATGAGATAGTGTGTTGTCTTTCCAGAGAAGATGTAGCAGGGCTTAATGGATGCTTTCTCTTTCCTAACCTTATTACTACCAGCTTCCCAGCCATCTAATAAAATGTTATGATAGAGAGTGGGAAGGTGCTATAAATCATAATATTCCAGCTGCTTTGAGCCGATTATTAGAAATGCTGACTATATATCTCACAAACAGAAAGTCAACAAAGTAAGTTGCATCTTCTTCCCAGGATCAAGGAACTCTGTTCCCTGCTTCTCCCTCCCTGAGTGTAACAAAGGTCTCTTTAAAATGTCAAAAAAAAAAAAAAAAAAAAACAACAGTTAGTGAACAACTGGGTTGCCCTCTGTTCTGACATGATTTATCTAATACGGAGTTGATAGACACTAGCTTCAGTATTGTTATACACAATCCAGTCATTATTCCTTTGATTGGAAGAGCTGTCAACTTCTGCACATTACAGACACGTCTGCAATTTAAAAGCTTAAGTTTGGAGTTTTATTCACCATTGTTTTTGCCCTGTCAGAAAAAGAAGACTCTTAAGGTCTCCTTAAAGTTAAGGTGGAAGCTGTGGAAGAGTGAGAGCTCTGGGGTCCTTCAGGCAGTGAGGCAGGAAAACCTGGGGACTTCCTTGGCTCTACCATCTGTTTCAATGACTCAGTGCTCAGCAAACATTCCATGAGGAACTTCTGCAGGCTAAGTACCATGCTAGCTGCTGAGTTTGAACTGTAGAGTAGACATGGCCTTCCCTGCATGTTAGGGGAAAATGCCAAGAGCAGTGAGAACACATAAGAGGAAGTCCTAATCCAGTTTGGGCAGGGTTCTGGTGGCCAAGAGAAGCCTTCTTGGAAGATAGGAAATCAAGGTAATCAGAGAAGAGGAAAAGGAATCTGTGTTCCAGAAAGAGCAGAGCATGTGCAAAATTCAGAGCTGTAAAATGAGTATGATCCAAGTTTGGCATAGCTGAGACCAAGAGGTACAGGGAGTGAAGAGAGAAAGTAATTTAGAAGCAATAAAGTCTAGGCCATGAAAGGACCTGTGTGCCTTATACATAAGTTTAAGCTATTATAAGGGTAATGGGAAACCATTAAACACATTTCAGGAGAACAAGGACATGGTGAGTTTTGCATTTCACAATAATCACTCTCAACAGTGGGAAACACATGGGGGAGGGGAGCCAAGGAGGATTAGGTCAGGGCAACTAGTCAGAATGCAGCAGGAGTAAGCTAGACCTGTGAGAAGGGAGAAGAATCGGGAAGCACTTAAGAACTACTTATTAGGTACAGGTGACTGTACCTAATTTGTGATTGATCTGAGCTCTCTGATAGAACTGGTCAACAAGTTCTTTTTTTCAAATGAATCCTTGTTCAGCAGTTTCCATTTGTTCCCACAGCTGCTATAGCTTCTGTAATGATAAACACTGGGAAGTACTGCACCTAACAACCACAAAGGGCCAAAATCTCTACTTTCTAACCCATGTTCTACAACTTAACAAATTTTTATGGGCCTCTTCTATGTTATGGATTCTTCCATTAGTGCCCAGTATTTGACCCAACATGTCTATAGCAACCATTCTCAAATTCAGTAAATATCTGAATTACTAGGATGATGGATTGGAGAACCTATAAAAAATGCAGAAAGTATACCAATGCCTATCAAGATTTAACTTTTAAATTAGATATGGCATGGGATGAAGAAATAAGCCTTTTTAAACAATCTAAGATACTGAAGATACTGAAGCAGAAAGTATAGTTTTAAATAAAGTTCAGTGCTATGGCCTGGAATTCATGAACCTCTATGATTTCTGCACCTCTCATTGTCCTAGTGTCTACTTACTTCTCTACCCAAATCATCACTTTCTGTTTAACTCTGGCTTGTTTTGTTTTAACTGTAAAATGATTGTGCTATAAGAATTCTCACCTACCTTCCTTCAATCATATTGTTCTGCCTTTACTTCTATTTGCCTGAATTCAGTCATCTCAGTAGTTCTCAAGTACTTCCAGATTATTCTCCATTCTCACAGCCTAGCTCACTGCTGCTGCACAATATTTGGGTAAGTAACCCTCTTTCCAAACCTGTTTCCTCATTTGTAAAACAGGGATTATAAAATTTTTTGTCTTGTGGAATTATTGCAAATATTAAATGAGATAATCCATTTAAAGCAATTAGTACAGTTTATTAAGATATCCTATAAAAGTTAATAAATCAGTGTAACTTAAAGACAGAAATGGCAGCTTCTTTTGTATCATTGTCCACCATCCCCACTCAAGAACATAACATAAAACAGCATCACTGAGCAGATGGACCTATATTTATGGTATTCAAAATAAATTAAAAAAGTGAGTGTAGCAGAAATGAACCTTACTACACAAACTCAGGTGTCAACAATTATTACATGTCCACATTTCTTTATGTCATCTTCAATATGATTAATAGCTTAAATCTACTAAACAGAAGGAAAGATCCCAAGGTCCCATGTAGCATCAGAGTGTTTTCACACTGTTCCACACTGGACTCTCCTGCAATGCCCAGAGAGCCAGTCTGTGTGACTCCTGTAGGTCACAGGCAACTTAGCTATTTCTCTGCCCTGCGTGGAATGTAGGAACTAGACCTGATTGGGAACTTCTGGACTCTTGAGTGAAGTTCCCTGGGTCCTGGCTACTGAGATATTTGTCCTCTTCTTAGAACTTTGCTAGGAATGAGAAATGAACCCTTCTCCAAAATGACCCACTATTTTCATTTCCCATCTCAACAAAAGGGATTCTCTCTCTGAACTCCCTGATTTGAAAAACAATTTTCCCTCCTTTGACTTTTTAATATATCTAACTATGACTTTAATGGGGCACTTAGTTAATGACTTTAATAAGTTTAGGATTCTGCTCGTGGCTCTACCAAAAAATACTCTGAAGCAGGGAATTATTAAGGGCCTGTCTAGTGTGAAATGAGGAAATAACAACAAATGAAACAATAACAAGCACAAAATAAATTTTTAATAAACTATCCTTTCCAACAAGCCAAGAGGGATCCATTTGCTCCAATATAAAAGAATCAAAACACAAAGAAAATGGATGCTGCAATGTTGGCAGCATTTTCTTTTCTTGATTCCAACATTCCCTGTTCTCTTATGTTTTGACACTGAGAGAAAGAGTGACATTTTGGTCAAGGTTAGGATTCACTATGTCTCCTTTCCACATTTCAGGGAACTTTAGACTATTATAGGGAGAGTGCCATCCATGCAATCAGAGAACCTCCTACCTCTTGAAAGAACAAAGGCTCAGAGGGGCCACAAAAATCACTCAGAATTCTTCTTAGACATCAAAGGACTGCAACCAACATGCAGATGACTTGGTGAAAGCAAATAGGAAACATATGGATTAAGATTCTCTTGAGGCCTGGGGTTGTGGCTCAGCAGTAGAGTGCTTTCCTCGCATATGTGGGACCCTGGGTTTGATCATTAGCACCACATAAAAATAAATCAGTGAAATGAAGGTATTGTATACAACTAAAATATAAATATTAAAAAAAAGATACACATGGGCTTAGAAAATGGGTGCACAGGGAATTTCTTAGGACCCAATTCATTTTGGATTTTCTAAACATGTGTATGGCTATACCTTTACCACCACCACCACCCCCACACACACCCACACAGACATTCCTTGCATGACCAGGAGACCCAGACAAAGGTAAGGCTCCTAGAGGCCACATGCCAGGAGTGACATCACAGGTAAAATTAAATCAACAAGTGGTTTTTTAAATGCTTCAGAAAGAGGGAAAAGAGAAGGAAAAATTGATTGGTCATTCAAGATAAATTATATAAAACTTTTTATTATGGTTTCTGCTTTGCATAATAAATACATATCTACTTTGTTGACCTCTGTTTTCATATCTGTAAATGAGGATGTGAACTAACTGATCTTTGTGCTTGAAAATGTCTTTACACTCCAATTTGTTTCTCAGCCTACTTACTCCTCCTTATCATTCCTTTTCTTTTTTCTATTTTTTATTCTAATTTGTTATATATGACAACAGAATGCATTACATTTCATATTACATATATAGAACACAATTTTTCATCTCTGGTTGTACACAAAGTAGAGTCACACCATTTGTGTCTTCATATATGTACTTAGGGTAATGATGTCTATCTCAATCCACCATCTTTCCTACCCCAATGCTCCTCCCTTCCCCTCCCACCCTTTGGCCTATCTTGAGTACCTCTAAGCTTCCCATTCTTCCCCCTCCCACAACACCATTATGAATCAACATACTTATATCAGAGAAAACATTCAGCATTTGGGTTTTTGGGATTGGCTAACTTCACTTAGAATTATATTCTCTAACTCCACCCATTTACCTGCAAATGCCATGATTTTATTCTCTTTTAATTCTGAATAATATTCCCTTATGTATATATACCACATTTTCTTTAGCCATTCATCTATTGAATGGCATCTAGGATGGTACCACAGTTTAGCTATTGCAAATTATGCTGCTATAAACATTGATGTGGCTGTGTCACTGTAGCATGCTGTTTTTAAGCCTTTGGGTATAGACTGAGGAGAGGGATAGCTGGGTCAAATGGTGATTCCATTCCAAGTTTTCCAAGAAATCTCCATACTGCTTTTCTTATTGGCTGCACCAATTTGCATTCCCACCAGCAATGTATGAGTGTGCCTTTTCCCCAAATCCTTGCCAACACTTATTGTTGTGTGTATTCTTAATAGATGCCATTATGACTGGAGTGAGATGAAATCTTAGAGTAGTTTTGATTTGCATTTCTCTAATAGCTAGAGATGTTGAACATTTTTTTCATATATTTGTTGATTGATTTTATTTCATCATCTGATAAGTATCTGTTCAGTTCCTTGGCCCATTTATTGATTGGGTTATTTCTTTTTTTGGTGTTAAGATTTGAGTTCTTTGTAGACCCTAGATATTAGTGCTCTATCTGATGTGCATGTGGTAAAAATTTGCTCCCAAAATATAGGCTGTCTATTCACCTCACTGTTTCTTTTGCTGAGAAAAAGCTTTTTTACTTTGAATCCATCCCATTTATTGATTCTTGATTTTAATTCTTGTACTATAGAAATCTTATTAAGGAAGTCAGGGCATAATCCAACATGATAGAGATTGGGGCCTACTTTTTCTTCATTAGTTTCAGTGTCTCTGGTTTAATTCCTAGGTTCTCGGTCCACTTGACTTGAGTTTTGTGCATAGTGAGAAATAGGGGTTTAATTTCATTTTGTTGCATATGGATTTCCAGTTTTCCCAGCACCATTTGTTGAAGAGGCTACCTTTTCTACAATGTATGTTTTTAGCACATTTGTCTAATATAAAATAATTGTAATTTTGTGTCCTTGGTCTACAAGCCTATTTTGGTGCCAATACCATGTTATTTTTTTATAACTATTGCTCTGTAGAATTGTTTAAAGTCTAGTATAGTGATACCACCTGCTTCACTCTTCTTGCTAAGGATTGATTTAGCTATTCTGGGGCTCTTATTTTTCCAGATGAATTTCATGAATACTTTTTCTATATGAGGAATGTCATTGGAATTTTGATTAGGATTGTATCAAATCTGTACAGTGCTTTTCATAGTATGATCATTTTGACAATGTTAATTCTGCCTATTCAAGAACAAGGTAGATCTTTCCATCTTCTAAGGTCTTTTTTGAGAGAGAGAGAGAGAGAGAGAGAGAGAGAGAGAGAGAGAGAATTTCAATATTTATTTTTCAGTTTTCGGTGGACACAACATTGTATGTGGTGCTGAGGATAGAACCCTGCCCGCACGCATGCCAAGTGAGCGCGCTACCTCTTGAGCCACATCCCCAGCCCCTTCTAAGGTCTTTTTTAATTTCTTTCTTTAGCATTCTGTCGTTTTCATTGTAGAGGTCTTTCACCTGTTTTGTTAAGTTGATTCCCAAGTATTTTTTTTTGGGGGGGGGGATATGGGAGAGTTTTCCTCATTTTCCTTACAGAGGACTTGTCACTGATATACAGAAATGCCTTTGATTTATGGGTATTGGTTTTATATCCTGCTACTTTGCTGAATTCACTTACTAGTTCTAGAAGTTTTCTGGTGGAATTCTTTGGGTCCTCCAGGTATAGAATCATATTGTCAGCAAATAGTGCTAATTTGAGTTCTTCTTTACCTATCTGTACCCCTTTAATTTCTTTCATCTAATCGCTCTGGCCAGTGTTTCAAGAAATATGTTAAATAGAAGTGGTGAAAGAGGGCATCCCTGTCTTATTCCAGTTTTTAGAGGAAATGCTTTCAATTACTCTACATTTAGAATGATGTTGGTCTGGGGCTTAGCATAGACATGAGAGCAAATACAAGCAGTGAAAGATCACTTCAACAAGGAGCTACATAAACAAATGCAGCTCTAATGGAAAGAAACCATGAGCAGAACATCCAACAAATATGGGATAGCATAAAGAGACCAAATTTAAGAGTTATTGGGATACAGGAAAGTACAGAGGTCCAAACCAAAGGAATGAGCAATCTGTTCAATGAAATAATATTAGAAAACTTCCCAGACATGAAGAATGAAATAGGAATCCAAATCCTAGAAGCCTGTAGGATGCTGAATATGCAAAATCATGAGAGATCCACACCAAGACTCATTATAATGAAGATGCTCAAAATACAGAACAAGGAGAGAATTTTAAAAGCCACAAGATAAAGGAAGCAGATTACATTTAGTGGTAAACCAATTAGGTTAATGGCTGATCTTTTAACACAGACTCTGAAAGCTATAAGATCCTAGAATAACATATTTCAAACCCTGAAAGATAATGTGCTCCAACGAAGAATCTTGTATCCAGCAAAATTAAGCTTCAGGTTTGAAGATGAAATAAAAACCTCCCACGGTAAAAAAAAAGTTAAAAGAATTTGCAGCTAGAAAACTGAGGCTTCAAAATGTCCTTGGCAAAACATTACATGAAGAGGAAATTAAAAAATAACAATGAAGTCCAACAGTGTGACGTAGTACAGTAAAGGAAAAACTAATCAAAGAGGAAAAACAAATCAAGTTAAGTAACTAAAATAAACAAATATGGCTGGAAATACAAAGCATATCTCAATAGTAACCCTGAATGTTAATGGCTTAAACTCACCAATCAAAAGACATAGGCTAGTAGACTGGATTAAAAAAAAAGATTCAACAATATGCTGCCTACAGGAGATGCATCTGATAGGAAAATACATACACAGACTGAAGGTGAAAGGTTGGGAAAAATCATACCACTCACATGGACCTCAGAAGCAAGCAGGGGTGTCTATACTCATATCAAATAAAATAGACTTCAAGCCAAAGTTTATCAAAAGGTATAAAGAAGGACATTACATACTACTCAAAGGAACCATACAACAACAAGACATAACAATCATAAATATATATGCCCCAAACAATGGTACAGCTATGTTCATCAAACAAGCTCTTCTCAAGTTCAAGAGTCAAATAGATCACAACACAATAATCATGGGAGATTTTGACAAACATCTCTCACCACTGGACAGATCTTCTGAACAAAAGTTTAATAAAGAAACTATAGAACTCAATAACACAATTAATAACTTAGACTTAATTGACATATATAGAATATATCAACCAACATCAAGCAGATACACTTTTTTCTCAGCAACACATGGATCCTTCTAAAAAATAGACCATATATTATGTCACAGGGCAACTCTTAGCAAATACAAAGGAGTAGAGATACTACCATGCATTTTATCTGATCATAATGGAATGAAATTGGAAATCAATGATAAAATTAGGAAGAAAAATTCCTACATCACATGAAAAATGAACAATATGCTACTGAATGAACAATGGGTTACAGAAGACATCAAGGAGGAAATTAAAAATTTCTTAGAGGTAAATGAAAACTCAGACACAACATATTGAAATCTCTGGGACCCTATGAAAGCAGTACTAAAAGGAAAATTCATTGTATGGAGTTCATTCCTTAAAAGAAGAAAAAGCCACAAATAAATGACCTCACACTACATCTCAAAGCCCTAGAAAAAGAAGAACAAATCAGGAGCAAATGCAGCAGAAGGCAAGAAATAATTAAAATCAGAGCTGAAATCAATGAAATCGAAACAAAAGAAACAATTGAAAAAATTGACAAAACTAAAAGTTGGCTCTTTGAAAAAATAAATAAGATTGACAGACCCTTAGCTATGCTAATGAAGAGAAGAAGAGAGAGAACCCAAATTACTGGCATATGGGACAAAAAAGGCAATATTACAATAGACACTACAGAAATACAGAAGATAATTAGAAATTATTTTGAAATTGTATACTCTAATAACTATAATATACTCTTCAGACATCCAAGTCCTCAGAATCCTTATTCATGCAACGTACTTGGTTTCACCTATGTTGGGGATCTGAGGGCAGGGGGATAAAGAGGTAGATGAAGAAAAAACGAAAAAAAAATCTCAAAGGAAGAAACAAAGATTGTTTTGGTTGGAGATCAGTATCATTCCTGCTTCCCTTCCCATCCAATAAGTGTAGTGTCTATTGTTACCTGGTATCTCCACCTTCAAAATGGTGAATGTTACCAGGGTGAGAGGATTGATCTTGGATGCAGGACACCTGGAGGTGGGGTGTGGCACCCACTGATCACTGAAGGGAGACTACACCTCAAGGATCTCTGTGGGACATGCTCATGTGATGTGGGCACCTGGTCCTATCTCCATATCTCACTTGTGGATCTCACAATTCCTGGTCTCTATGTTAGTCTCTAAAAGGTCTATCACCCTCTCCCTTTCTACTTCCTAATAAGGGACCTTTCTCTGGAGGTCTTGTGTGTTGCCCTTTGGTGGCTGCACATCTGTTGCAGAGAGCTGTTTTGTATTGGGCAGTCATTGCCAATACAGTTAGCAGGTGCTGGGGAAAGGGGAGAATTAGAAATTATGGGTAACTGATAAGCTGGAGTTCCAAACTGTGAATTGCCCCCACTAAAGATGATAATGAAGGTGACCCAAGATGGAGGTGGCTGCTTTTAGCAATGGAGTGTCGGGTTGGGTGGGGGGAGGCTGGAGATGGCATTGGGTAGTGTATTCAGAGGTGAGCTCTGTGGCATGCAGGGTTGTGGCTGTCAGCTCAGAACCTGTAAGATGTCCCCTGGTGCAGGCAGGCTACCATGTGTAGGGAACTATCTCAGTTGCTGCAGAGTCTCAAAATGGAGGTGACCAGGGGAGACCCACATTGGTAGATGGGGGTCCTCACTGGAGTGGCAGCCAGTGTTTCTGCACATGGGTAGCAGCTGGGTGTCCTGTGTGGGAACAGCGCCCGGGATTTCTGCTCAGGTGGGAGGTCAAAAGTTCTACACAAATGCTGGTGCCTATGGTCCCGCTGGGGTACTGGTAGTCCTGTGTTGGCAAGTAGTTGGGAATCCTACTCTGAAGCTGAGGCCTGGAGCCCTGCACAGGCACCCCACCATGCTTCCTGTGTGGGGTAACCTCTACAGCTCACAGAGAAGCAGTAGTCTTACTACTTGAGCCCCAGGTCATGGTGTGACACAGAATGCTGCCTCCCTCTCCTTGTTGTTTCTTTTCTAATGTGAACATATACAAAATTTTCAGCAATAAATATAAGACCTGAAAGTTGAGTTGTAAAATATCCCACATCCAAGCCTGGCCCCAGGAAAACTTCAAAGCAGGTGAAAATGAATCTTGGGAATCCACCCACTCACATTTTCTGCCTCTCTTCTCCTGGAATATCACCACCAACTACTCTGAGCTGATGCTCTCCCAGCAGCCTACAGCAGTCCATTGGAGAACCAGCATATAGTCTAACCTACAGTCCAATTCATACCTGTCTGGGTAGAAGCACCATGGGACTTTGCAGGAAATTGATTAATGACAATCAGGAAGCCCCAAGAGTGAAATTTAAAATTATAAGACTAAAAATTGGAGAAAGTGAGGTAAGAGGTAATATATTTTATTACATATTTAAATCCTCATCAATAAATTTGGAGAAAAAGTATCAAGCAGGTTAAATATCTACTGAAGACTTCTTTCCAAAGTCTGCTTTCTTATTCGTCTTGTCCCTGCCACTCTGAACCTGTGTCAATACCTTATAGGAATGCCTATATTTTCTAAAGAAAGAAGTAAAGACATCTAAATATTACTAAACTATTACTCAGCAGCTTTCTATATCTACTATGACAGTTTGGGTAAAAGCATGGCTATTTCATAACTGTTCATTTCTAAGTGATAAATGAAACAGATAATGACTGGGATCTGCATTTGAAACCAAGGTCTAAATTCTCTCCAAAAGTCAAAGATATCAGATCTTAACATAAGACTTAGTTTTGAGTTAATGACATAAGTGAACCCAGACAACAACCAGTGCTGACATAAAGACATCAAAACCTTGACTGTGGGTTTTTTTCAAGAAGGCAGAATAGAGTAGGTGGATTTCCTCTTCCATGGCATGAATCCAAGAAAGCTCACAGGCAGGCAGCTTCACAGCAAGGTGGGTGAAAAAAAGCATTGGGGGAATTTACTTGGATTTAAATACTGGACATGCAAAGCAGATGAGGGACTCAGGAGATTGTATATAATAAAAATAAGAAAGAAATCCAGCTTCATAGTCACTGCTGAGGCTGACATCACCAGCCAGAGTGGTTCCTCTGCAAGTAAAGTGTAGGGATAAGGGAATTAAAGGAACATGCATTTTTAGGGGGCCTGAGGTGTGTCTGGGTAGGGAGAGTTCAGAGATCAAAGACACTGCCCAACTAAACTGAAAGGCATGCTGCACAATATCCTTGTGAGGGGAAGAAGTCACATCTCTCCCAGCTGCCTATGGAGGACAGAGAAAAAAAACCATTTTGCAGCTACTGCACAGGGCTGGCAGCTGGGGGAGCTGATTCCTGGCAAACTCACACTGCATGACATAGAGTGTGCTTAAGTAACCAGGAGAAAATCAAATGCAGAGAAGGGTTTGCATATGAAGATAATGATCATGGAAACCCACCTAGCTTCCTCCCACCACTTCCAACAGACTCAACTCATAGGCAAAGACATCCACAGACTGAAGGTTCAAGGATGGGAAAAAAAACATATCATTCACCTGGATCTCATAAACAAGCTCATATCAGATAAAGTGGACTTTAAGCCAAAGTTAGTCAGAGGGACAAAGGAGGACATTTCATGCTGCTTAAGGGAATTATACATCAACAAGACATACAGTCATAAATATTTATGCCCGAAATAATGGACCATCTACATATATCTAACAAACCCTTCTAAATTTCAAGAATCAAATAGACCACAACACAATAATATGGGGTGACTTTAACATGCCTCTCTCATCACTGGATATATCCTCCCCTCCAGAAGAAAACCTAAATAAAGAAGCTACAGAACCAAAAAAAAAAATACAATTCATAATTTAGATTTAACAGACATATGTAGATTATTTCATTCATCCATGACCAAATACACTTTCTTCTCAGCAGTGCATGGATCCCTCTCTAAAATAGACCATATTTTAGGCCACAAAACATCTCATTCTATCAGATCATAATGAAAAGAAATTAAAAATCAATGATAAAAAATTGAAGCTGCTCTAACACATGAAGAATAAGCAATACACTATTGAACGACATATAGATACCAAAAGAAATCAGGGTTAAATAAAAAAAAACACTTAAAGATAAATGACAATAGCAACAAAACTTATTAAAATATCTGTATAGGCCATGCTAATAGGAAATTTCATTATATTGAACTCATTCATTAAAACAATAAAAAGTCACTCAATAAATAAGTTAACATTATATTCAAAGCTTACAAAAAGAAGAACAATCAGGAGGCTGAGGCAGGAAGATTGTGAGTTCAAAGCCAGTCTCAGAAACTTAGCAAGGCACTTACCAACTCAGCAAGACCTTGTCTCTAAATAAAAAAAATCTGTAAAATGGGTCAGAGATGTGGCTCAATGGTTAAGCACCCCCGAGATCCATGCCCAGTACCAAAAATAAATAAATAAATAAATAAGGAACAAATAAACACCAAAAGTAGTAGAAGACAGGAAAGACAGAAAAAGATCTTTAAAAATCAGAGCCAAAAATCAATGAAATTAAAACAAAAACAAATAAATATCAATAAAACAAAATTTGATGAAATTTGGTTTTTTGAAAAAAATAAAGAAAATTGATAAACCCTTAGCCAAGCTAACAAAGAGAGAGAATTCTCAAATTATTAAAATTGGGGATGAAAAAGGAAATTTGACAGACAAATATCATACTGAAATATGATAATCAGAAAGTATTTTGAAAATTTATACTTCAATAAAATAGAAAATTTTGAAGACATCAACCAATTTCTAGATATCTGGGACCTATGACCTACCCAAATTGAATGGTGAGGACATAGAAAATTTAAGCAGATCAATTTCAATAATGAAATTGAAGACACCATCAAAAGTCTACCAACAAAGAAAAACCCAGAACCAGACAGATTCTCAGTTGAGTTCTCCCAAGACCATCAAAGAAGAACTCCAATCCTCTTCATTCTATAAAGATAGGATTACCCTGATTCCAAAAACAGTCAAAGACATATTAAGGAATGAAAATTTCAGACCAATATCCCTGATGAACACAGATGCAAAAATTCTTAATAAAATACTGTCAACTCATATACAAAAACATATTAAAAAGCAGTGCACCACAATCAAGTGATATTCAATCCAGGGAAGCAAGGTTGGTTCAACACACATAAATCAATAAATGTAATTCATCATATCAATAGACTTAAAAACAAGAAACATATGATCATCTCAATAGATGCAGGAAAAATTGAACAAAATACAGCATCAATTCATGTTCAAAACACTAGAAAAACTAGGGATAGTGGGGATGTACCTCAACATTATAAAGGATATATCACATTAAAACCAAGGCCAACATTCTTTTTTAAAAAAAAAAAATCTTTATTTATTTATGTGTTTTTAGTTTTAGGTGGACACATTATTTTGTTTTTACGTGGTGCTGAGGATTGAATCCAGTGCCCCATGCATGTCAGCAAGCACTCCACCACTGAGCCACAACTCCAGCCCCAAGGCCAACATTCTAAATGGAGAAAAATTTAAAGAATTCCCTTTAAAAGATGGAACTAGACAAGCATGTCCTCTTTCACCATTTCTATTCAACACAGTCCTGGAAACTCTAGCCAGAGCAATTAAGCAAACCAAAGAAATTAAAAGATTAAGAATAGGAAAAGAAGAACTCAAACTATCCCTCTTTGCTGATGACATGATTCTATATTTAGAAGCCCCCAAAACTCCACTAGAAAACTTCTAGAATGCATAAACAAATTCAGTAAATAGCAGGATATAAAATTACCACCCATAAATCAATTGCATTCCTATACACTCACCTGAAAAAGAAATTAGGAAAACCATCCCATTCATAATACCCTCAAAAAATATTTAGGAATCAATCTAACAAAAGAGGTAAAATACTTCTACAATGAAAACTACAGAACACTAAAGAAACAAATTGAAGAAGACCTTAGAAAATAGAATGATCTTCCATGTTCTTGGATAGGCAGAATTAATATTGTCAAAGTGACCATACTACCAAGAGTGCTAGAAAGATTTAATGGAATCCCCATTAGAATTACAATAACAATCCAAATGTAAATAGAGAAAGCAGTTACGAAATTCATGTGGAAAAATAAGGAGCCTAAAATAGCCACAGTGATTCTTAGCAAGAAAAGTGAAGAAGAAGCCATCACTATATAAGGACAATATACTACAGAGGCATAGTAACAAAAACAAAATGGTATTGGTACCAAAATAGACATGAAGACCAAAGAAATAGAATAGAAGACAGAGATACAAACCCACATAAACACAATAAATATAAATGCCCTTTATATTTCCTACTGGAGGAACTGTTTGTGATTATAGTGGCTGAGAATAGTGTAGTATACATTTCATACTGAACTTTATTAACCAATGTTGACTAAAATAAGAATACTATTGTATTATTATTTCAAATAAAATACATGTATATTCATTTGTTCATAAAATAAACCTTATTAATAGTGTAAAGATAATATGATCCCACCTTGATAATTTCAATAACTAGAACCAGCTCAGTTTGGCATGTTAGGGTTACCATGTCATAGTGCTCACAAATACAGATATGCTGTTGGTAATGAAACAAATTAAATCTTTGAAACTAATATGTCAGTTAACAAAATAAATTGGTAAATGTGACTGGATGAAATGTGAATTTCTGACAAATAAGCACTGAAATACCTAAAATGTATTAAATTATCATTTTAAACATCTTTTTGATGATACAAAGAATACTGTAAAATTATTTCATAAAAAGTGAACATTTAGACTGACAGGAACATGAGCATAAACTTCTTCCTAAAATGAAGCTTAGCAATGACAGTGGATGAGACTCTTGTATACATTGGCACTGACTGAATTTCAATGCTAACAGTTTCTGCCACATCTTTTCAAGGGCTTGGCTCAGTTGAATTCAAATTTTAAAGCTCAGCATTGTCAATATGCCCTTCTTAAGAGTCAGCAATAAGTCCAACTTCATGACTAATGATCACATTTTATACATTTTCTTAAGAAGTATGGGAATATATACAGCCAAGAAAACCATGAAGCACATGTACTCCACATATAAAGTATAATTTCAAGGGCTTCAGAGGGAAAATTAAACTTTTCTTAGCTTGTAAGCAAAAACTGTGATGTGGAAAACCTATTTTCCATAACAGACTGGTCAGCGACCAACACAAGACTGTTTAACAGTTAGAATTAGTAACATGCCCATTAAAGTGGTATGTCCTCTCATCTGTAGGAGACTAGTAATGCATAATCCTACAAATGTGATGGTTACTCTTTATGACTGAAAACACACTGAATATACTGTATTCTGTAAGAGATGGTTTTCTAAAACCTGTGGAAAAGAGACACATTAGACTGTCTAAGAAACACAGAGGTTTGAAGACAGTGAAGTCTGAAAAAAGACTTGGAGAGCAATTGATAGATGAGGGCCAAGATAAATTAAGGAAAGGGAGGATGGCACCCTGAGGACGCTGCATAACTATACCTGGACACCAGACCTAGGGTTATATCTGAAAAGGAGAATGTGGGACCTGTTATGGGAAAAGGGATTCTCCATTTCCAATGCCAATATACCTCCCAGAGGACAGGGTCTAGATTCCTCAGGCCTCTGGCACAGGAATGTGTATTCCTATAATACTGGCAATCCAGTAGTATAGATTAGAAATGTAGTTAAAAGTATAATAAAATGAAGAAGCAAAACATGCTCTTTCAGCCACTGAAACACATACTTAACTCTTATATTTACTACCTATGCTGCTGGTTTGGACAAGACATAACCTGTATAGATAATATACTCACAGTTTGCTGTAAGGATTGGATTCATCTGTTTAAGAATACTATCAGAATATCTGATTTTGATAATAACAGTTGGTGATAATTTAGAGAAATTGGTCTTCCAATAAATTTTTGTGGAATGTAAAAAAAAAAAAAGAACATCTGGCATTCAACAAATTCACCTTCTTTATTTCTTCCCTTTTCCTTCTCCTTCTCCTTCTTCTTGTCTCTGGCTTAAAGCAGTCACACTCTATATCTCTGGCCAAGGAAATTAATCTCCTATGCCTCAGCTTCCTTTTCTGCATTGAAAGACCTAGTAAGTCTTTAAATATACTTTCCTTTATGAATCTATGATATGTAAAATGTACCTCAATGTTTGTAAGAGTGTCTTATTTACATATTTAATATGTAAGGTATACATAATCATTACTGCAATTCTATTATACTGTGTTGATTGCTGTTAAATTTTAGCTATTATTAATTGGACAAAAACTTGTAAACTACTTTGTGGTTGATGAGACCTAGTAAACACATTCTCAGTGAACTTACATATAGGACTTTGAGTATTTTTAGGCTTTCACCCCATCCTGACCTCCTCAAAGTGCTTTGCCATCTACTCCCTCTCTCTGGAGGGGCCAGTTAAGTATTAGCAGCCTCCATATGTCACTTCAGCTGAGGCAGGTGAACTGAGCCTTTGCCCAAGTTCCTGGTTCCTTCAGAAGCTGCAAGAGTTGGTTTAGCACACAGGAGTTCCCAGTCCCCAAGCCTGTGCTCACTCCTTTCAGTCAACACCAGGACTGTTTCCAGTAAGAAATTACGCACAGCAGTACTTTCATTTTTTATTGTTTAAAGATTTCAGGGATGAGGGATGATTAAATGTGCATTCTGTAAGATATAAAAGTATATAGAAAACACTCAAGGGAACTCATTAAAACATATAGACTTTGAGTTTATATTATAACATATTTATATTATAATATATTAAATTATATTTGTATTATATTATAAACTCAAAATTCATTGAGTTTCTATTCTTATAGAGAAAACTATATAGCTATTTGGGGACAAGTGCATGGAGTACTGCATATGTGGCATATGTTAATGGTGCCTGACTGGCAAGCCACTCTCCTTGTGCTGGGCACATGAGGGCCAGGCTGCTTACCCTGTAGGCACGGTGCCCTGGGCTTGAGGCCACATGTTGTGGTCTCAGGGGATGCTTACCCCATAGGCACAGCCCCCTGAGCATCAGGCCACATGTACGGCCCACTCCTTAATTGGTAAGGACAGTTGGCCAAAACTTGTATTGGTGCCTATAATCTGCTTAACTACTGCCCGAATATACATACATGGTAACTACGCAATAAAATCAGACCTGCTTCCAGCTTGGTCTCCAGAGGTCTTGATTAGTGACTCCACAGCCACACTCTACCCTGTCCTATGGACCTCCCCACTGGACAAGACAGAGGCCACGTATAGCTAAACTTGTGGATAATAAAACCATGGAACTGAAATGTATGACTAAATAACAAGGAGCACATGTACCAGGGACTACCACCTCAGGATGACTTGCACTTCTACTGTTGAAGAATATCTGTGCCCTCATGATGGGGTAATTCACCTATCAGGTATTGAGCCCATTAATTAATTCCTGTCACCTTCTCTTCAGGTCATGTAAAAATACCAGTTACCATCTATTGGGCAGGGGGTTGGTAATGCCTGATCTCACATCCATTTGTGGTCACATTTACCAACTACAGACTTGCCCCTAGGTTGAGCCCACACAGAATTAAAGAGCACGTGAGGTACTGGAATGAGTCAGAAAAGATAAATCCCTCCCAGAAATTCATATTTTTTGTTGTGGTGGTTTGATTTACTATACTGCTCAGTGGAAGTTATTCACCCTGAAAGCATTAACCCACCTACACAAAGCCCTGAGCCATGAAGGATTTGGTTCAGGCTTGAAGTTTGTTAAAACAGCACCCTGAAAGCAAGTTTAGGTATCAGGTTTTCCAGAAAGTTTCCAGCTAGTGGCAACTTGAGAAGGTAAAATGAAAGTCTTCAAGCTTTGTTATTCTCATGTGATATAAGAATTGCAAACATCAACATTACCTGAGAGCTTTCAGAATGCAGAATGTGAGATCCCACCAAATAGCTATGACAACCATATCTCACCTGCACCATTGCTGTCACCGTTGCCCTCTCATTCCTTCTGGCCCTCGTTCAGTACAGTCAATCTGAATCATCTTTTGGAGAGGCGGGTAGGAGGGTACCAGGAATTGAACTCAGGAGACCCAGTAGTGTTTAACAACTGTGCAACATCCTCAGCCCTTTTTATTTTGAAGCAGGATCTCACTAAGTTACTTAGGGCTTCACTAAATTACTGAGGCTGCTTTGAATTTCTGATCCTCCTGCCTTAGCTTCCCGAGTTGCTGGGATGACAGGCATCTGCCATCACACCCAGCAAATAAAATCATACCATTTTTCAGTACAAATAAAATCATACAATTTCCTCATAAGTCACATGCCCATTCCTAAATTATTCTTCCCCACCTTTTAGAACTATGATAAATTTTTCATAGCACTGTTCATCCTCTCCACCAATCTTATGCAATTTTACATTTGTGTGATTATTTTATTAATACCTGAATAGAATCCATACTGTTCTTCAATCGCCGTAATACCCCCAGTATGTCTGTCACATAAAAGAACCCAATATATATTCTCTAATGAATTATTGTTCTTATATGTAAAATTATCAGAGTGAGATACTAAAAAAGTTAATCCTGCAATCTTGATCCCTGCCCCCAAAAAAAGTCTAATGCTGAAAGTGGAAGTCCAATGACTTCAAAGTCCCTTCTTGATTATCTAATCTGTGTTTCTGAAAGGCTACCAAAAACAAAAGAGAAATCACTTCCTTATCATGCTCTGGGAAAAGTGACACAGGAAAAAGTGTGTGAAAACTCTCAAGGGAAAGTTGAGGGGAACTCTGGCTGATCGTGAAGATGGAGAGCAGGATGTATTCAAAAAGAAGAGGAAAAATTCAAAGAGGGCTCAGTAAAATATGAACTGGGTTTCAATGTCAACCAGATACATCTATCCCCCAAGGAAGGGAGTCACCTCCTAGGACTTTGAACTGGGAAGAGCAAGAAACAGAACAACTCAAAAGAATGACAATAAGAGCAACAAGAAGGCAGGAGGCACCTATTTCAGAGAAGTCCAAACTCCCCAAATTTAGAGCCACTAAGAACCCTCTTGGCAGACTTTCAAAAGATCAAAACATTGGCAGAAGGGGAGAAGGATTTGCCAGAATAATATACCAAACACTGACAAGAAATCTATGCTATTTAAGCATACTCATATAAAAATACAGTTGTTGTGGGACAGGTCACTCAGAAAACTCACCAAGTCCCAAGTTTGTCCAAAGTGAACAGTCTTTATTCCAACTGGTTGGGACTGCTTCCCACAGGATCAAATTGTCTCTGCAGAAAGCAGCCCCAAGCCTGAGCATTTTAGAATATTTAAAAGCAAAACCCACATCCCGGTTGATGTAGCTGCAAACAAGCAGGTACAGAAGCTGAATTGGGCAGTTAGCAAGACAATGCAACGAGTACATTTATATTTCCCACAGGCCTTTCCAAGTTGGCATATCAGCAAGCAAGAAGAAGGAAAGTGGATCAAAATGACTCCAGTTCAGTACAAGTTAGAGAATGGTTACTAATGCCTAGACAATCAATCTCTGACAAGGTACATTTGCCCAAGAAAAATGGAAACCAAAGAGAATGATTTTACATAAGAATTGCTATTTTGTGTTGCCAAGTATACTATTCTAGGTAACTCTTAATGGGTACAGAGGCAGGGCTTTCCCATGGGAGAAGCATTTTTTTACATGATATGGAGTCCCAGGGTAAAATGGAGTCTGTTTGGTCATTGCCTGGTCCATAACACTGTAAGAGTTCTTGCCCCAAGAGGGGAATATTAACAGCCCTGCCATATCTCATAATACAGTAACACCTGGAGAGTGAAGTAATACACTAACATGAGTATCTCCAACCCCAATGGATGTTAAACCATATAACATCTTTATTTTTAAGGGTTTTTTTAGCTGAAAAAAAAACCCTGACGATTCAGCCAATATAAATGTAGCAATATGAAAGAGGATACTTTCATCAGTTAAAGAATAGTGGATATTCCTCCTGAAAAGAAATCAAAGCTAGGATTTTTTTTTTTCATTTTAAAACAGGGTATGAAGAAAATTTGTTGTAAGTGAAAGATCCCACTTAAACTAGATGTTTTCTCCTCCTTCATTTCCAGAACCTATCAAGATTGTAGTGAAGGAATAACAAACAGGGCTATATCTATAATAGGAAACAATATGTTCAGGGATATGGGCATAGATGACTTAACTATACCTGTAGAATGATTTTTTTTCAAAAAAAGTTAGCATCTTGGAAAGGATGCAGGTAGAAACGAAAGAATAGATGGAAGGAAAGGTGGGGGTTAATAGATTCATTATGTAAAGCAGGGAGTCAGGAAATGCTGTCTAAAGTTAATAAAACAAGAAATAGAAGCCATATGAAAATGTGTAAGTTTATAGTGACATGATTATCAAAAAAGATAGGGAAAAATAGAGTTGAAAGATGGAGTAAGAGAGCAAAATCCTCATATGTTACCTATTATCTGCCATAGCAAGGACACAGATAAAGTTTAAAGAAAACTCAAAACTGTGGTCTCTGCATTTTTACTTAGAGAGATAAAACAATAAGCATAGGATTCTCTGGCAGTGAGATAGGATGGGGTGAGTGGGACTCCGGATTAATACATTTCCTGTTTTACAAAAAGTACAACAAAGATTGTCCAAACCTTCTACACACAGTTGTAGGGTTTTTAAACTATGTTGTCTTGTAAAGTTTTGTAAAATTCATAACATAAAATACTCTTTTAAAAACTTCAATAAACCAACTTTAGAAGTACCAGTATAAGGAAATAATTCATATCTTTGCTTACAGACAATTTTAGACAATTATATGTGAGGTTCTAAGTGGGGTGCATTTCATGCCAAAAATAAGATAGGGACACTCTTTCTCATGCTAACATTGCCTCCCTTCATTTACTGGAACATCTATCCTACCATTGGTCTCCCTTATATCCCACATGCCCCTACCCCACTTTCTTCTTCTATGGTATACTAAAAGGAGTATCAATTGGGAATAAAACATCTTGTTTTAGGTTATAGTTTTGCTATTCATGCTCTGTGTAGCTAGGGTCAAGCTAGTTCTCTTAATGAAAAAGCAGTGTCTCCCTCACTAGTAATCTTTCAGAACTAAATGATACAATATATATTTGAATGCACAAATATGTGGATGCAGTATTTTCCACATAGTAATTATTCAATAAATAGACATTCTCACTGAGAAAGAATAATGAAGAGCACATAGTAACATAATCCAAACAAAATTTTTGGAATTTCAGATATTATACTTTCCATTACCTTCTGTGATTCCCAAGCTCTTTTCATCCAAAAACCTAGGGAAACTCTGGAATTTATATTGTAGTAACCAGATCACCACACTTTTGCATCTGTAAATGTCTAGTTTGCAGACAATCATTGTGCATACATTGATTTACTGTTTGCATTTGTTTAGACCATGAAAGCACTTTCAGGACAGGAAGTATGCCTTATATTTCTTAAGAGTTCTCAGAATCTAGCAATAGACCATTCAGTGGACAGCTGATCAAGAGAGGTTATGCTACTAGTTTCATTTCAGATTCTTGAGACTGAGGCTTTATGCACAATTAGAAAAACACACTTAGAAAAAAAATCTGAGTTAACCAAATCCAGTGTACAGCTTATAATGAAATAACATTTTTATTGTTAAAATTGTGAGAAATGTATGTGGCAGATAGCTGTTATCTACCACTATCTGAATTGAAACAGATTGTTTCTTACATATTTAGGAGGCCAATTGCCAGGGTTAGTTGCAAAAGAACTTGTTTATTTTGCTCAAAAAAGTCATTTTATCACTTACAATGTCTGCCATTTTGTCACTGCAATATCATTAGTAGGGACTGACAGGATACTTTGGTATCTACCAGTTCTCTCTGAAATTAAAAGTACATATTGGAGGTTAAAAGATATGTTAAATTTGTCAACTGACACCTTTGGGGTATGTTGATGGGCTCCAAATATTAGGCAATTCATACACTGGGGTCACAGCCTCTGCATCTGTGATGGGAAAGCCAAGTTCCCAGGGCCAGGTCCTCAGGTTTGTCTCTGTTCTCTCCCCTCAGAAATGAGGATTACTCTGTGAGTGTTGGCAATGAATGACTGAGCCATCAGTTTTACTGAATCTTTCTGGATGTACATTTCATAGTAAACCTAACCTCTAGGACACTATGAAATTAATGATATCATGGGGAAAGTGCAGTGAACTTTGGAGGATGAGTCACTCTGTCCTCTATGAGCTGAGCTGGTGGTGCTGTCCACTCATAGCCTTATGCTTCAATGGACTTCTCAAATCAACTTCTCAGAAGCAAGGGTTTTTTTTTTTGTTTTGTTTTCTGGCCCGGATTTCATTAGAACATCCATATAACTAATATTAAAATAGAGCTTTCTCATCTTCACAAATTTTCCAAAGATCATTCTAAAATAATGTTTTTGGAGATAAACAATAAAAGGACTTTTTCAGATTTGGTGGTGAGAGTTAGGCAAAAAGAGAAGAAGGAAGCATCAGAAAATGTCTTGACTAGTACTACTGGAATCTAAACAAAACAGATTCTACCAGAACGTGTTTATGATGGTTTATTTCCTTATTCCACAAATGTTAATGGAACACTAATTACATTTTAGGCATTGTTATAAACACCAGGGGTTAATAAAAAGAAAATCATAGTTAGTCCTGGATATCATGGAACTTGTAGTCTAGTGAGGAATGTAAGTTAAAAACTATATATATGTTATAGTTTGGGTATGTGGTGTCCTCTAAAAGCTCACATGTGGGATGATTCGAGAATAATCAGAGGTTAAATTATTAGATTATAAGAGTCGTATCTTAATCAGTGGATTAATCCATTTGATGCAATAATAATTTGAATGGTTTAATGGATGGTAACTGTAGGCAAGTAGCATGTGGCTGAAGGAGGTAGGTCATTAGGGTTTATATTTTGTCCGTGGAAAATAAAACTTGTTCTCTCTCTCTCTATCTCTCAATCTCTCTCTCTCTCTCTCTCTCTCTCTCTCTCTCTCTCTCTCTCCCCCCCCTTCCTGGCCATCATAAACTGAGCATCTTTGCTCCACCATGATGTTCTGCCTCATCTTGAGCCTAAATCAATGGAGTCAACCAACCATAGACTGAACCAATGAAATGGGAAGCGCAAAATGAACTTTTTCTCCTATCAGCTGTTCTTGTCAGGTATTTTGGTCAAAGCAATGAAAAGCTAATATACATATAACATATGTATGTAATGTATATGTTATATATATGTATAGGTTATATGTAACATATAAAATGATATATATGATATATATCAAATTTATAGTGTGTGTATATATAATATTTTATATACACACATATATAAAATATGTTAGGTAGTTACAAGGGCTTTACAGATTAACCAAAAAGGATAGAGGTAAAAAGAGCTTGAGGAGGTATTATTTTACTTAGAGTGGTCAGGACAGTTGTCTCTGATAAAGGTGCTACTTGAGGATTTAAACAAAGTAATGATCAGAGTAAAGCATATTCCAGCCTGAGAGAATAACAACTGTAAAGGCCCTTATGTTAGCTTGGTATATTCCAAGAACATCAAGAAGGCCAGTAGTCAGACTACAGTAGAATGAGCAAAAGACAGAATGCTGAAGATAAGGCTACAGAAGTGGAAGGAAATTAGATCATACTAGGAGGCCATTGGGCTTCCTTCCAGGTTAAAGAGAGAAGCTTCCAAAAGGCAGGAGCAGAGATGTGTCATGATATAATGCATGTGTTTAAAAGATCATTTCAGCTTCAAGGAGGAGAAGATATTTAAAGACAAGCTTAGAAGCAGGAAGACAACTGGGAAGCTACATCAAGAATCCATGAGAGGGCTGGGGATGTGGCTCAAGCAGTAACGTGCTTGCCTGGCATACACAAGGTGCTGGTTTCGATCCTCAGCACCACATAAAAATAAAATAAAGATGTGGTGTCCACTGAAAAATAAATATTAAAATCTCTCTCTCTCTCTCTCTCTCTCTCTCTCTCTCTCTCTCTCTCTCCCCTCTCTCTTTAAAAAAAAAGAATCCATGAGAGGGATGACAGTGGTTTGATACACAATGACAGAGAAGGAGGTAGATTTAGACAGATTCTGCATATACTACAAAGGATTTGACAATGTAACAATTATGTGGTATAAGACTAAGAGGCCAAAGTTGCTGGCCTGAGAAAATGAAGAAGAATGTTGATACTTTCTGTGATAAAGAAAAGTGTGAGGGGTAAAGTTTGGATATTAAAAAAACACATAAAAACAACAGCTTTGTTTTGTACATATTAACCATCCTGGTAAGCATGTATTATGGTACTACAAGACAAGAAAAGGAAGGTGTGTGGATAGAGAAGAGATCTCAGGTCAAAAATTGGGAAAAAAAAATTAGTTAAGATTTCATTTAAACTACCTGTAACTGAGAAGAAATATAAGATATAAATATAAAAATAACCAATGAATAAAATATCACCTCTAATTAGATGTGCTTAAGTTTAAAAACATATAAATGAAAATTATATTACATTTTATAATTGATTCCAATGTAAATAAATGAATAAGTAATATAAATAAATATTAAAAAATAAAATGGTATATTAAATGCACTTTCCAACTAAAGAGAACATTGTAAAAATGTTTATACGCATAGAGGGTTGCTCATGGTTGAAACTGGTAATTGATTGTTATTAATGCCATTAAAGAAATAAAGTCAGTAATATTTATTATAAAGACAGTTTAATATTATATATTTCCTTCATTTGAAGTGACAACAATATGACTCTCCTGAGATAACAGCTTAAGAGTTTGCTTTTCCAATCATTAGCAGGAAGTGAAGCAGGTGGCATCGCTATACCAGACATTAAACTATACTACAGAGCAATAGTAACAAAAACAGCATGGTATTGGCACGAAACAGACTGTGAGACCAGTGGCACAAAATAGATGACACAGAGACTAACCCACAACATTAAAATTATCTTATATTAGACAAAGGTGCCAAAAACATGCATTGGAGAAAAGATAGCATCTTCAACAAATGGTGCTAGGAAAACTGGAAATTGTACGCAACAAAATGAAATTAAACCCCTATCTCTCACCTCACAATACTTAACTTAAAATGGATCAAGGACTTGGAATTAAACCAGAGACTCTGCATCTAATAGAAGAAAAAGTAGGTCCTAATCTTTATCATGTGGGGACTAGGCCTCAACTTCCTTAATAAGACTCCTATAGCGCAAGAATTAAGAACAAGAATCAATAATTGGGATGGAATCAAACTAAAAGGTTTCTTCTCAAGAAAAGAAACAATCTGTGAGGTTTGCTCCTGGGACAAATTTTTACCCCTCACACATCAGATAGAGCACTCATCTCTAGGACATATGAAGAACTCAAAAAGCTAAGCACTAAAATAATCATCATTATCATCATCATCCAATCAACAAATAGGTCAAGGACCTGAACAGACACTTCTCAGAAGAGGATATATAATCAATCAACAAATATATGAAAAAATGCTCATCATCTCTAGCAATCAGAGAATGCCAATCAAAACTACTCTAAGATATCATCTCACTCCAGTCAGAATGGTAGGTATTATGAAGACAAATAACAATAAGTGTTGGAGAGGATGTGGGGGAAAAGGCACATTCATACATTGCTAGTGGGACTGCAAATTGGTGCAGCCAATATGGAAAGCATTATGGAGATTCCTTGGAAATCTGGGAATGGAACCACCATTTGACCAAGTGATCCCTCTCCTCAGACTATACCCAAAGGACTTAAAGCCAGCATACTACAGGGACACAGCCACATCAATGTTTATAGCAGCACAATTCACATTAGCTAAACTGTGGAACCAACCTAGATGCCCCTCAGTGGATGAATGGATTTTTTAAAATGTGGCATATACACACAATGGAATTTTACTCAGCATTAAAAGAGGATAAAATCATAGCATTTGCAGGTAAATGGATGGCGCTGGAAAAGATAATGCTAAGTGAAGTTAGCCAATCCCCCCCAAAAAATGCTGAATGTTTTCTCTGATATAATGAGGCTGACTCATAGTGGGGTAGGGAGGGGGAACATGGGACGATTAGATGAACTCTAGATAGGGAAGAGGGGTGGGAGGGAAAGGGAAGAGGCAGGGGATTAGCAAGGTCAATGGAATGTGAGGGGCATCATTATCCAAAGTACATGTATGAAGACTCAAATTAGGTGGCAACATACTTTATAGGTAAACAGAGATATGAAAACTTATGAAAAATTGTGTGTAATAAGAATTGTAATACAAAAAAAGTACATGTATAAAGGAAAGAATTGGCATGAACATAACTCTATATACAAAGATATGAAAAATTATACTCTATATGTATTATAAGAATTGTAATGTATTCCACTACCATGTATTTAAAAAAATAAAATCAATAAAAATTAAAAAAATAAAAAAGTGTGCTAGCATTTAAAAAAAACAGTTCCCCTTACAAAAACAATATTCATTTCTATATTTTTTCACCAAAAAAGCCAGATAATACCATCAAGGTCACAATAAACTCAATAAATATTTGTTAATAACAAAAAGATTTTGCTTTTCTTGCCAGAGATAGCACAGTATAAATACACATTAATGTGTGTGTGTGTGTGTATATATATACATAACTTTATATACACGTATCCAATATAACTCTCAATATATGAACATACATATATGTACATATACATATATATAAATATATATTCCAATTTAACACTACCATCCATGCTTTCATATGATCATGGCCCTGGGGGCACCACAAGTGAGAGATGAAGAATTGATTTCAGTCTACCAAACAGTACAAGTGTTTCCTCTCAGCACAATTCACAATAGCTAAACTGTGGAACCAACCTAGATGCCTTGCAATAGATGAATGGATTAAAAAATGTGGCATATACACACAATATAATATTAGTCAGCAAAAAAGAGAATAAAATCATGGCATTTGCAGGTAAATGGATGGAGTTAGAGAAGATAATGCTTAGTGAAGTTAGCCAATCCCCCCCAAAAAAACAAATGCCGAATGTTTTCTTTGATATAAGGAGGCTGAGTCATAGTGGGATAGGGAGCAGGAGTATTGGAGGAATAGAGAAACTCTAGGTAGGGCAGAGGGATTGGAGGGGAAGGGAGGGGGCATGGGGTAATTAACGATGGTGGAATTTGATGATCACACGAATTGGTGTGAATATACTATGTATACAACCAGAGATACGAAAAATTGTGCTCTATGTATGTAATAAGAAATGTAATGCATTCTGCTGTCATATATAAATTTTAAAAATTTACATTAAAAAAGAAGATCCCTGTTGAATAATGGAACCATGTTGCAGAGTAAATGCATGATATAATAACTTTTCATGTAAAAATAAATAAATTATACATATTCTAGGTAAATGTATCACTGAATGCATACCAAACAGAAAACAGCGATAACAAAGTGTTTACCTCCTACTAAGATGTGGATGTATGGGTATCTTCAAACTTACAGATATTGTTATAAATTTTTTAACTCAGATAATCATGCATTATATAAATGAGAAGAAATAACTTAAAAATTAACTTCTAGAGGAACATAAAGTCTATTTCAAGGAGTGTAGTGGACATTTAGAACTTAATTTTTTCTGTCAATTATATTTTTCCATGCAATTCACCTACTTGATGCAATCTAGTGAAGCATTCACCCACTACCCTTTTCTTCAGAGAGGCAAGTCCATTACACAATCTGGTATGTCAACATCTTTATCCCTCTGTCCATATTTTTTGTGTCAGAGGTTAACAAATATTTAATATAAGGTCAAACCATGCACTATTTTTTAAGTTATATCAAATTTACTTTAAGATACTATATAAAAACAAACATTTTGCATATGGATAACTACTATGGGATCTTTCCATACATATATGGAACACTCTGCTTATGAGAGCTCTCTTTTTATTTGGCTACTACTTTTGGTTGGATTTCTACTCAGTTGCATCCAAAATAAGAAATACAGGAAGGACATTGCTTAAACAGATATTTTCAATAGAATAAGTCAAATGAAAGAGAAACACTATGAGAAATGATATATTAGGACAGAGTGTTCAAAATTAAAGATGGGTACTATAAGTTATAAAGTAATCACTAAGGTAACAGAAGAAAAATTGTTTCATAAAAATATGAAAAAAGTACATCAAAGTGAACCCTAAGGTAGGATATGAACTCTGGATGATAATGATGTGTCAATTTAGGTCCATTGATTGTAACAAATATACTACTATGATGCAGGATGCTGGTAATAGGGAGACTATGTATGTATAAGAGGAAGGGATATATGTAAATCTCCGTACCTTCCAATCAATTCTTCTGTGAACTTAAAACTGCTGTAAAAAATGTCCTTTAAAAATTCAGTAAACAGATGGTACAAAAAGAAAAAAATAATGATAATATATAGAATAAAGAGAAAACAAATAGCCATAAAGTAGATTTAAACACAACTATAACAAGAATCAAATTATACATAAATGATCTGAATTAGTTTTTTTTACTGCTGCTACAGCAAATTCCTGTAAACTTAGTGACTTAAAACAATGCAAATTTATTATCGAACAATTCAGTATTAATAAGTCAGGCACAGGTCTCATCTCACCCAACTAAAACCAAATTTAGGGCAGGATTTCCTTCTGGAGACTAAAAGGGAATGTGCTTCCTTGCTGACTGGGGTTGTTGACAGAATCCAGGCCCTTGTATATTGTAGGACTGAGATCTCTTAACCTGCTGTCCATTACCTGAGGCCTGTTGGAGCTCCTAAACTGACTATATGCCTTTGCTCATGGTCCCTTCATTCTGTGCTAAAGGCCACCAAAAGTCAGAGTCCCTGTCACACTTTTAAGTCCACCTGCCTCTTCTTCTGCCTCAAAACTCTCTTCTGGGAAATTTTCCCAGAGTTTAGGGCTCATATCCTCCAACGGAGCCCACATGGAGATTTCAGGATCTCCCTTTTTGAAAGTCTGTTGATAACCTGATTCCATCTGAAAACTGAACTAGCATATTTACAGGTCCAGGGATTAGGGCATGGCCATTTTTAGGAGAACATTCATGTGCCTACCACATAGTCTTAAAGACAGACCAGACTGGATGAAAAAGAGAGACCCAACTATATGGTACCTACAGGAAGCCCACTTTAAATACAAAGAAACAATCTGTTAGAAATTTTAAAAAAGAAAAAGAAAGAAAAAAAAAAGAAATGATCAACCACCCTAACCCAAAAAGAGGGTGTCAGCAAAATGGCATTCTAGAGGACTCTACAGGGCTGTCCCTCAAGAAACAGGATTAAAAAAAAAAAAAGGTAAACTTTCAGAATCAGCGGCTTTGAAATTCTGGATGACAGCCAAAAGACTGCAGCAACCAAGCAAGCGGTTCACCAGGAGGACACTCTAGAGAGCCTTGAGGCCCTTCCACTTACCTTGCACCATCCCAACCCCAGCAGTGGCTTTGGAGATTTGAGGCTGTGGACACAGTGTGGGCACCCGGTTCCAGAGGAAGAAGAGCAGAGGGAATTCAGGCTCCACCGGTCTGGGAGTTAGTTCCCTGAAGGACAGTTGCCAGTGGCTTGGCTTTGGTTCCCTTCACCCAGAAGTTTCTCAGGGAGTCTAGAGAATGAGCCACGCAAAGGTCTTTGCTCAAGAATGCTGGAAGGCAGGCTGGCGCGGGGCCTACGGGGCGGGTCTCAAGCCTCCAGCCTAGCGCCCCCTGGCGGGGAAGGAGGGAAAGGCGGCCAGCCGGCAGGGGCGGCACTTAATGGCCGCCCAGGGCGCCAGCGACCGTTTTTCCGTTCAGTCGGGCACCACGCGCTGGAAGCCGTTGCCAGCTGGGAGACCGGCCGCTTTGCTGCCCTCCTGCGCCCCCGCCCCTCCCGCCACCTGCGGGGCGCGGCAACAGCCGGTCTCCAGGACCAAGTTCATGCCTGATGGGACCTGAACCCATGACCCTGAGGGCATCACGAAGCCCGCAGCTAGGAGTTTCCAGAGCCAATAGGGGACTAGGTGCTGTTGGTGAGTAGCTGGCTCTCTCCACATGGGCGGTGCCAGGAGGACAACTGGAGTCGGAGGAGCCTGGCTCAATATACCTTTTCCCCCACAACCTTGTCAGCATTTATTATTGTTTGTATTCTTGATAATTGCCATTCTGATTATAGTAAGATGAAATCTTAGTGTAGTTTTGATCTACATTTCTCTGATTGCTAGAGATGCTGAACATGTTTTTGTACATTTGTTGGCTATTTGTGATTCTTCTTTTGAGAGGTTTCTGTTTAATTCTTTTGCCCATTTATTGATTGGATTTTTGGGTTTTTTTTATTTTTTAAGCTTTTTGCATATTCTGGATATTATTCCCTTATTGGAGAAGTAGTTGGCCAAGATTTTCTCCCATTCTGTATGCTTTAGGCTCTTGATCATTTGCTTTTCTGTAGTAGTTTAATAACATACCACTTGGCTTAATTTCTTGTGCTTTGGGTGTCTTTTTAAGGATGTCACCTAGGCTATGGAGGGTTGACTCTATGTTTTCTTCTAGTAGTTGCAAGGTTACTGATCTAATTCCTGTATCTTTGATTCATTTTGATTTGAGTTTTGTGCAGGGTGAGAGATAGGGTCCTACTTTCATTTTTATATGTATACCTATCTAGTTTCTCCAGCACCATTTGTTAAAAAGTCTGTCTTTTTTCAAAATATATTTTGGCATCCTTGTCAAATATTAAATGGCTGTAGGTAAGTGGATTTATCTCTATTTGTCTCTGTGTCTTCTATTCTGTTCCGTTAGTCTTCATGTTTATTTTTATGCCAGTACCATGCTGTTTTGTTTTTACTACAGCTCTGTAGTATAATTTTACATAAGTTATTGTGATTCCTGCTGCTTTTCTTTTCTTGCCTAGTATGACTTTGGCTATTCTCAGGTTCTTATACTCCAAAGAATTTAAAAATTATTTTTTTCTAATTCTGTGAAGAATGCCATTAGTATTTGATGGAAATTATATTGAATCTGTATATTGCTTTTGGTAGTGTGGCCATTTTTACATTAATTCTGAATATCCAAGGTGTTTTTTCATCTTCTATAGTCTTTTTAAATTTCTTTCTTCCATGTTCTATAGTTTTCATTGTAGAGCTCTTTTATCTCCTTGGTTGGATTATTTCCCAAGTATTTTATTTTATTATTTTTTATTTTTATTTTTGGGTTATTGTAAATGGGATGGTTTTCTTGATCTGTACCTTGGCTGAATCAGTTTTGGACTGTAGGAAAGACATTGATTTATGGGTGTTGATCTTGTATCCTGATATTTTGATGAACTCATTTATAAGCTCTAAAAATCTTTTGATGGAAGTTGTTTTCTATTTGTTTGTTTGTGTGTGTGTGTGTGTGCGTTTTTTGTCTTCTAGATATAGGATTGTGTCATTGGCATACATAGATAGTTTGACTTCTTTTCTTTCCTATCTGTATCCCTTTGATTTCTTTTTATTGATTTCTGATCACTCTGACTAATGTTTTGAGAACTATAATGAATAGGAGTGGTAAAAGTTGACAACCTTTTCTTCTTCCAATTATAGAGGAACTGCTTTTGGGTTTTGTCCATTCAGTATAATGTTGGCTTTTGGTTTGTCATAAATGGCCTTTACAATTCGGAGGTAAGTTCCTTCAACTCTAGCTTCTCCAGTGTTTTTAACATAAATGGGTGTTGGGATTTTGTCAAAGGCCTTTTCTGCATCTATTTAGATGATCATGTGATTGTCATCCTTAATTCTGTTCAAGCTGTGAATTACATTTATTGATTTGTATATATTGAACCAACCTTGTGTCTCTGGAATGAAACCCACTGGATTATCTTTCTTATTTGTTTTTGATGAAGTTTGCTAATGTTTTATTAAGGATCTTTGCATCTATGGTCATCAGGGATGTTGGTCTATAGTTTTCTTTCCTTGATGCATCTTTGATTTTGGAATCAGAGTTATTTATACAGGCTTTATAGAATGTACTTGAGTGTTCCTTCCCTTTAAATTTCATGAGATAATTTGAGAAAGACTGATGTTAGTTCTTCTGCAAATGTCTGATAGAACTCAGTTGAGAATCTATCAGGTCCTGGTCTTTTTTTGTGTGTCAGAGTAAAGCTTTTTAATTGCTAATTCAATTTCAGTACCTGATATTAGTCTGTTTAGGTTTTTTTTATATCTTCCTGATTCAATTTGTAGAGGTCATGTGCCTAAAAATTAGTCCATGTCTTCCAGAGTTTCCATTTTATTGGCATATAAATTTTAAAATAGTTTCTGATAATCATTTGAATTTTAGAAATATCTCTGATGGTATTTATTTTTTCATCTCTAATCTTGTTGACATCTCTGTCTTTCTTTTGGTTAGTTTGAATAAAGGTTTATCTTATCTTTTCAAAGAACCAAATCTTCATTGCATTGACCTTGTATATTATTTTCTTATTTTCAATTTCATTGATTCCAGTTCTGATCTTAGTTATCTCCTATCTTCTACTGTATGGGGAATTAGTTTTTGTTTCTTTTTCTGAGGCCTTGAGATGGATAATAAGCTTATTTTTTTTCAATCTCTATTTTTTAAGTGTAGGCATTCAGTGCTACAAATTTTCTTCTTAGAACTGCTTTCATATTGTCCCAGAAATTTTGATGTGTTGTATCCCTGTTATTGTTCATGTCTAAGAATTTGATTTCTACTCTCATTTCTTCTTTGATTAACTCTTCATTTAAGAAAGTATTGTTAAATCTCCGTGTGTTTATGCAATTTTTATTATTTGTCTTGCTGTTGATTTCTAGTGTCATTCTATTGTGATCTGATAGGATGCATAGGATTATTGAAACATTTTTATATTTGGTAACATTTGCTTTGTGGCCTAGAATATGATCTATTTTGGGAAAAGTTCCATGTGCTGCTGAGAAAAATATAAATTTAGCTCTTTGGGGTTAGGTTCACTTGATTTATAGTATCATTTAGGTTGGAGATGTCTTTATTGATTTATGTTTTTATGTCCTGTCTATTGGTAGTAAGGGTGTGTTGAAATCCTCCAGTATTATTGTGGTTGGGTATATCTGGAATTTGATGTCGTGGCATTTTTTTTTAATGTAATTGTGTTGCTGATATTTGGAGCATAAATGTTTTCTATTGTTACATCTTCTTGCTGGATTGTTCCCTTTACCAGGATGTAATGGCCTTCTTTGTCTCTTCTGATTATATTTTGCTTGAAATTTGCTTTGTCAGATATGAGAATAGCTGTTCCTACTTGTTTAATGTGCATGGAATATTTTTTCCATTCTTTCACCTTCAGCCTGTGGGGGTCTTTGTCCATGAGATGAGTCTCTTGTAAACACCATGTAGTTGGATCTTCTTTTTTGACCCATCCTGCTAATTTGTGTCTTTTAATTGGCAGTTGAGACCATTACAATTTAATATTAATGTGGATATATGTATATGGTTTTCTGCCATTATGGTTTTGTTGTATTTAATCTTGTCTTGATTCTCATTTAGTGTATTATACTTCTATTGATCTTCCTCTGTGTGGGAGCTTTGGGAATAGGTTTTTTTAGTTCCTCTGTGTGCAGTTTATCTTAGACTATTCTTTGTAGTGATGGCTTCATGTGCATGAATTGTTTTGGTTTATTCTTATCATGAAAAGCTTATTTCCCCCTTAAATTTGAAACTGAGATTTTCTGGGTATAGTCACAGTGGCTGACAGCTGTTTCCTTTAGAGCTTGGGATATTTTACTCAATGTCCTTCTTGATTTTAGGATCTCAACTGAGAAATCAGAATTGAGCCTTATTGGTTTGCCTCTAAATATGACCTGATATTTCTCTCTTGCAGGTTTTAATATTCTCTGCTTGTTTTCTATGATAGTCATTTTAATTATGATATGATATGACTTGGAGAGCTTCTTGTTTGAATAGGTCTATTTGGGTCTTTCTCCTGTATGTAGATATCTCATTTATGGTAAGGGAAAAGTTTTCTGAAACTATCTCATTGAAAATATTCTTTTATGCTTTTTGCTTGTATCTCTATGTTCTCTTCTATCCCCATGATGCTCAGGTTTGGTTGGTCTTTTAATGTTGGAGCAGAGTTCTTGTATATTCTGTTCTTGTTCTATAATTTTTTCCTTTATTGCATTCTGTGTACTGAAGAACAATACTTTGTCTTCAAGAGCTGAAGTTCTATTTTCTACTCAATCTAATCTGCTATTGATATATTGAAGTGAATTTTTAATTTGATTTTGTCTTTCTTTTCTTGGATTTCTGATTCAGCTCTTTTTATTATTTCTATTTCTAGATTGAAGTGGTCTTCTATTTCCTGCATTTGTTCTGTTCTTTCTTTGATCTTCCTTTAGTTCATTGAATATTTTAATAATCAGATTTTTATAATTTTTCTCTGGGATTTTGTCCATATCACTGTCATTGGGATACTCTGTGGGGGATTTTGAATTTTTTGGGGGGGAAGATTTGTTTGCCTGTTTCTTCATGTTTTTAGATGTATTGGACTTACACATCAATTAAGATGGATTCCCCCTTTCTCTTTATTACATGTGTGCTTTCACATGTAATTATCTTATTTGTTCTGGGATTTTTTGATATATTAGTAGATGTCAAGGGATGGGACCTGAACTTCCTCTCTGATTGTTTATCTTTGGGTCCTTAGGTTGGAGAGGTCTTTATTGATTTATTGTTGGTTTGGGGCTATTGTCTCTTCAATTCTTTGAGTTGGAGTAATGTCAGAGCTCAAATGGGTTTAGACTGTGTGGGGGGGTGAGATTTACTGTTGCTTAGTTGAGTTGTATTTCTCAGATGCAGGCTCTCTACTCTGTGATCTTGAATTGTCCTGATCTCTTCCCAGCCCTTTTAGAGGGAGGGAGGATCTGGAGTAGCATTAATGTCAGCAACAGATGTATGGCTTTAGATAAATATCCAGTGTCTTCTTTGAAATCCGTAACACTAATTGCTACTTATTTAGGAATGGTTGGGTCAGCATTTAACCACAGTACACAATAAAAAACTGTGAACTAGGTCTGGCATTCAACAGCAGGTATCTAGTATGTCATCCAGTATATTTATAGTTATACCAAATTGAATGGGCTAGGAATTACATAGTCTAATCAATAGTTTTGGTTGTTGTCTCTTTTTTTCCTTTATTAAGATCAAGTGTCATTAATGTGTGTGTGGAATAAGATGTGCTGTCTTCTGGTTCAGTTTAGTTCAGTAGTAGTGTCTCTAACCTGTGAACTTTTAGTGTCCCTGTTGGTTTCCAGCACCTCACACAATGGGGACAGAGCAAAAAAACAGTAACAACTAATGCAAACAATATGCAACATTAAATACTTAGTTTCTACTATGACATCTACATTAATTGCCACCAAAAAAAAAAAAAAAACAGGAATGGTGGGGTCAGCAATTGTCTACAGTTAAAGCAACTGATTTGACTTTAAAACAAACAGCAAGTGTCAACTATGTGATCCACAGAGTAATAATTGTGTCACCATTGATGATGCAGGCAAAAGTTTTATAAACCAAATAATTCTAAAAGGTGGCAAAAATTCAGATAGTTAGGAGAGAAGAAAATGTGCTAGGAAGGTAGAAAAGAGTTTATAATTTCAAAAAGTGAACAGAGAGAATGCAGAAGAGATGTAGCAGGTGATGATTATAAGGAAGGAGGGAAAATAGGAGAAGCAAAATTAGAGAGAGGAAGAATGAACCATAGAATTTGTTATCAGGAGAAGAAGAGAGAGAAAGAGAAATAAATGAAAACAATACAAAACAAAACCAAAATTTACAAACCAAAAAACCCTAACACTCAAAAGACAAGGCAAGTAAAATAAATACATTTTAAAAAGCATATAAATGAGAAAAAATGAAACAAATAAGAATATGTATATATATCCCTGAATAATCAACCCCCCCACACACACTCACACACCCTTTCTCACACACACACACACACACACACACACACACACACACACAAACACACACAGATTCTTAATGAAAAATGAAGAAAACATCTATACTGAGGTGATCAAAATAGTTGACCAATATGGATGGTCACTGTCTGTGTTCACCTGCCTTTCTTTCCATTTCTTGAGCTATGTACTGAGATATTGATAGATAGATAGATAGATAGAGCAAAAGATGGGGATTTTAACCCTTCCTGTTTTCATGTTGTTCTCCCAGCTGCCAGTTGGAGTGGCCTAAGACTGAAGCTCTTTGATATAAGTCTGTTTCCATTCTCACTAGTATGAAATGGGATGGATGAGGAAGTAATGTCAGTTGGAATTTCATCCATACAGATTATATAAGCACACTCCCAGGGTAAAGGTTCTACAGAAACTCTCACCATTTTTGAAATGAATTTCTGTGCCATAGATACAGCTGAACTAAATATGAACATTAGTTCACAAATTAGTTTTTCAAAGGCAGGAATCAAGTAAGAAAACTTTTAACCAAAGGCATTTGATTTTAAATTATATAGCATGATCAAAAATAATCATGTAGAAATTTTCTAGGTAGAGAATTTATGTATTCTGGGTGTTTATTTAAATATCAATATTTTAAATCCCACAAATTAACACTTTCTATCCATCTTCAATGAGCTAAGATTTTTTTGTCAGTTGTATCTGAAGTTTCTTTAACTTATATAGGTAACACAGAAGAGGAACTGGATTGTTTTGTACATAAGATTGCTTCCACTTTAAATGATGTCACATGGACTTGAGAACAGTTATCTTGTACATGATATTCTTAGAAATAATAAGACCTCAATTGACAAACTCTTGTGCTGTGTGTATGGCATGTAAAATATGTGCAACTATGGACTGAGACCTCTGAAACTGTGAGCTCAAAATAAACTTTTCTTTCCCCCAAATTGTTCTGGTCAGTTATTTTGGTCACAATGATGAAAAGCTGACTAACACAAGGATCTTCACAATATATCTCATGATTTTCTGAACTTTGACATTCCCAGTAAAGGTAACTCTCCCTTTAAGTAGGCCACTGCTCTGCATTGATGATGATAGAAAGCTGCTTTTTCCCAGGGAACCTTCTTGACCTTTGCATTTTATAGTACTGCAAAGCCATTGCAAAATGCACCTTATCTGTTTTCTGAAAAGGCTTTCAAGAGCTTTAGTCATGGGGCTGGGGAGGATTTACCCCTAAGTGTCTCCTATAATGCTTATCCTGAGCAGGGTGGCTCTTCCTTCTGGTTTGGGATGCTCTGACCATATATTCCCTTCACCAAGCTCTCCTGTTTTGGATCCTGGAGGGCTCAGTTTCTTTGCAGCATGTGGGAAATTTTTATTCATGCAATTGCATAAGACATGTTTAATGTCCCTTTGCTCTTGGCCCTGCTCCATACCGATTCCTGCTGGAGGTGCCCTATGCATGAATCACTAACACTTGGAATTCAAGTTATTTGAAGAAATGAATATATCAGTGGGAAGGCCTCCAGTCTGGCTAAGCTCCCTGCTCTCCAATTCAGAATTTAACTCATTACCAATTGACTTTGAAGGTCTGATGAGTTAGGATCTTGATATACATATATAATAGATATTATATATTTTATTATATAAAAATATATATTTTATATAAAATAAAAAATATATTTTTATTTTATTATTTTATTTTATTATTTTTTATGTAGTGCTGAGGATCGAACCCAGCACCTTGCATGTGCTAGGCAAGGGCTCTACCACATA
Organism: Spermophilus citellus; assembly: GCF_964194105.1. Taxonomy (NCBI): domain Eukaryota; kingdom Metazoa; phylum Chordata; class Mammalia; order Rodentia; family Sciuridae; genus Spermophilus; species Spermophilus citellus. Next base: position 87,235,774 of record NC_138183.1, read on the forward strand.
ATCCTAGCCCCAGGAACTGATCATGTTGGTGTGGGACTTCAGCAATCATGGCACTTTCTACTTAGCTGCTTTGTCAAGATGTTACTATATTATATTGTGGTTTAAAAGTACAGAATAATCTGCTGTACTTTTTGGACAGAGAAGTTATTCTGAAATCTTCATCCTTTTGCCCTGAAGTCTTTCTACACTTACAAAAATCCATTCTTTTATCCATTGGCTCAGGTCCATTTCCAGCTTCCCTTTTGGGTGGCTTTGTGCTGCATTTGTTGACTAGGATAGCCTGATTCTGACTTACTTTGTCTATTATGCTCAGTGCGGCAGGCAGATAAATCTTTCTACATCCTTTATTCTCTAAATGTGCTCTACACATTCATGGTTGATATCAGAGGGTGATTGTCTCAGGTCCCCATCCTTCTTTTCCTACAGGTGAGATGGCAATGAGAGGATGAATCAGCACAGAGCCTAAAATTTTTGTTCTCACCTTGTCTCCATGAAAAGTGTTAGAGCTTCCTCCAAGGAACTTGGAAATCCTAACTTTAGAATCCAATCAGAGATAAGGTTAGCTGAGGAAAGAAAGTTAAATAGGAAAAGGACTGAGACAGATCTTCTTTAATATTTTAGATTTCTATGGATTCATGGGCTTTGAGGGAAAGGCTGCAGATCATCTTCATACAAAAACATCTATGGTCTTCCATCAACTTTTGTTTGCTGGAGCCAAGGAAGAAAATCTCCTGGATGGCATTCAGTAGTGCCAAGTCTATTACATTTGGCTTGGGGGATTTCTCAGAAAGAATCAATGTCTGAACACCCCATTCTCTGAATACCTAACTGCTCACAGGAATGAAAAGAAGCTGGGTCATTAATACATTGCTTATGGATATTTGAAATGATACAGCCACAGAATGACTGTGTGATAGAACACTAAACATGTGACTACACTAGTATTCAGCGGTTACTCCCCTGGCCATTTACCACAGACAAATGAAGATACACATTCACCCAAAACTCTATTCAAATGTTTGCAGAAGCTCTATTCTTAATAGCCCCAAATTGGAAACAACCTACATGCAATCCAATGAGTGGTAAAGCACACTGCAGCACACCCAATCCATGGAATAAAAAAGAATGAACTACTGATAAATGCAACCACCTACATGAATCTCCAGAGAATTAGGCTGAGGAAATAAAACCTATCCCAAGAAATTACATATAATGGCTTCTATATAAATTTTTAAATTACTGAAATTTAAAAATACAGACAGGGTGTTGGAGCAGGATGGGAGTGGATGTGTCTTTGAAAGGCAATCTGATAAATGCTTGTGGTGATACAAATGTTTCTTGATGTCAATATTGATATTTTTAAAAAGATACTGCCTTTGGAGAAAGCTAAATAAAATGTACACGTGATCCATTATTTCATACAACTAAATGTTAATGTATAGTTATCTCAAAAATGTTTAAAAGATCCTCACAGTAAATGATATGGATGTATTTGCTATCATGATTTTGATGACTTAATAAATATCAAAACGTCATATTGTATACTTACAGTCATAGTTTTTTCATGTCAGATATACCTCCATAAAATGAGAGAAGGCAATACAATATTTCTTTTCCTCTTCACTTTCTAAATAATTTAATTTTATAGTCATTAGGTGAACAAAGCAACACAAGCAATTCACACTGCAGTGAGAGGCAGGGGCAGTTTGGGAGCTGCAACAGAATCCCAGAGCAGCGTCCTATGGGAGTTCATGGGCAGGTGACCTGCAGGGTATGCCCACTGGGATGAAAATGGCAAATGGAGGGTAGGATCCTTCAGGCATGGAAGGGAAGAATGTTGCTCGTGTGACCAGACACCATACCTTTGAATCAATTTTCAATTCTGGTCTTCTGGAAGCAATGGAGATCAAATCCAGAAGCCTACAGTGAGACTGCTGCCACTTTTAGAAAGCCAAAGGGTATTTCCTGTTAGGACCCATCCCTGGCTATGGTCCATCCCTGTACATGGCCCTGCCTGCAAGTGTTACTGGGCAGGGCCACCCTGCTAAAATTCTTTCCATTGCTCATTCATTTCTCCAGAAATATCTGAGCTCCACTAGATGCTGATTATCAAATACTTGGCACAAAGCAGTCTTGAGGTCATGATGTAGAAGTGGTCTTATTCTGGAAGGTAGAAATTCAGTGGTATGTTCCAACATACTATTGTGGACTGGAAAGCAAAGACAGAGTCAAGACCAAGAAGATGGATGCAGGCATCAGGGAATCCTCTTTCAATGTTAACAGAAAGAAAAGAGCAGAGGAGAGAAAGGAGATCAGGGTGAGGGAATTCTAAGTTTTGATGATGAATTATTTCCACCTGTTGGATTATCATTCTTCTATGATGGTCTAGCTCATATGCATAACCAAGGAGGAGTGTGGTAAAGTTTAGGTAAGTGATGTAGTTTGGATAGGTAAGAAAACTGACTAAGGAACCAATTATGCATGTTTCACCAAGACATAGAGCTTTGTTTCCTCTCTCTTGTAATTAGTATCTGGTGTGTCCCAGGAGCTTAGAAGATTGTCTAGCACAAAGCAGCCCTACAGGAATGAAAGGATTATCTTCAGACATGTTGAAAGCATTATCTGTTTAGTTTAAAAATTACATCTGTTGTTTTAACCAAAGGGAATCGGTCCCTTTGGAGAAGGTCAGTGTAGAAACAGTAGAAAGTTGGATTTTATCAGATGGGAAAGATGAAAAGAGATGGAAGGACTCTTTGGAGTTGAGCTATACAGGTCTATGGATGAAGGTAGATCATGAAGTTTTCCTTGAAGAGGGAGGAAATTAGGACAAACAATTTTTTTGTGGAGGAGAAACTTTAAAGTTGCTTCTAGTTCCTGAATTCATCAAATTGGCCTACTTAGAGCATAAGCAAGGAGAATAAAGGGTGAAATATCCGAATGAATTATTTCAGGAGAGGTATTCCTGGTGATAAGTTTTAGAATGTGTCAATAACTAACTCGGAATGGAGGCAAAAGCCTCTAAGATGAGAAGGGGTGCATAGTAAGAGGTCAGGTTATTAGATCATTTATCCAGCTAGAAATTGGAGCTTCCAATTGATTTCCCCGAATTCGAACATTCTGTCTGGGGCTCCAGACAGACCTCTGCAAAATCAGCATTCTCCTTGAACACCTAACTTCTGTCAATGGTTTTAGTTGGTAAAGAAGGCAAAATTGGAGAAGTGAGAGACTCAGCTACCATAGACATTTATTTTATTTTTGTTTGTCTTGTCACCCAGCATTTACTTACCTTCTGGAAACATTCCCTCTAATTCCTTCTAGGGAACTAATTCCATACACATTTTCAGAACACGTGAGAATAGAGTTGTCATTCTCCATCACACTTATTTTAAGAATGCTATATTTTGTTCAGGCTTAGTCAACAAGATTATTCCACACTTTGGGCCCCAGGGATTGGGTAGAAATGGGCATATGACCCAAGAAGACACAATGGGACATTTGAAGGAACTAGTGGGAGGCACGCCCCATTTTCACCTCCATGTCAGTCTTGGAAGATACAGCTATGAACTTTTCAGCTACAAAGTCTAACATTAAAGCTAACCCAGAAGACAGCCAAGAAATAGAAAATGATTCCTAATGGTATCATGTGATCCCCAGCAGGAACCCTGTTGCCTAAGGCCATCCTTATTCTCATACTTTGAGTTACCCAACTTAACAGTTCTCTATTTAATTCTCTTGAATTGTATTTGTTGTCATTCCCATCCAAATCTTTCCTACAGTATAAGGGGGCTCTATTCTAGGCTACCTTTTCTTAAATGTATATTATTTTCTATGTCACTCAGGTTGAATTTCTATTAAAAGACAGAAAGGTAACTAAAATGTAGAGACTTAAAAGTACAGGTTTGTTTCACAACTGCCAAATACAAACAGTATTTAATATTTTGAAATTAAGTCTTGCTCAAATTTTCTACTTTAAGTGATAGAAACATATCCAATCTTTGTCATTCCTGGGGGCTTAATAGGCTTTTTACCTATTAATTTTCAAGTTTATTGGCAAAAAAATATGTCATGAATGGGAAACAAAATGTTTTGCTATAACTGCCAGATTAATGGGGCTTAAAGATGACTTGTCTCAGTAAACATAATTTCATCCCCTAAGAAATCCTGCTATCTCCCAGAGGACTTCTGCACAGTACTCATCTTCTTAAGGAACCTGTCTTTACATCCTGATTCTCAAGTCACCAGAGCCCCTGCTATCATTAAGCAGCTCTCGTCTTTCAACTCACCACCTGCTTCACCTTCTGCCCTCTCCCTCCTAGGAACACATAGCTGATGAGAACCTGGATTCACCTGTATAACAGGAACAGGTGCCTTGAATATTCTTTTGGGGGGCAGAAAATATGAATGTCATTAGTAACTCATTAGACCAGTACCCCAGAACTTCCTGAAAGACAAATGTGGAAAGTTAGTTTTGATTCCTGTGGATGTCCCCTCTGGTAGGGTGAAGAAACATTGATCAATAACTTGGTAAAAGACATTGCCACAAATGAAAATGACATAAAGTTGTATACTTAAGTAGAGTAAGAATCCCTACAGAGGAAATCACCCTGTTATTGCCAGCATAAGTTTCCTTCCACAGTGAGGCATTGGTAGACTTGCATAATCATCAGGTGGGACCACTATTGCTACCACCTAAATTTGAAGATATCACTTCCTAAATACTTTATACATATTCTGCTTCACTACCTCATACAATATTTCTCTGAATATAAGCAAGTTATGTGTCTCTGGATCAGTCGTTCATCTCTTTAAACCCCCACATCTACCTTGGTTCATGTTCTTGCACTATAGGAGCATGGAAAGCACCCCATAATGAGAGTTCTATGCTCTGAATTTCCTGAAAGTGGCATTTTACCAACTAGGAGACTCATTCTCTCTGATGTTCATGCTGAGAGTTTGAAATGATAAGTACGCTATATTGAATATATTTAAAGGGAAAGAAATTCTGTAGCCTTGTAGCATTTTCTTCCTCTTTAAGCCTATTCATCTCTATAGAAGGTAAAGTTTACTTTTGTAGGCCTGTAGCCTAGAAGCCAGGACAGAGTGGAGAGACAGGAGGAGCTAGGATGAGGACGATTTTACCTAAGTTCTCCATCCTTAAGTCTAAATACTGGCAGTGATATATCAGATGGCTCTAAGGTTTTCTTTCACTTTACTTTCCATTTATGATTGCCATACACCACCTTATCTCCATACCACGTTTCTCTACTTTTTTTCGTGCTTTTTAATTTGCCACTACTCCAATCAGCTATTGACCTTGATGACATGGATATGGATGAGATGAAGATGAGGATTTACTTGGCACCTTTGGCCACTGTGGTTTCAATTAAATGAGTGGGGTCTCCAAAACATTTATGCTAGGTATATGATGACTCTAATGATCCTGCCTCCTGGCATTCATTTGCGTAATTCACTGTTATCTCAAGTGTGGTCTAAACAAGATATTTGTTTCTAGGGCTGGGTATGTGATTCATTAGTAGAGTGCATATGTAGTGTTGCTTAGGTCCTGAGTTTTATTCCCAGAACTGCCCCAAATCCCAGCAGCATAAGAGAAAGTTGATGTCATTGCCCTTTTTGAAAGAGCACACTGTTACATTGGAGAGACCCACAAGGCAAGGAACTAAAGGAGACCACAGGCAACTCCAGCCACTGTCAGCAAGGAATTGAGACCCTGGGTACATCCGGCCTAGAGGGACTGAATCCTACTACCAAGTGCTACATAAGGGAATATAGAAATATATCTTTCTATAGTAAAACCTTCATATGAGACTCTGGCCCCCACTGACATTTTGATTACAGCCCTGTAGCAGGGACCTCCTGAAGCAGGGAGCCCAGCTAGGCTTTGCCTGGATTCCCAATACACAGAAAATGAGACAGTAAATGTTATTTTAAGATATTAAACTTTGAAATATTCATAACAGCAATATGTAATACAAACATTACCAAATCACCATAAACTTGGTGTAAGATGTAGCATAGCTGAACAGGAGGGACCAAGACCACTTCCCTTAAAAAGGATGATACAGTGTCTGACATCATCACAGCCATTGTATTGCCTTGGTACTGAAAGACCATTCCTTGCACTTCTATGGTGCTCTAGATAAATCCTCATTTGCCTCTGAAAGGTGAATAAGGCAAACAGCCTTAAGAGCAAAAGTGACTCCTTACTATTCAAGCATACATTTAGGATCCCTGAAACCTACACCACAGTGCTGGACACACAGAACTCCACCTTCTATCAGAAGAAACATTTATTAGTCATTTGTTGTGGAGATATTGTTCCCATAATAGGATGTATTACCTTGATAATTGAGAGGCTTCTACCTAGTGGCCTGTATTATTTTTAAGGAAAATTTTCCTTCCTCTAAGTGCTGAAGAAGCATTTTCTGTTTGCATAGAAGAATCAAAGCTCTGAATCCAGTGTCTCTAGCAGATGTGAGGGCATCCAGAGGTACCTGGTATCCTTGCCTGAACATGGAATTTGATGGGTCCAAGACTTCCTGGAGAATGGGGGAAGATATTGACTCTGAAGTGATGCTTGATCTTTGAAGGAGACACTCTTCTGAGGAGCTCTGAAACTGTCACTGATCTGTCTAACATCTGTAAGACTACTTGGGCCAGGAAACACAGCTTCTTGGTTACAGGAGTAGGGACCTGACCCTTTCTGTTGTTGTTTGTCAGAGATAGCCCCATACTTAGTAGGTTGTCCTCTGTCAGTCTCTGCCTGGGCCTGCAGTTCCTTCTTCTGTTTATGCAACTCCCAGGCCTCACATTCCTGCCTATGTGCTAGTTTCTCCTCCAGGATCTTTCCAAGGGCTTCCATGAGTTTATGGGCTTCAGGAGGGTCATGGCTCACAGACAGAGCACTATCTTTCACAGGACTCTTCTGGCATGTGCTTTTTATCCTGGAATCCATCCACTGAAGAAATCTTCTTATCTTTTTTTTGATGCAACTTTCAGAAGAAAACACTTTTTTGTGTGGCAGGGACTTAGATGCCTCTTCTAATTTTCTGTCCTCCTCAGGTTGGCTCTTTCTTATTGCTCTGAATGCATCTAATCCTAAGTCCTCACCTTTACATATTAAAGGGCTCATTTTTCTCTCAGCTGGTGGGAATCTCATATCCCAACAATTCCATAAGATATGCTTAGGGAGCCAGAGCTCCTGTTGTTTACACATGTGGGTCCTTGAATCATTCAGGTGGAAATGCAGCTGCTGGAAAACTTCCATGTCCTCACTAGAGTCACTGTTGGAGTGAGACAGTGAAGAATCAGAATTGACGTTATATAAAGGAAGGACTACATCTCTGGGAAAGCCTTGAGCCTGGCTAAGTAACTTATTCCCCAGCTTAAAAGACACCTGTCTAACTGTGTCAGATCTTCAGGAATTATTATTGGTGGGGTGCTTTGAGTGGCTGGGATAGTTTCTACTTTACTCACACTCACACTTATCTTTTGGGAATCTTCCAACTTACTGGTTGTTGAGATAGTATCAATTTGTGATTGAAGATTACAAAGCTCATGGGCTTTGAATATCTGCTTGCACATGTCAAAGGTGGAATAATGTTCTGAATTCTTATTCTTTCCCACCATCATTTTGCCCTCCACAGCTTCTTCTGGTCTCTACCTAACAGAAGGTCTTCATCAAGCCTGTCTCCTCTTATCTACCTTCCCTTGAATACAGGAGGTCTCTCTATTTAGAAAAATCTCCACATAGCCTAGCATCTCTAGTGTTATTGTTTGTTTGTTTACAACAAACCTGGCCCTGACAACCCCTGAGGTCCCAAGGATCACAAATATAAAAGCATTCTTTAAAATCTGAGCAAGATAAACTCCACCCCAAAACTTCTAGATAGAAAGGGAGCCATAAATCACAACATTGGATATATTCCTAAAAGTTGTCATGTTAAGAAAAAAAGAAGGGCTAAGAAACTGTTCCAGTTTAAAGAAGACCAAAGATACACAACAGCTAAAAGAAATGTGACACTCTAGGCTGTATCTTATAATGGAGATTTAAAAAATTATAGTCACAAGGTGTATTACTGGGAAAAAATTCACAAAAATGCAGTATGAATAAGATTAGTTCAAAATTTTTATGACTATGCTAAATTTATGAAAGGGGAAAATTTAGTATATAAGAGAATATCTTTTTTTAAATATTCACAATAAAATATATAAGGAGAAAAAGTATGATGCATGAAATGTGTTCTGAAATATTCAGGAATAAATGTGTATTAATCTTGTGTGCATTTGTGTATATATGCGTATATGTACATGTGTATGTGTATAAACACATATATTATATACACATACACATATACATATACATGCACACACATATATACATATAGAGAGGCAGTAAGAGAGGATCTGACAAATGTGTCAAAATGTTAACAACAGGTAGTTTTACTTTTTAAACAATTTATTGAAACATATTCATATACCATAAAATTCACCCAATTCAAGTGTATAATTCAGTGATTTAAAAAAATTTCCTTTATTTATTTATTGTTATGTGGTGCTGAGGATAGAAACCAGTGCCTCACACATGCTAAGTGAGCACTCTACCGCTGAGCCACAACCCTAGCCCCTAATTCAGTGATTTCTAGTGTATTCAGAGTTGTGCATTGTCGCTGGAGTCAATTTTAAAATGCTTTTGTGACTTCAAAAAGAAACCATGGATTCTAGATTTCACACTTATCAGCCTTCATCCCCCAGCCTTAAGCAATCACTAGTCTACTTTCTGTTTCTAATTAAAATTCCCTATTTCATTTCATAAGAATAGAATCAGGTAATATTTGGTCACTTGCTACTGACTTCTTTCACTTAGTATAATTCCAAAGTTCATCCATGTTGTAGCATGTATCAATGTTTTATTCCTTTCTTATGGCTAAATAATATTTCATTTGCATAGATATACCACATTTGTTTATCCATTCACTAGTTGATGGGCATGTGGGTTGTTACCATCCTGGGCTATTGTGATAATGCAGCTATAAATATTCATGCATAAATTTCTGTATTTTCATTTCTATTAGGTATAAACCTAGGAAAGGTATCGCTGGGTCCTGTGGTAACTCTACATATGAAATTTTAAGGAATTTCCAGAATGTTTTATAAAACAACTATACCATTTTACATTTTAACCAGCAGAGTATGAAACTTCCATCAATTTCTCCATTTTTCCTCAGAGGTATTTATCTGACTTAAGATGCTTACCATTTTAATAAGTGCAAAATGTTATCTCTCAGTGTGTTTCATTTTTGTTTTCTTGATGACTCGTGATGTCAAGCACATTTTTATATAATCTTTTACATTTAGTGACATTTGGGGAAGGAGATTCACTTAGTATAATTCCAAAGTTCAACCATGTTGTAGCATGTATCAATATTTTATTCCTTTCTTATGGCTAAATAATATTTCATTTGCATAGATATACCACATTTGTTTACCCATGCACTAGTTGATGGGCATGTGGGTTGTTACCATCCTGGGCTATTGTGATAATGCAGCTATAAATATTCATGCATAAATTTCTGTATTTTCATTTCTCTTAGGTATAAACCTAGGAAAGGTATCGCTGGGTCCTATGGTAACTCTACATATGAAATTTTAAGGAATTTCCAGAATGTTTTATAAAACAACTGTACCATTTTACATTTTAACCAGCAGAGTATGAAACTTCCATCAATTTCTCCATTTTCCCTCAGAGGTATTTATCTGACTTGTTGATGCGTACCATCCTAATAAGTGCAAAATGTTATCTCTCAGTTTGTTTCATTTTTGTTTTCTTGATAACTCATGATGTCAAGCACATTTTTATATAATCTTTTACATTTAGTGACATTTGGGGAAGGAGAGGAAATTTATGGCTAGAAAAAAACACATTGTTTTCTTCTAAATATTTGAAAACATTGACATGGAACTTTCAAGCATTTATCAGCATGAACAGATTTCTATTTCTTTAGTTTTAATTAAGGTTAAGATATGATTAAGGCACTGCAATATTGTGTGCTGAATTTGCAAAGACTATTTCTTGTACTGTCTGTGTTAAGGGGTGGAACTCAGGTAAATGGCTCCTCATAATTACTAAATGATAGAGCAGAACTCATTGCCAAAGCCAAAAAGGCTCAATGTTTTTAGTCACTAGTGCCATGGTCCACTGTTGTAGATAAATATGTTCCTCATATGAAAATATCAAAGGATTATGAGTGTATTAATGCTGCGTCCGGCAAAATGGGACCGAGTCCGGTGGGAGACGTCGGGATTAAAAAAGACACAGGAGTCCGAGGTCCTTCATCCAGGGGGAATCTGTCTTTATTATCTCAGCTCATACTTATATATTTCTTTCAGACAGAATGGAAAGTTACTGGTAGGCGGAAGCAAGGACGGAGGGGGGCAGGTGGTCCTTGTCGACTCATACTAAGCCTTCAACCAGGAACCTTATCAGACCCAAGCAGGTCAGGACGTTCCCACATGACCATTATAGGCTGAATAATATGAAAACAGACACCACAAATCTTTCAAGGCCTTGGGAGCTGGCCTCTTTGGCGTGCACACAAGAAACCAGGGCCGGTACCAAGCCCCGGGGGCCAGGGGGAATCCGAGCCAGCAGTTCCCCCTCTTTTGTTTGTTGCACGTCAAAGGGAATCAAGTAGCCCCTGTCTTAGGTCGTTCACTGCCCTTACAGTGCTTACCCGTCTCTGGGGAGGCCCCATTCCCCTGTCTTAGGTTGCAGTGTAAGCGTGAAAGTTGCCCGTCTCTGGGTACTACAAGATTAGCTCGTTGTTGCCAAGGCATTTAGTGGTAGCGATCCAGCCAGTTATCATTGGGTCTCTAATTGGTTCCGGTTCGACAAGGCATAGAGTCAGAGGAGAGGAACAACAAAAATAAAGAAGGAAAAGGGGGTAAAAGGAGGAAGGCATGAAGCAGGGATCATTGTAGAAAAGTCATCTTCGGATTGGTCGGAAACAAACTTCAGCAAGATCATCCTTGGTTTGTAGGCGTTGATAATGAACCTGTATTGGCTTAGAAGTCAGAATGTTAATTTGATCTTTAATAAATTGTGTCATTCTCTTGACAAGGCAGGGGCCTACAGCAACTATAAGGAGGAGACCGAAAAGCGGTCCCATATTGTGAGTGGCGGCATCTGCTTTAGCATTGCCTTCCGCCAGAGGTCCAGGAAGCTCTGAATGTCCTCGGATATGTCCAATGAATAAAGGATCTCGTCTAGCCCAAACAAGAAGCTGAACCGTTTGTAATTGTTCCATGATAGTAGATTGCCTGCCAATATAAGGGGCTGTTTCAATAACTAAGGCTAAATTGGCAACATAGAGACTATCAGTATACACATTAAGTGGGGTGGAATTGTAAAGTTTAAGAGCCATAATTACAGCCTCAACTTCTGATCTTTGGGCAGACAGTTTAGGAACAGGGTGTCGAATTACTTGAGATCCATCAAAAACAACAGCAAACCCCCCTTTAGCTCCGTCTGTATAAACAGTCTGAGCTCCTGAGATAGGTTCCCTTTTAATAATTTTAGGAAAAATAATAGGACATTTTTTAAGGCCTTCTAGAAGTTTATGTCGGGGAAAGTGATTATCAATTTGACCTTTGAAATTACAGAGAAAAAGACACCAAAGATCATGTTCTTGTTGTAATTTTAAAGTCATATCCTGGGTATAAGGCTGAATGAGAATGTCAAAAGTTTTTCCAAACAGTGCATCACCCAAATATTTGGCTTTCCAGATCAGATTTATCACTAGTTCATAAAAGGGGGTTATTACCCGAGAGTTAGAAGCGGGTAAATGGACCCAATAAATAGGGCCTGCTTGCCAAAACACTCCAGTAGGAGTTATTTTAGATGGCAGAACTACAAATGATAGGGGTATAGAGTAATCTATCTGGGTAACCTGCATCTTTTGTGGGGCTGTTTTTATCAACCTGAGTGCCTTCAAGGCTTTTGGAGTAGGTTTTCACAGGGAGGTGGGTGAGGGGTCTCCTCTCAAAAGGTCATACAGGGGTTTAAGTTAGTAGTTCAATATACTTAATGTTTAATCAACAATGTGAATTTATTTACCAAAATTAATCTTTATCTTAAACAGTAAGAATTATTAGGCAATAAGGATCTTTCTTTAAAGAAATAAACTTACATTTTAATAGGTGTTTATCATATCAGAATATGGACAAAATTTTTGCTCACATTAGTATAGTTAAATTAGGAAAATAACCTGAAATACCCTTAAATTAATTATAGTCAGTTTAGTATATATAAATCTCTTTTTTAATTGTTCTAACTTTTTACATCATCTGTTTAGATAACAATATAAAAATCTCTCTCTCCCTTTTTTTTTTTTTTTTTTTTTTTAGGAAAATGAATATAAAGACCTTGTTTTACCCAAAGATGATTTCTTTCTTCTTTTTAGGATCCATGTGTGCTTTTTCTTTGTTGAAGCATCTTTTTTTTTTTTAAATATACTTTGGAACAATTTCTGAAAACCTTAGGATCTATAAACAAATTATTATACTTTGATAAGAAATATCAATGAAAGTATGGTTAAAACCCTTAGATATTTTGTAGAAATAATTATAATAATTTATCATCTTATGAATTTAAACAGTAACTTTGAGAATTAGAAATTATTTGATTGTATTTTTACTTAAAAGCAAATTTATAGTAAACACATTTATCTCAAATATCTGTAACTGAAAAGGCAGAGTATCTGATAAATGTAGATATAAAACATAAATTATGGGTTTCCTGTTGAAGAAAAACAATTAGGCAAATATATATTAACTAATCAATTAGGCATGTGTTAATTAATTTATAGATTAACAAATATAGGTTATTTAAATATCTAAAAAATATATATATTAAGAATAAGAACTTAACTTATAATTGTATTAACTTTATGTAACCACGTGGTCTTAAAATATTTGGATCCATTTTAATTTATTTTTAATTAGGAGTGCACTCTTTTATGTGACGTCACTTGATGTAACTGAAATAAGATCCTTGAGTATACATTTTTATTTTTATAGTTAGCAATGAAAATAAGGATTTTTTGGTCATCACAGGAACTTTGCCGGCTTGTTCCCGTGGCAAGCAAATGCATCCTCATAACCTCCAAAATTAAAGGTAAAATATAAAGAAGCATATTTGATATCTCTCATCAATAGAACATTATTTAGTAACACAACTATAAAGAAAAAGTCAGGTTATTTAACTTAGAACTAGCTTAAATTTAGGTCTGTAGCATAGAAACCTGTAGAATTAAATTTTGTCTGAAAAAGATATTTTTCGTTAGCATTTATAGGTAGGCATCTTTTAAAAATACAGGCTCTGAGCAGCTCCGGTAGAAATCTGAAACACAGCAGTACAGGTTAGTGGCTGGAAGGCGGGACTAGAAGTCCTGTCTGAGTGACTGTGGAAGAACCAATCAGTAGCCCCAAAAGTGTGGGAGGTGGGACCAGGAAGCCGCTCTTCCAGCCAGGCAGCCCATGGTTACCATGGTGATGCAAACAGCATGGAGTCTGTTGCCCATTTTGGGGGCAAAAGTTCCCCAAGTTTTCCTAACCGATTGCATTTTGTTTGATTTTGTCTGCATTTTCCCCCGCCTGGCCAAGATCTTACTGCGGTAGCAGCTTGTTCTGTCTCTGGATCGCCCCGTACACTCTGCCTTCTGGGGTTGTCCTCGTCCCAATCGGGGTTATAAGGAGGGAGCACAACAGCGATCGGGCCGTAGGTGCTTTAAGTCTTGACTTCTTCATTCGACCCTCTAGTTCCTCTATCTCCCTTTCCAGTTCCTCCTCCTGCCAGCTGTTACCATGGAGCCCAGTTAGTAACTCCCTTATCTTAGAAATGTACTCAGCACTGTGAAGCCCAGCTCAAGGCCAGAGGCCTTGTTTACATATTTTTGTGAAAAACTAGTAAGGGAGTGTCTAGCGCCTGGAGTGCTGATTTTCTTTTTTTTTTCAGACAGTAGCCAAATAAAACAGGGTAATATGAAAATAGGAAATTTATCTACATTGAACTCTTTTGTAGAGATTCTTTTGCTGAAAATCCTAAAATAAGCCATGGTGAATATTTTGGAGAAGGTCGGTTAAGACTTTTCTGTGGGCCTATTAGGGAGGGGGAAGATGAGAAGGCAGGGTTGAGAGCAGCTAGGGTGGATCTAAGAATGAAGAAGGAGATGTGAAAGAATAATGGGAAAGGGGTAAGGACTCTGCCATTTGCTCTTCCTGGACCTGATTAAGGGCCTGTTCGCATTCAGCAAGCTGCTCCTTAATCTTCACTTTATCAGTTAAAAAAGCATCCTTAACCAGTCTCCATAAAGAGAAAGTGGCGATTGGAATACTTTCCGGACCTTGATCCCTCAACAATCTTTGTAAATCACATCTGACCTGATCCCAATCACTGTTATTAAGAAATCCCCCTGTCAGAAACCAAGGACATGCCTGGGCAATAACTTCAACGAATTCTGTTGCAATTTTTGTTTTTGTTCCTGTTCCTTGTGTGTTCAACAGCTCTCTGAGTTCGTTGGCCAGACGAACTTTAGCTGCTGAATTACCCATGGTGCGCACTTCTTTTCCCCTTCTCTTATGGAAGGTCTTTTTTCCCCTTCTCTTATGGAAGGTCTCCAATTCTCCCCCTTCTCTTATGGAAGGTGAGTCCCGTAGTCCCGTCCGCTTACCTCCGCTTTCCGGTCTCGGTGGGACCTCCAAATGCCGCGTCCGGCAAAATGGGACCGAGTCCGGCGGGAGACGTCGGGATTAAAAAAGACACAGGAGTCCGAGGTCCTTCATCCAGGGGGAATCTGTCTTTATTATCTCAGCTCATACTTATATATTTCTTTCAGACAGAATGGAAAGTTACTGGTAGGCGGAAGCAAGGACGGAGGGGGGCAGGTGGTCCTTGTCGACTCATACTAAGCCTTCAACCAGGAACCTTATCAGACCCAAGCAGGTCAGGACGTTCCCACATGACCATTATAGGCTGAATAATATGAAAACAGACACCACAAATCTTTCAAGGCCTTGGGAGCTGGCCTCTTTGGCGTGCACACAAGAAACCAGGGCCGGTACCAAGCCCCGGGGGCCAGGGGGAATCCGAGCCAGCATATTAACATATAATACCATGTCATCTAAGAATGACAAGATATTTAAATGAATTTTGAAATTTTAATCAAGAAGAGGATACCTCATGTCAAATGATAATTGCTGAGGGAGTGTACACAGACAGTTGTATTGTTCTATATGTGCCTAAATATGTTTAAAATTTTTTGTAATGAAAAGCTTTGAAGAGTGAAAGATGTTGACTGATTCATGAGGAGAGAGAGGGACTAATAAGGATAACTGACTAAAGGATATTTGTCCGTGAAGACTAGAGTTTAGCTACCTCTCCATAAAAACATTTCAGGAAGTCTCATTCTTTTAAGG
Source organism: Spermophilus citellus (assembly GCF_964194105.1). Lineage (NCBI taxonomy): Eukaryota > Metazoa > Chordata > Mammalia > Rodentia > Sciuridae > Spermophilus > Spermophilus citellus. Next base: position 87,251,266 of record NC_138183.1, read on the forward strand.
ATGGTACCTTGGAAAGAAAATTCTTTTTTAAAAAATATTTTTATTAGTTATAGATGGACACATGCCTTTATTTAATCTGTTTATTTTTTACATGGTGCTGAGAATAGAACCCAGTGCCTCACACATGCTAGGCAAGTGCTCTACCACTGAGCCCCCACCCCAGACCAGAAAGAAAATTCTTTCTATATAACATGAAGAAGGAAGGAAAGGAGGGAAATTTTTCGAAGGTTTTATTAATGCAACATTCCTATATGATGACTACAAGTTTTTCTATGAATGGTGAATCAGTAAAGATGGCCTCATTTCGAGAAAAGTATAAGTTTTTTGTCATAGATGTGAGCAGCATGGGAGGGGGTGGACTAAAGAATCAGTAACCTAAGTTCTAAGGAGTTTACTCATTGAGAGCAAGAAAGGATAACTGTGGAATGAACGCATAAATGATGGTACTGATCATGACTTCCTTATGATGCCAGTACACTTAATTGTGAGGTTTAATTGAACAGTGATCAGTTACATATGGAATATGTTTCTGAAGAAGGCAGATTTCTCCAGACAGGAAGATAAAAAGGATTAGATGAGGCCAGTTTGGAATGGGACTTTTGAATGTTTGGTTGCCTTAGATACCTTGAGATCTGCCTTGAAGAGGGAGAAAATGAAGACAAGAGCTTGGTGGATAAAATAGTAAGTGGAAAATTTAATGTGTTGGAATTGGAAAACAATGACAAATTGAGGGCATATGCTGGAAGTATAGGGGCGTGAGGTCAAAGGGTGGAAATTCAGGCTGTCTATATTACACCAGATAGCAGATTTTAAGAACTGAACTGAATGGAGGTAAAGGACCTAACATAAGACAATAGAGACATTGAGAGACCAAATTATTGGCTGCTGGCTCCTTGATACTCCACCTTCCGGCCATCCAAGGAATTCTACATAATGTACATTCTTTCCGCAACCCTATGATTTGGACACTGAAGGGTCAATGGCATAATTCTAGATGAGATAGGATGGTAGAGTGAAGGGCTTTAGTAGACATGTTTTGTTTTTATTTTCAAACCCAGCATGCATGAATTTTCTGGAGAAATTACCTCAAATTCCCTTTAGGAAACACCCTAAAATTGAACAACAAGGGAAGTTGCCTTCCTCCAGTAAACTACTTTAAATCTAGGTATTTACAAAATCTTGAGCAATAAAATATTACATGGAGGATCATAGTGAGCCCCTAAATAGCTATAATGCTAGTGAATAGTCTAGGACTCACCACTGCATCAGGAACTGCAGGTGACCTGGGAAGATTTACCAAACTCCACCAAACTAATGAAGGTCAAAGGGGGCACCACTGTCCTAATAGGTGACCTGTACACACTAAGATTAAGATCTTGCATGTTGTCAACAAGCATCAGTGAAAGGAAGGGACCAAGGGCACCTTCCCTAAAGTGAGGAATGATATGCCTGACATCAGCCCTACAGATACTTCGTGTTCAAAAAATAGCCCTATATACATTTTTGCCTGTGAGCTCTGCAGTCCCCTAAAGAACCTCAGGGAAGTGCTGATGGGATAACACTGGAAAATGGAGGAAGATGACAGGACGTGGGGATGAAGGGGCATGAACTCCTCTTGCACCAACGAAGTCATTCTTTACTCTCTGTGTGCATGTTTTTCTTACTTTCCCACTCATCCTAAGACATCTTTTCCTTACTTTCAGCTTTATTTTACCCTGACATTCGTACAACTTGACAGTTGCAGGCAGGGACAGCTGGGAACCTTTTGCTCTACAAAGCCATAAGTCCAGGAGCCTCAAAAAAATAAGCCAGGGAGGGGAACCATTTGCCTTAGGGATTTTCACATAAGGGAACTTCAATAGCAAGGTCATATAGTGGCACCCCTGCCGCAGTCTGGCTGCGCACAATTCACGAGCCACTTATCAAGCAGAAACAAACTTTATTTTTAGAACACACATGCCTCACCACAGGAGCTCTTCAGATATTCCCTCAGAGCCCAACTGCCACCACTGGCTTCTGGTGAGCCTCTCAACCCCCCACTCCTCCCGCTCTTGAGGCCAATTGGCTGGGTCACGTGGGCGGAGTCAAAAGAGTCCCCCAATGAGCAGCTCTGTGGTCTGAAAGGGCTGGGAAACAACTCAATGAGCATCACCGCAGAGGGGCCAATCAGCTGGCAGCTGGAAGTTTGCTGAAGCCATGGTGAACCAATCAGCTGGAAGTTTGCTGGGGCCCCTTTGGCTGTGGCTCTCAACACACCCCCTCCTGCACTCCCTCTGAAAATCTTAATTAAGCTTCTCCAGAGACTCTCAAAAATTCTGCCTGGTGTAATTGTTCTTAGACTATCAGCAAGAATTTCTACAACAGTGTCTTCAGGTAGGAGATGTTTGCTGAAGCAGAGTGAGATAAAGGACTAACCCAAGGCATTCACAGAGGCGGTTGCATTTCAAAGAACAGTGGAGAAATCTTTGAAAACCAGCTGGTGAAGGAAAGGGGAGAAAAACTCTCCCTTTCCCAGACACTGATTTTCATAGAGAATGTCCTTGGCCTGAATTGGGTGCCCAGAACAGTGAAAAGGCTGCTTTTATGTGAATTTCTACAGATTGTGAGCCTCTGAGCCTCTCCCCTACAGTGGATATAAAGTTCTGAAACTTTCTGAACTTGGGGTTCAGAGGGTGATTTGATGGAGGCAAAAAGCCCCCATTTTAAATCTGGCTACCGCCAAAAAATCTGTTTCCTGCTATTCCTTAGTGTCCAGCTTCATCTGTCCCTACAACAGCCAAAGTATGCTCCTGAAACACTAACATGCCCACATGACAGGTTCAAAAGCAGCACCTCCCCTCTTTCCAGACTTTATTTTGTTTTTAGATATGCATGACCACAAAATGCATTTTGATATATTGTACACACATGGAATATAACATATTCTAAGTAGGATCATATTCTTGTGGTTGAACATGATGTGGAGTTTCACTGGTCGTGTTCCTCCCAGTCTCTCTACCAGATGGCCTTGCATCCACTGCAGCAATGCCCACAAATGCCCCCAGAAGAGGTTCACCCATGGTGACAGTCTGGTCAGTGACAACTTAAAAAATGACTAAGCCACTCTATTCTAAAAAATATACCTGTCTTCCATTCTCTTTTCTGGTGTGCAAGCCTTATCTGCCTTACTGCCCAATCCATGAGGGGAGAAGGTGTGGGCTGCCAGACAATACCATTAAGGCTAAACTAAGAGGTTGGAAACAGCCACCTCCTCCAATTTTATGAGGAAGGGGATTCAAGAACAGGTCTTAGCTCTTCAACAGCAGCTCTGGGGAACTTGTCATCTTACAGAAGCCAATGAAGGCAAAAAATAAGAGCTTAACTTTTCTCTTCCAAAAGCACAACCGATAGGTTACTAAAACCCACGCACCTAACACAGTACACAGAAAACACACAACTCTTGTAAGAAAATTTATTAGGAACAATCAGGAATCTCCCTCAGGAATAATCATTAGGAGGAAGGAAATTTTCCTCTGTGAAAACGTTGGATAAGAATTTTCTCTTTAAATAGTAGGGAAAGATCTCCCAACACAGTGACTTCAGAAGGTGCACGGGCAGGCACAGGCACCTGACCCACTTGATACCCACAGATGAGACTTGGATGAGACTTGGGATCCCTGAGGGGCATGCGCGGGAATTGCTTTTGATCCCTAAATGCCTCAGTGTTTGGGGATTCTCTGTTCAAGTCTATAATCTGTTTATTCCTTTTAAGACAGCTCTGGCCAGCAAAGCCTGATTCTTGGCTACAGGACTTGATCCTTGTTACTTTAGAACAAGGAGCCTTGTAATTGAAAGGATGCTCCTGGACAGACTCAGCCTGGACCTGAAGTCCTGCCTTGGGCTGAGTTTTCCCAGACTACTTGGGAGACAAATGTGGCTCTTGGGGGCAGGTGACATTGATTCCATGCTGGTGCCCACGTTTCTCCCCCAGGACCTTTTCACTGTCCACCCCAGAAATACGGGTGGCAGAAAAAGGAAACTTGGAGTGAGAAAAGGAGTGATATGAATCTTTTTCATTAAAGATCTCTAGGGATTCCTGAACCCTGTTGGGAAGGCCATATATCAACCTCTTATGAAATAGCATAAAGTGGTCTTCCATCATCCTCTTCTTGCCAGCATTGAGGAAGGAAATAGCCTGGGTAGTATTGACAGAGCTATCCATCCTGGTTGGTGCCAAAAGTTTGTGACTCGTTTGTCAGTATTCCCAATAAAGGCAGCTCTCTTTTGGACTAGGCCTCCGCCCTGCACAGGTGATTATGGGCAGCTGCCCTTTTCCGGGGAACCTTCTTGCCTTTTGCCTTTTATATTAGGATAAAGCCATTGAAAAACGTTCTTCATCGGGTTTCTGAGGCTTTCAGGAGGAGCTGGTCCCTCCAGTGACTGGGCTGAGAGGACTTGCTCCCAAGTGTCTGCTCTAATGTCCTGTCTTGAGGGTGGTGGCTCCTCCTTCTGGGTTGGCATGTGCCCAACCCTGCATCCCCTTCACCAAGCGCACGTATTTTGGGTCCTGGAGGGGTCATTCTCTTAGCGGTTGGTGGGCACTTCTTGTCTTGGTCTTTGTGGAAGTCAAGCTTAGGGACCCAGGGCCCCTACCCATGCTCCATGCTAGTCTGCGTGTTGTCCAGGTGGACATGCAGAACCTGGAAAACTGCTATGTTCTTGCAGGCAGCACCCTGGTCATGTTTAAGGAAGGTCTTGGAAGTCAAGCTATTTGAAACAAGGGGTATGCCATTGCTATGGCCTTGCTTATGGCTAGGTTCCCCCTTCATTTTAGCCCTTAACTCACCAAACAATGGATTGTTAAGGTGTGACAATCCAGGGTCTCTCACAACTGACATTTTGGGGGAATTTTCAGGAGTATAGACATCTGACACTGGGGAGTTTTCTGGCTTTCTGTTTGTCAAGACACTGGGAGGTTGTGACTGAAAAGCATAGAGCTCCTGTGCCTTCAATGTCTCCCTGGATTTCTCAGATATCTTGGACATGGAAGAACTTCCCCAGGGCGTCCTATTGCCCTGAGGCCTTGCTACACTGTAGCTGGAACTCAGTCTCTTAGGTCCTATTTCCTGAGGCCCAACCCCAGCTTGCCTCATGGGCAGCTTTGGGCTGCATCTATTGGCTGCTACAGGTGGTTTCTGATAAGCTTTGCTTGTAATGCTCTGTGTCTGGGGCAGATCAGATGGTTTGCCATCCTTTATTCTGCGCATGTCCTCTACATGCTCATGCTTGATCTCAAAGACTGTTTGTGTCAGGATCACCTGTTCTTTCTTGACCATTAGTGAGGTGGCAAGGAGAGGACAATATAGACTTTGAGTTGCAGTTTTGGTTTTCTCTTTGTCTCCATGAAAAGCATTAGATCTTCCTCCATGGGTCTTGGACATGCTCTGTTTAGAATCCACCCCAGAAATACGGGTGGCAGAAAAAGGAAACTTGGAGTGAGAAAAGGAGTGATATGAATCTTTTTCATTAAAGATCTCTAGGGATTCCTGAACCCTGTTGGGAAGGCCATATATCAACCTCTTATGAAAGAGTGTAATGTGGTCTTCCATCACCCTCTTCTTGCCAGCCTCGAGGAAGGAAATAGCCTGGGTAGTATTGACAGAGCTGTCAGTCCTGGTTGGTGCCAAGGTTTGTGACTCTTTTGTCTGGTGGATTTCTCAGTTATAGGCAATTCCAACTTGATAGAATGCCTTGATCTATGCACAGTGCCAAGAATCTGACCCTCACTGATTTCCTGAAACTTCTTGCTCAGGTGAAAGTTCAAGGCATTTTCAAGTTGTTTCTGTAGTGGATTCACCATTGGGGTACTTGGGATTCCACCTGAAGGACTCTGCAAGTGACATTTTAGGTCCTTCCTTGAGGAAGACCCCAGAACATTATCTTGGTCACTCAGCACATGACAATTTTGCTCAATCTTGGTACCATCTCTCTGTGCCTTCCTCACTCCCATCTTTAGAGGAAGCATTCCTGAGCTCAGTTCATGGAGGCTACTGGGTTTCCTAGAGCCCCTCTTATTTATATCTTTGGTGCTCTGACTCTTATCCAAAGACTTTCTTGAGAGCCCATGACTGCTCTTTGACTCAGAGGTCTCAGGAATTTTTTCCAGAGGATGCATCAGTGACAGGGATGCATAGACTCTGCGGGGCAGGCCCCACAAGTGTTGCATACGCCTCTTTCGAAGGTGGTGGTCTAGTTTCTTCTGAACATCATCTGAGAGGGGATAATTTCCAGGAAGGATGGAGATTGCAACATGAGCTTTGGTGGATGGGTTAACAAACACAATGTTGGGAGCTGGAGGACAAAAGTCCTCCTGGGATTTGTGGACCACAGAGGGTAAACCCCACAGACATTCCTGTGATTTTTGTGTCACATGGTATTCGAGGTCATGAATTACAGATGGCACCAGATATAGTGCCTCATTTTTGTGTCCAAGATCACACACTCCACAGATCCTAAACTTGTTTTTAGGAGGTGACAGAATTGGGAGTGGGAATTGAGGCTGAAGCTGGGTCTGGGCATGCTCAGGAGAGAGATGTTGGGGCTGAGGTTGGGAAGAGGTCTTGGGCAAGGGTTGAGGTTGGCTTGCAGGCAAGAACACATGTGGGGTATAGAGAAGGACTGGGGATTTGTGGCCTATGGAGACATTGGATGCTGTATTGAAGCAGACAAAGGCTGAGTAATAATCACCTGAAGGTGGTACACTAGGGCTCAGGGACTTGGGGTGTAGAGATGGGACACCATAGAGAGCTGGGTGCAGTTTTTCTGTAAATGGTCCTCAAAGCTTTTAGGATAAGGGGACTGATGATCCACCTGTGGTTCCTCTGATTTCCCTTTTTCGTTCCATGAAAGAAGAGAGATGGCCATGTCCTGCTGATCAGCAGCTGACACTGATCTTTTCTCTGAAGAACATCCTTGGTAACTTGGCTGATGTTGTTTTGGAAAAGATTCTGCTTTCTTTTCTTTTTCTATCCACTAGAGGACATCACCCCACTTTTTGATTTGTCTCTCCAGGCATGTCATGACACCAGGGGGCAGAAACAAGATGTTAGAAGTCTCCACACAGTAGGCTACAGTATATCCCCCAGATAAGTTCTCAGAACAGAGGGCAGGAAATTGCTGCTTCACACCATCTTTTGCCAAATTGGAAGACAGCACATTCTTGGCAGGGGCCTCTGTGCTGGAATGGTCCATGCCTCCCACTGGAACAGAAGTGGACAAGCCAGCAGGACTGCTCACCACAGGCAGAGTGGCATCTTGTGGTAGAAGAGTGTCTGTTTCCTGAGTGGGATGTGGTGGGGGAGGGGGGTGGGAAAGTGATGGGTGTGGTAAAGGGTCTTCTGTGGCCTTGGAGTCCAAGGGAGGAAGAGGCTCTGGTGGCAGAGAGTCACTCAATGGGGAAGATAAGAGAAGGTGAGCTGAGGGCATGACCTTTTTAGGGGGAAGAGAGAATGAGGAAGGTGGAGAAAGCTTCAACAGGGAGGCTGGCAATAGTTCCCCTCCTGGGACTGATGAGAGAGCAGGGAATTTGGAAGGTGATGATTTTCTCACATAACCTGTGGAATCCAAAGGTGTCTGAATACTTGCAACATCTTCCAAGGGTGCCAGAGATAGCAGATGACTGACCTCATTAAATATGTTACAGAGGTTGTCTGGACGTAACAGTTGCTGCAAGTTGTCTCTATCCTGATGTTGGCCCAGGGGGCTGTAAGGGATACAAAGTACAAAGCTGTAACAACGACCATACAGGCAAAGGAGGTCTACAGTCCTGTGGGTGAAACCTCCTAACCCCTTCACATTGCCCTTATCCTTCACCTCACAACACACTCTTTAGCACTTCCCAAGGACTTCACTCACATACCTGTTGCTAGGGCTCCCCCTCCCTGTGAGAAGGCCATGCTGTACTGAATCCCTGGGGAATGCGTAGAATATGTGAGAAAGGGACTAGGAATGAAAACAGAAAACAGCTTCTTCAACTCCTGTGTATCTCTCTGGCTCATTCTCGGACCTGGAAAACCAGGACAGTGGGTTATACATAAGAAATGTTTGTACACAGTGGTCACACAGGGATCCCTTTATAGGAAAAGCTTATTAATATCCAGGTTGGAAACCCCCAAGAATTTGGAAGACAAAGTCCAACTGGAGCAATAATCATTAAGAATGCATTTTGTGTGTGGCTTCAGTGATGAAGTTCTTCACATAGTTAATCCCATTAGAGCCTCTGAACCAGTAGATATAAGCATTGAATTCAGCAATTTCCTCAGAGATGGGTCTGATCATCCAGGAAATAAAAGTACATTGCACAATGTCAGGAAAAAGAAGTTCTGACTTCAAAGCAACGTGTAGTCATTCTTCAACCTCACATAGTCACCTATTAAGCAGCACCCATTGCCCATGTCCATCACTACTTATTAACAGGATGAGCACAGTAGGGACCCTGAGGATTGTGTAAGGTACCACTGTCTCTCCTCTGAGGCTCTGTTTCCTGAGAGAGACTGTGGCTAAAAACTAACATCTTCAGAGGTCTTTGACCTGAGGCTTCATGGAAGGGGAATGAAGGGTCACCTTTAGAGTGTTCAGGTCAAAAAAGAAGAAACATACCTTTGAATGTTTCACTTCTCTTCTTGATTCTCTTTTGCTGAGAACAAAAATAATTGAATCAGGGAATGGAACTCACTTCAATTCTATTTCTATAAAACTCAGGTATATGTACTCCACAATTATTATTACTCTACACTTAATTTATGGAGATTTCTTCCTTCTTTTAACTTTTTTAAGGTAATACAATATTTTCATTTTTCCTTATTTAGAAAGCTTAAGAGAGCATTTTACTTCTGAGCTCCACATTCTGACATTCTCAATTAGAAATCCTCTGCTGAAGGAGATCATAGAATATGGAGCCAACAGTCACATCTGCCTCCTTCACAGGACCCTATGTTCTGGGGACAGATCTCAGCCTACAGGCTCTGCTCAGAGGCCTTCAGATGTCAGCACTGCTGTCCTTATTAGGACATGTCACCTATCCTTCATCAAACCTCCTTGGTGTCCTCCCAACATGAAGGAGGTTTGATGAAGGATAGGTGACGTTAAGAATGGCACTCAGGATCAAGTGTCTGGAGAGATACTTCTTCTGAGAACCCACCATAAGTAAGGATGTCAATCAGGACCAGATTACTTTTTGGCATTTTCTCCTAAAACCCTTCACCGAGACCCTGAAATAGTCTGTGAGCTTCAGTTAGAAATCTTAGTCCTCCCAGATCCCCTGGCCCTGCCTGATCTCTACCCCTAAAGAGTGAAGTTTTATCCTCTATTCCTACTTCCCACCTCACATGTCTCTCTGATCCAACCCAACTCATTTACTAATGTGAGAACGGAAGTAGGAAGCCACAAGAAGAAACCCTGTTGGGGGTCCCTACGTTTGGGATGTTGGTTTTTTTCCAGAGTATTGATAAAAACACTTTGAACACCAGGTAGCACAGGTACAGAAGGTGCAACACTACCCAAGGCATAAAGATGCTGCTGAGGACAGTATTCAGATAATTTAAGGTATGGTTCAGCCATGGCTGAGTATTGCTTTCCAGAAAAGAGAATTATCTCCATCATCTAAATTGCTCCTGTGCCTGAGGCATCTGAGCCCTGAGGGTGCCTGGGCTTGACTATAACCTCAGGCCTCAATCACAGAGCCTCATAGAGTCACAAAGGGTTCTGAGCATCTGAGAAATGTGTACCCACAGTCCCTTCCTTCCCCGCCCACCAACCAGGAGACCCTGTGTCCAGGCCTGAAGTTCCAATTTCCACTCTACCCTTTCTTCATAGTATATGTTACTCCAGGGAATGTTCCTATTTTTTTTCTGTGATCCAGGCTTTACCTGAGTCCCCCTTTACTCTTCGAGGGGACAGATTTCAGCCTCCAGGCTCTGTTCAGAGGCCTTCACAGGTCAGCACTGCTTTCCTTATTAGGACATGTCACCTATCCTTCATCAAACCTCCCTCATGTCCTCCAAACATGAAGGTTTGATGAAGATAGGTGACATCGGAATGGCACTCAGGATCAAGTGTCTGGAGAGACACTTCTTCTGAGAACCCACCATAAGTAAGGATGTCAATCAGGACCAGATTACTTTTTGGCATTTTCTCCTGGAACCCTTCACGGATAAACTAAAATTAATAGTCTATGAACTTCAGTTGGAAATCTTAGTCCTCCCTGAGCCCCTGGACCTGCCTGATCTCTTCCCCTAAATAGTGAAATTTTATCCTCTATTCCTACTTCCCACCTCATGTCTCTCTGATCCAACCCAACTCATTTACTAATGTGAGAACGGAAATGGGAAGCCACAAGAAGAACGCCTGTTGGGGGTCCCTCCCTCCCAGAGTATCGATAAAAACACTTTGAACACCAGGTAGCACAGGTGCAGAAGGAGCAACACTACCCCAGGGATAAAGATGCTGCTGAGGACAGTATCCAGATAATTTAAGGTAGGGTTCAGCCATGGCTCAGTATTGCTTTCCAGAAAAGAGAGAATATTCTCCATCATCTGAATCGCTAGTTGCCTGAGGCATCTGAGCCCTGAGGGTGCCTGGGCTTGACTATAACCTCAGGCCTCCATCACAGAGCCTGGTAGAGTCACAAAGGGTTCTGAGCATCTGAGGAAGGTGTGCCCACAGTCCCTTCCTTCCCCACCCACCAACCAGCAGACCCTGTGTCCAGGCCTGAAGTTCCAATTTCCACTCTACCCTTTCTTCATAGTATATATTACTCCAGGGAATGTTCCTGGTTTTTTTTCTGTGATCCAGGCTTTACCTGAGACCCCTTTTCTCTTGGAGCCCCTGACTTGGACCCTGCCAATTGCACTGCCTTGAAATTGGTGCATACTATTTGTAATTCTTGCTTATACCCAGACATTTATATCTCAGGGTTACCTATGTCCTTAAATTCATCTTATCTAGAGAGAGCTTTTGCCTTACATTAACTCACATGTAAAAATTGAAGTTGTTTTATACTCATTTAACTTTTTAATGATTAACGGTAAATTTCCTTTATTCCAGTCTTCCTGTACTGTGTGCCCTCAGAATGTTTGACTCAAATATTAAAATGAATAATTCATTATTCAGTATTTATGAAACTAAAATAAGTATAAAATATTATACATATTTTATACTTTGATCTTGGGGATAAGATCACAGCACCTATATTGCTGAAATAAATGAAGCTTAAACTGTGCAAAGTCTTTTGTACACGCTTATAAACATACATAGACATACATCCTTTGACAAATCTAGTATTTTTAAATCCAAGCATCAATCATTTTCTTCTTTTATTTCAATTTTCACTCATTATTTTGACCCTGCTTCTTCTTACTCTTTCTAAATTATAAACAGTTCCAGGCCACTTCATGAATTTTGTGACAGTTATTTGACTTTCCCAATTCAGGAATATGTTATAGTGAGCTTTCATTTGCAACTGAAATTATCACAAAAGCCCACTTGTTAAAGGCTTGTTCCTAAAAGTGGTGCTATTGGACTGAGGTGGGGTATAGTGGGAAATCTCCCATTCTTTGGGGGCTTAACCCTGAAGGGGACAGTGAGATCACATTCCTCCTCCTTTATCACTTCACTTCTTACCAACATAAGGTGAGAAGTTTCTTCAACACATGCTCTCACAACTGCCTCCAGCCCAAAAGATAAAGGGCCAACAACCATGAATTAAGCCTTCAAAACTGTGAACATTTGCTATTTACAAGCTGATTATCTGGAGTGTTTTAGGATAGTAACAGAAATCTAACTTACACAAAACATGCTAAAAAATTGATCCCCTCAGTCCTTGGTGGCCAGGTTCCACCTAGGAGTTAGAGCCTTAGGGCAGAATCTGGTCTTGAGCAGCCTCACCTGATTGCCCTTGTGGGACATAATTCTGATTTTTACCTAAGAGTGGTCTTGCCATTTAAAAAAGGATGAGCATACCTGTGCTACATAATCATCCTGCTAATGTGTATAAATCTTTATCCTCATGCCAGCTATTTCATGATCTTCCTAAGCCCTAAAGCCATTTATTTGACAACCGTGGCCAACATTCTTCCTTCATCTCCTTTGACTCGGTAAGAAGACTTCAAGCCACGCAAGGTCTCCTTTCAGTTAGGTAGTGAAAGGTTAAGAATGTAAGAATTAAGTTCTGTTTTCCTGGAACCTGAAACTCATGTACAAGTTAAAAACAACTCCCGGAAATGCCCACTAAATATATGTTGAAATCTCCCCTGACCATCTGGTTTCTCTGAGAAAACAACCCCTCCCAGAAACCGTGCAGTCCACCACGTATACACCTCAGGGCTCAAACCAATCAGTTCAAATGTATACCCTTCTTTGTACTGACCAATCACCCTTACCTGACCTGTTCCCACCAGTGAATGTGCTAATCATGTTTTAGAGTTGTCGTTTGATTTTCCTGGGGTGTGCGATGATTTGCTATGCTGTATGTAAAGTCCCTGCCTTTTCCAAGAAATGTATATAAGCTCTGCTTAAGCTGTTCTCAGGGCTCTCTGCTCCTCCGAAGTGAGCTCTGAGTCCCAGCATGCTGGTTCCCTAATAAACCCTTTGCAGTTACATGAGACAGTCTCTTGGTGGTCTCTTCCTCCGACGCTCGCCAGACCTTGACATCTGGAGGTTCCACCGAGATCCGGCCGTGGCGGATGAAAGACCCCCAACGGGCTCCTCTTGTGGTAAGTAAGGCGCCTCTTTTTGTTCGATTTTCAGGTTTCAGATTGGGGCTTGGCAAGGTGGCTGTCGGTGAAGAGTGTGAGCTCTCTCTGACAGTGGCTGACAGACGTGTCATAGAGCCACAGGCCACGTCCCTGGGGGACGCCCCAGAGGACTCGGGAAATCGAGGAACAATAGTCTCCTCGACTCGGTGATATTTTGCTTCGGATTCGGTATTGCCAGCCCATCAGGTTTTGCCGGCTACTCAGTCCTGGTCTCGGTGTTGGACGTCCATTGTCTGTCTTTATGGTCTTGTCTGTGTCGTGTGTCGTTACTTTCACTGTTTGTGTATCTCTCATTATGGGGCAAAGCACTTCAACGCCTCTGTCCCTGACCCTTGATCACTGGACTGAAGTCCACTCAAGGGCCAAGAACCTTTCTTTTTCAGTAAATCGCTGGACCTGGCAGACTCTCTGTGCATCAGAATGGCCCACCTTTGGAGTTGGATGGCCCCCAGAGGGATCTTACTACTTCCCTCTAATCTGAAAAGTGAGAGATATTGTCTTTTAGCTGGGGCCACATAGCCATCCAGATCAACAGCCGTGTATCTTAACTTTGCAGGACATCTGTGAATCTCCTCCTCCATGAGTGAAGCCTTTCCTTGTCCCTGCCCCCACTCCTTCTCCTACTCCTACCCCCACTCCCACTCCTACTCCTACCCCCACGATTCTATCATTCAAACCCTCTGATCCTCCTCCCCCTCCACCCTCTATTCTCCCTGAATCTCAAGATTTGACTCTACTGGACCCTCCTCCCCCACCTTATCCCCTGCCCTCGCCCCCCAATCCCCAACATCCTCTGAATGATTCCCCTGCTGCTGACTCAGCCTCTCTGCCATTGGAGGAGGCTGAGCCAGCCGAGTGCCCTCCAGATGACCTCCTTGCAATGGCTCTAGCCCCTCCTCCCGTGGAGGAAGCTGGGCCAGCTAAAGGAACCTGCTGGCAGCGAATGATTGAAAACCCTGAAGCTCCCATGATGCTCCCTCTCCGTCCCTATGGGCCAATGATTGATGACGGCCATGGGGGAGAAATGCAAGCATACCAGTATTAGCCTTTCTCCTCCTCAGACTTATATAACTGGAAAAATAACAATCCCCCTTTTTCTGAGGACCCCACCCGGCTAACAGGTTTAGTGGAGTCACTGATGTTTTCACACCAGCCCACTTGGGATGACTGCCAACAACTCCTAGGGACTCTCTTCACGACAGAGGAACGAGAGAGGATCCTCCTGGAAGCTAGAAAAAATATCCTCAGACAAGATTGGTGACCAACACAACTTCCCAACATAATTGAAGCCAGCTTCCCCTTGAACTGACCCAACTAGGAACCCCAAACCTTTGAAGGTAGGGAGCATCTGTCCACTTATTGCCGGGCTCTAATAGTGGGTCTCCGAGCGGCCGCTAGGTGACTAATTTGGCCAAGGTAAGAGAGATTATTCAAGGGCCTGATGAATCTCCCTCTGTGTTTTGAGAGAGAATTATGGAGGCATATAGGAGATATACTCCTTTCGATCCTCAGGCAGAGGATCAAAAGGCATCTGTCACGATGGCCTTTATTGGGCAAGCTGCCCTAGATATTAAAAGAAAGTTACAGTGCTTAGATGGATTACAAGATATGGCTTTGAGAAATTTAGTCAGAGAAGCCGAGAAGGTATACTTTAAGAGAGAAACTGAGGAAGAAAGGGAATAGAGGAAGGAAAAAGAAAGGGAGCAAAGAGAATGAAAGAAGCAAAAGGCAGACTAAGGCATTGGCTAAGGTCCTGGTCACAACAGCGAATAGGCCAGAAATTAAGAAACAGGGAGACAGGAAGGGATACCTGGGCCCATGCCAAAGGCCGCCCCTGGCCTCAGATCAATGCACCTACTGTAAAGAAAAAGGACACTGGGCCAAAGAGTGCCCTAGAAAGAAGCAGCCACGCCAGCCAGCCATTCTGACTCTGGAGGACGATTAGGAAAGTCAGGGCTCAGATCCCCTCCCCGAGCTCAGGGTAACTTTTGAAGTGGAGGGGACCCCAGTAAACTTTGAAGTGGATACAGGAGCAGTACACTCAGCCCTTAAGGCCCCATTGGGCCCTCTATCAACTAAAAGGTCTCTAGTTCAAGGGGCTAATGGTAGTAAATATCGGGCTTGGACAACTAAGAGGACTATGGACCTGGGGAGGGGAAAAGTCCATCACTCCTTCCTAGTAATCCCAGAATGCCCGGCCCCATTGATGGGCAGGGATCTGCTCACCAAGCTCCGGGCCAGAATAACTTTTAACCCTGATGGCCCCCAAGTGGAATTTCTAAATCCTTCAGTAAAAACTCCCATAGTCACGGCTTTGACTATGTCAGTAGAAGATGAACATCAACTCTTCACACCCCCCAAGACTGATCAAACAGGCAAGCTACCCAGAAATGGATAAAAAATTACCCAGATGCCTGGGCAGAAACTGCTGGGTTAGGCCTAGCCGTGAAAAAACCTCCAATAGTAGTGGAGTTAAAAACATCAGCCTCCCCAATCAATGTCAAACAGTATCCTCTGAGCAAAGAAGCTAAGGATGGAATAAGGCCCCATATTCAGAAATATCTGGCCTTAGGGGTCCTAAGGCCCTGTCAATTGGCCTGGAACACTCCCCTGCTACCAGTAAGAAAGCCAGGAACCAGGGACTACAGCCCCATTCAGGATATAAGAGAGATCAACCACAGAGTACAGGACATTCACCCCACGGTACCTAATCCGTACAATCTGCTCAGCACTCTGAACCCTGAGCGGAAATGGTATACTGTTCTGGACTTAAAAGATGCTTTCTTTTGCTTGCCTCTGCATAAAGATAGTCAGTTGCTGTTGCTTTCGAGTGGGTAGACCCAGAAACAGGAACATCTGGTCAACTAACCTGGACTAGACTCCCACAGGGGTTCAAAAACTCCCCCACTCTCTTTGATGAAGCCCTCCACAGGGACCTCAATAACTTCAGAACTACGCACCCAGAAGTCACCCTGCTTCAATATGTGGATGACCTGCTACTAGCAGCTGACACCAAGGAAAACTGTGAGTCTGGGACCCAAGCACTCCTATCCAAGCTTGCTCAGCTTGGATATAGAGCTTCTGCCAAAAAGGCCAAAATTTGCCAGCAAGAAGTAATCTTCCTGAGTTATTCCCTTAGGGGTGGCAAACGATGGCTCACTGAGCCCAGAAAACAAACCATCATGCAGATACCACCCCCATCTAATAGGAGGCAACTCAGAGAGTTTCTTGGGACCGCTGGCTTTTGCAGGTTATGGATACCTGGGTTTGCATCCTTAGCTGCTCCTTTATACCTGCTGTTGAAGGGAGATGCCAAATTCCAATGGACCCCTGAGCACCAGCAAGCTTTTGATAACATCAAAACGGTGCTGCTATCTGCTCTGGCCTTAGCATTCCTGGATGTAGAAAAACCCTTTACTCTGGGCTGGGGATGTGGCTCAAGCAGTAGCGCACTCGCCTGGCATGCGTGCGGCCCGGGTTCGATCCTCAGCACCACATACCAACAAAGATGTTGTGTCCGCCGAGAACTAAAAAATAAATATTAAAAATTCTCTCTCTCTCTCTCTCCCTCTCTCACTCTCTCTTTAAAAAAAAATTAAAAAAAAAGAAAAACCCTTTACTCTCTACATTGAGAAAAAGAAAGGAATAGCACGAGGAGTGCTCACTCAGACTCTAGGGCCCTGAAAAAGGCCTGTAGCCTACTTGTCTAAAAAGCTGGACCCAGTGGCTAGTGGGTGGCCCCAATGCCTAAAAGCTATAGCAGCAGCGGCTCTTCTAATCAAGGATGCTGATAAATTAATGCTGGGGCAGAAGCTAACCATTATAGCCCACCATGCCCTGGAGAGCATCATCCACCAGCCACCAGACAGATGGCTATCAAACTCTAGAATAACACACTATCAGAGCTTGTTGCTCGACAAGGACAGAATAATGCTGGGACCCCCTGCCGCGCTTAACCCGGCTACTCTACTACCTGAACAATAATCAGGAACCGTCACTCATGACTGTCAATATATACTGGCAGAGGAAACCAGTATACGTCGGGATTTAAAGTATCAGCCACTGCCCCACCCTGAGGTCATATGGTTCACAGATGGCAGCAGCTTCCTCGAGGACAGTAAGCGGCGGGCTGGGGCGGCAACAGTTAGCAGAACTAAAGTCATCTGGTCCTCTAGTCTCCCAGAGGGAACATCGGCTCAGAAGGCAGAGCTAATCACCCTCACGAAGGCATTGGAACTAGCAGCAGGCAAAAAGGCCACTATATACACAGATAGCCACTATGCATTTGCTACCGCTCATATACAAGGGGCTATCTACCAGCAAAGGGGACTATTAACCTCGGCAGGAAAAGAAATAAAAAACAAAGATGAGATTCTCCACCTTCTCTCAGCAGTGCAAAGCCCTAGGGAACTAGCTATAGTGCACTGCCCAGGACACCAGAAAGGAAACGATCCCGTAGTGGTAGGGAACAGGAGGGTGGACGAAGAAGCTAAATTGGAAGCCCTAAATGGAGTAACCATGTTAACACTTTCCACACCAGGGGAACAAAAGTCAGGAGATTTAGCCACGTTGGAGCACCCTGGCAACTTAACATCTAAGGACACTGACACTGAACTCCTTGACTTCACTGAGCCTAGCCTGCAATTTCAGAAAGCCCTACACTAAGTTAAAAATGTTCATCAACTCACTCACCTTGGTTCAAAGAAACTGCAGGCATTCCTGAAGGATCAAGAACAGAGTTTTCCACTAACCGACTCACAGCGAAAGGAAATAGCTGAACGGGTAACAAAAGCCTGTCGGGTCTGTCAATTGGTCAATGCTTACCCTTCCAAGCTTCCTGCAGGAAAGCGCCTACAGGGAACCAGACCAGGACAATTTTGGGAAGTGGACTTTACTGAAATTAAGCCAGCAAGTTATGGACTTAAATATCTCCTAGTCTTTGTAGATACTTTTTCAGGATGGGTTGAAGCCTTCCCCACAAAAAAAGAAATGGCGCAAATGGTGGTCAAGAAGATCCTGGAAGATATTTTTCCAAGATACGGCCTGCCTAAGGTAATAGGGTCTGATAATGGACCGGCGTTCATGGCCCAGGTAAGTCAGGGGTTGGCCAGGACCCTGGGGATTAATTGGAAATTACATTGTGCTTATAGACCCCAGAGCTCAGGACAGGTAGAAAGAATGAATAGAACAATTAAAGAGACCTTAACAAAATTAAGCTTAGAGACCGGCATAAAGGATTGGACTATGTTCCTGCCTTATGCACTATTTCGTGCAAGAAATACTCCTTCCATTTCTTTGTGTAACCTCACCCCCTATGAAATTCTCTATGGTGCCCCTTCTCCAGTAAGGGAACTAGCTCCAACTCTGAGGCTTAATGATTCCTTCCACACCCCCTTGCTTGACAGACTTAAAGCTCTTGAAAGAACCCAGCAATACCTGTGGAAGCAGTTGGCCACTGCCTACCACCCTGGAGACGAGGGGACCCCACATCAATATCAAGTGGGAGACTTTGTCTACATAAGGCGGCATCAGGTGTCATCCCTGGAACCCCCCTAGAAAGGACCATACCAGGTGTTGCTTATAACACCAACAGCGGTGAAGGTGGACGGAATCACTTCCTGGATCCATGCCTCCCATCTCAAGCCCGCACCCTCTCCAGACTCCAGCTGGAAACTGGAAAAGACTGGTAACCCTTTCAAATTGCATATTTACCGTGTGGGTAGGGCTATAGACTCTCCCCTTGACCACCAGCAGTCCTAACCCCCATTAGCCCGTTCAGCAGCGATGGCAGATCATAAATCCTACTGGGCAAGAAGTATGGTCCCTTTCACATACAGCCCCCTTATGGACTCGGTGGCCATCTCTTTACCCAGACATTTGTCAGCTTGCTATCTCTCCGACTGGGATATCCCTGATGTAGAAAACCCCAACCAAATCCCGTTCATTGTCCTTGACCTCGACTCACGTCGAAAACGCAATCTAAGATATGGAGGTTGCAGTAGTCCCTCAGCTCGATGCAAGCTAGCCACTCTGGATTACTATGTCTGTCCTGCGGACTTCCGAAGCCGCAAGCAGTCACGGTTATGTGGGGGAGAAAATGATTTCTATTGTAGGTCGTGGGGATGTGAACAAACAGGGGCTGCCTGGTGGAACCCGAACTCCCCTGATAGTCTAATTCAGGTGGGACGGAATGACTCCTGGATAGACCCCCACGACTGTTATGGTCATAGATATCAAGCAACTCGGTGTGGAACAAAGGGTCTATGTAACCCTCTAAATATAACCTTTACTCCCAAAGGAAAAGAATATGCCCAGTCATGGCTTTCAGGAAACACCTGGGGAATGCGATTTTATACCTCAGGAAATGATTTCGGCCTTTGGTTCACCATCCAGCTTAAAAAGGAAGAAATTCCCTTAGCCATAGGGCCCAATCCCCTCAAGCCAAAAATTAGGCCTCCCAACCCTCCCATGCCTAAATCTACCACCCCACCAAGGACCAAGGCCCCTCCACCATCCCATACTACTCAATCTTGCTGGCTCTGTCTCTCCGCTGCTCCCCCTTACTATGAAGGGATAGCAATTGACGGGACTTATGCAGTAAAAGCGCAGAGTTCCTCCTGTAACTGGGGTAAAAATCCTAAATTAACCCTCCCAGAAGTAACTGGGACAGGCTTATGTCTAGGGTCCCCACCTAAAAGTAAACAACACCTATGTACCCAGATAAAAGAAATCAGCATCACACAGGGCTTTCTTATCCCTGAAATTGGAACCTGGTGGGCATGTGACTCAGGGTTAACTCCCCGCATTTCAGCCCAGATATTTAACAGCTCTGTTAATTATTGTGTAATGGTACAGATATTTCCCAGAGTGCTCTATCATGACGAAGGTTCATTTGAAGATCAAATAGGGGGGTATACAACCCGGTTTCGCCGAGAACCTGTATCCCTCACATTAGCCATTTTATTGGGAATAGGAGTTGCCCCAGGAGTGGGAACAGGAACCACTGCCCTGGTCCATGGGTCGCAACAGATGGCCCAATTAGAAGCAGCAATAGACCAGGACTTAAAGACATTAGAAACCTCTATCACAGCTTAGCAGGAATCTTTAACCTCTCTCTCTGAAGTTGTCCTACAGAACAGGCGAGGGTTAGACCTCCTCTTCATGAGAGAAGAGGGCCTTTGTGCTGCATTGAGGGAAGAATGTTGTTTTTATGCCGACCATTCTGGATTGTAAAAGAATCTATGAGTAAATTAAGAAGACGCCTCAAAGAGCGTCAACGAGAGAGAGAAGCTCAAAAAGGGTGGTTTGAGTCTTGGTTCACACAATCCCCCTGGTTAACTATGCTTTTATCAGCCCTAGCCGGTCCTTTAATAATCCTCATATTATTGCTAACTGTAGGACCCTGTTTTCTCAACCGTGTAGTTTCCTTTCTCCAAGCTCAAATTGGACAAGTTAAACTTATGGTAATCAGACAACAATATGCCTCACTGGCAGAAATAGAGTGTGATACCCCTCAATGATTATGATTTATTATTTTAAGATTAAAAGTAGTCAGAAAAAGAAGTGGGGAATGAAAGGTTAAGAATGTAAGATTAAGTTCTGTTTTCCTGGAACCTGAAACTCATGTACAAGTTAAAAACAACTCCCATAAATGCCCACTAAATGTATGTTGAAATCTCCCCTGACCATCTGGTTGCTCTGAGAAAACCCCTCCCAGAAACCGTGCAGTCTAGCACATATACACCTCAGGGCTCAAACAAATCAGTTCAAATGTATACCCTTCTTTGTACTGACCAATCACCCCTACCTGACCTGTTCCCGCCAGTGAATGTGCTAATCATGTTTTAGAGTTGTCGTTTGATTTTCCTGGGGTGTGCGATGATTTGCTATGCTGTATGTAACGACCCTGCCCTTTCCAAGAAATGTATATAAGCTCTGCTTAAGCTGTTCTCGGGGCTCTCTGCTCCTCTGAAGTGAGCTCTGATTCCCAGCATGCTGGTTCCCTAATAAACCCTTTTTCGGTTGCATGAGACAGTCTCTTGGTGGTCTCTTCCTCCGACTCTCGACAGACCTTAACAGTAGGAGCAGGTACCACCTTCAAGACAAAAATCTGCCAGGTGTCACTTCCTCTTGTCTTTGATATGCAGCCTCAGCCAAATTTTGATTTAACTAATATTCACTGCTGGAAACCACGACACACAAATCTCTAAGCCACAGGCTCTGCTCTGTAGGAACTCATGGGCTTCAGAGGTAAGTCCTACACAGTTTAAAAGCTACAGTAATGTAGAGGAGAGTTCCAACACCTCTCAGTATTTGTTGATTGCCAAAAAAATCTGTGGAACAAATCAGATATTGTGGGTTCTACGGTGATTTGTATGCATCATAGTCACTCCCTGCTTGTCTCCCCAATTTACTGATATGAATTAACAATCCTTTGAGAAGGTGGCCAAAGAACATGTTATTTTTCAAAATAGCATCATTGGCTGTGTATATATGCCTAGAGTTGAAACCTACACTTATTTCAGCTAAAATGCCAATAACATTCATTTTCAAAACCTAATAGAAGTTCCTTTAAAACTTAAAGGAACATGAGACTCAAGGCACAACTTAATGAACTCCACTGATAATGAGTGGCAGAGCTTCATAACATCTTTCCTACACTAACATCAATTATACGTAATTCATTTGTCCAGTTTATAAAACATTACTCACAAGGATCTCAATGGGCAGCCACCCTGTGAAGAAAGCCAGAGAGGTATTGTTGTACCCATCTTCTCAGTGAAAAATCCAAAGCTCAGAGAAGTTAAGTGACTTCTTCTAGATTAGGCAGAAAGGAGCAGGGCCTTGGCTAATAAAACCCTTACAGTTTCAATGCTCCTATTTTAAACAAAACTAGTACATTATTTAAAATAAAATGATGCCTTAGTCCTAAAATTAAAGCAGTTGTGTAACTAAGAGTATTCACTTTGTCCACTAAATGCTAGCATTTGGGGAAATTAAAGAAAAATAATGTTTAGTGCTCTATTACCTCTTAAGTTTCCCTTTTCACTCTAAGCATCAAGGTCTAAAGTTTTTCTATATGTCCCTCGTAAAGCCTTCTTTAAAGAAAATGAATTGCATATGATTCCTATGGAGATATAAAAGAATAATAATAACATGGCAAATGTCCTCTTTCCCAGGAATTCAGTCCACATATTTACATTTATCAAACCTAAAGTCTGTGGCACTTCACACAGCCACTGGGAAAATGCAGAGGTGGCTTTTGTCCAGTAAGATCTTCCACTCCCCACACCCGACAACTCCCCATCTGACTGGTGTCACCACACAGAATTCTGGTCCAGAATTTGTCATTGCATTTGCTTATATTTATTGTCTCCAAGGACTAGTTGTTTTTCCCAAACTCTACTATAGTAATGTTACTAATGTGAAGATTCTCAGTATGTATAAATTCTTACTTTAGGATTATTGTTATGTTCTTAATTTCTCAGAAACTTTCTTCAATGTTTCAATGTTTTCTCATGCTCCTGTGTACCACTGTCTCTTGGATAAACCACATGGAGGCAGCTGTTTTCAGGATTCTGAAAGCCAAAAAGAGCATGTTCTGGCAAAATCCTTTAAAACTGCATTAAAAAGCAATAGCCACAGGAGGGCCTTCATACATCCACGAAATAAACACTTATTAAACTCTACTATGTCGTATTTCTAGTACTGTAGAAATATCACAAAATACTACATTGCCTTTGCCATTGGAAAGGTCAGGGTTTGGGAAATGAGACCTGAAAGTAACTTTGATTCAATGCAGTGTAACCAATATACTATAGGAATAATACATAATGGGAACTTAGTTAAAGGAACAACTAATTCTTCTAACAGGAGGGAGGGAAAAAAGGACCAGGCACACTTCAAAGCACTGATACCAATTCTTTGACATTGGACCTTGTGGAACATTGACAAGCTCTTCCTCTTCCTCCTCTCCCTCATCTCCTCTTCCTCCTCCACTTCTGCCTCTTCTAATACATTTCCCATACCTATTCTAATACGTATTCCCAATACCTATTCTAATGCATGCACAGCTTCATTCAATATGAACATCCCAAATTAGAATGGTACATTTGTTGCAACCCATGGATGTATATGGCACATGGTCTCTTCAAATCCAGAGTTAACTCATTAGGATTTATTCTTGGTGTTTTATATTCTATGTTTTCTAAAATACTGTTATTTGTTTTTGTTTTCCAGTACTTGGGTTCCAATTCAGGGCCTCACATGCTAGGCAAGTACATTACAGCTGGGCTACAACCATAGCCCCATTTTTATTCCTAGCCAATATGTCACTTGAAGGATTGTGGTATACCTACCACCCAAAACTGACATTACAGGCATCCTTCTGCTCACTCTTGGAGACATGACAGCTTTGATTCCTACTCTTCATCATTAATTTCTCAGGTAATCATTAAAATGAGTCAGTTCTCCGAGTCCACACTGGCTGCAAGATGCTATGCCTAGAAATCCACTGTTAAAAAAAAAAGAAGAAAAAGAAAGAAGGCCTCTGGCTCCAAATATCAGTTCTATACCTTCCTGGCTAAGGAGCTTGGATGTGGTACTTTGAGTAATTTGTCTGTCTATAAAATGGAGATTACCATGGTGGTGAGGATTGAATAAACAAAAGAATGCCAAAAACCTGACACAAAAAGCTTTATATGTCCTCCCTGCCAGGCTAATTCTGCAAGAGAACACTCCCAACTCTCTCCTAAAGAAGGCAGCTCAAATCTGGTTTGCAACATTGACAAAACCAGAAGTGTCTACAGTTTGTACCATCCTACCTCACAGAAACTGCTTGGGAGGTCCCTGTCACTCCAGGTTAGGGTTTTCCAGAGCATGTTCTGCAGAACAGCTGGTCTGCAAGTCGATGTGAGAAAAAGTTTCCATGGAAAATAAAAGTGAGAAATGCTGCATAGCATAACCCTAGCAGGGGAAGTCACAATACAGATTAACTTGCTGGAGCTTCTGAAACACAAACAACAAACCTCACAATAGACAAGGAAATTTAATCCAGTATTTTACATACTCCGGTCCCTTTCTTATATCAAACAACTTTGATTGGCTCTTGAGACATGTTGTGGATAGCTCACTTAGCCTTAACTAAGTCAGCCTCCTCACCCCTTTTTTAGCAATAGGTCATGATTTAGAAGTTTTTGAGTCAGATGAAATACATCATAGGCTGATAAAGAACACACTGCTCTGACTTTTGATATGCCATGCATGCAGTTAATACAGAAGTCAGACCAGTAAACCGGTTATCAAAATAAGGCTTGGTGAATGCATGCAGTCACATACATTCCTTGGTTTATAAGCCTGGATTTTTCTGGGTTTTTTTTTTTTTTGTTGTTGTTGTTGTTGTTTGGAACCCTAAGTGTGAGACAGGAATTGTGGTGAAGAGTGTCTTCCATATAAATTTCCCGGCTCAGCTACTGCCCCATTTGCCCTAGGGAGCCATTTCTCTGCATGCAAACTCTGCTTTCTAGACCTGCTTACAGTAACCTGGCTGCAGGAGAAATTAACTAGATTCCCCACCATGGGTGACTGCTGCCCCCCAGTGGGACACTCGCAAAGAGCAGCAAGGCCTCCAGGTACCTTCCACTGATTTCCAGGACCTGAATGGGTGCTGCATGTCCAGCTTCAACATGCATGCTCCACTGGCCTGACCCCACCATGCCACCCGCATACTCGGAGTGATGCTGGGGAGGGATAGTGGGGTGCAGAGGGCGGAACTTTTACCAGTGTCGGGTGGTGGTGGTGATACTGCTGGTTATTGGTGATGGACGAGTCCTGCTACCCCACATGTTGAAGTTTAAACATTAGAGAAGCATGCCGAGGCTGAGGCAAACATATACAGCAGGGTTATTTAAAAGGGGGAAACATAGACTTCCCCCAAAGATAAACTTAAAATAACATTTTTTACTCTAAACTTTTTAAATTTGGATTCATCAGGGCTTAGTGCTTTGGAAAGACATATGTATCCAAAAAATGTACATAAGCCTAAGGTACTTTGAAAGGATATTCTAACAGGACAATGGAAAGGTCCTGACCGAGTGATTGTCTGGAGTTGGGGTTCTGTTTGTGTGTTTCCACAGGGAGAACAGCAGCCGATTTGGATTCCAGAGAGACTAACCAAAGCGATTTCTACAGACCAAAAAGAAGATGATTTGACTCAAATCCATAACAGCTGATATCCAGAGCTCCAGCTTGGCTATTCTTACATCTGCAACAGTGATTAACCAGGATGCTTTTTTCAATATCTATTTTATTATTGCATTTTTCCACATCATAAAGTTCTTTTTTATTTTTTGAGCTCATACACACCTAGGTTAATGTTTTTCTGATCAGTTTTATTTTTTGACAGTGGAGTTTTTAAACATTGCAATGGAGATTTCACCTGTGTAAAGCTACAAGGCCTTTACTATTGTCTTATGTGTTGTACATTTGTGTGCACACTTGTGTTTCATGTTGTATGTCTTTATGTGCGTATGTCCATATATCATACATGAGGAGCGCTCATGAAAAAATGGATCCAATTTTTTTTTATTCATGTGATTTTAATGATTTAATTTAAGTTGGGTAAGCAGCTGTTGAGGATTGTTTTAATATGTGTAAAATAAGGAGTTTAACAGACCTGTTTGTTTACTCTCACTTTTCCTTTTCATTATATTTAATAATTCTGTTCAGGATAATGTAAATTGTTCAGAAAATTGTTTTCTTAGTACCTGTTGGAATATTACATATTTTGTTTTTAGCCATCATTGCCAGAATTCCTATCTTCATCCCTGTGCTGGTGAAGACAAAGATAAAACCAAAGTACAGCTTCCTAGATAGCTATCACAGTTAACTGTATAAACTGATGACTCAATGAATAATAACTCAACAAGTAATGCTCAATCAAGGAGTCGATTTACTGTGGTAGGAAATGAACATATTGATAGATTCCTCCACTTTGAACTGCTTGCAGAACTTGCCTGGACTATGTATCACTTGTATACATTGTGAACTATCTGTTGGTACAGCGAATTGTGGTAGTGCTGGCGTATCTTTGCTGATGGTGTCACAGGTGATACAATTTTTCCAAAGGAGCCGTTAATTGGCTTGGTGTCATGGCATTTCTGTATCCTCCTCCCTTCTACTAGTGATGGTCTAAAATTTGGGGGCCAACAGAGGTGAGGCAAAGAACCTCACCCCCACACACACTGGTGCAAAGGCCTATCCACAGGAATGGCTGTATGCTGGACCAGTAGTCAGTGACGGGTATGATCCAATTGCAGTGGTACCAACCTAAGACAGGAGGCTGAGGCCTAGAGGTCAGCTCATCCAATGACGGGTAAGGGCCATATGTTGTATTGGACAACCTAACAGGCATGGTCCCTAAGCCACATTGCTTGTTGTTTAATTAAACTGAAGGGGGGAGATGCTGAGAGCCATAGCCAAGTAGGAATGAGCATGGTGCATGGTGTTTTTGGTTGAAAGGTGACCCCAGCAAGCCATTGAGATGATAATTAGAAAGTGTGGTAGGAGGGAATTCCAGAGGAGGGATTTCCTGTTGGTGGAGTGTGTCTTTTTTTTTTTTTTTTAAGAGAGAGTGAGAGAGGGAGAGAGAGAGGAGAGAGAGAGAATTTTAATATTTATTTTATCGGCAGACACAACATCTTTGTATGTGGTGCTGAGGTTCGAACCCGGGCCGCACGCACGCCAGGCGAGCGCGCTACCACTTGAGCCACATCCCCAGCCCAAAATAAAGTTTGTTCCTGCTTGAGTGGCTCATGATTTTGTGCCCAGCCAGACTGCGGCAGTTTTATTCCACATCTAGATAAGTGGGCAAGTGAGTACTGACAGGACCTCTGTTGGCAAGAGTCTCACACTGCATTGAGAACTCAGAAATTGGAACAAATGAGGACAGTTCTTACTGCTGGCCAGAGGAGCAAAAAAGAGCAGGCAGAGCATGAGTATTAGCAGGAAAGAATGTGTATCAGCTACTAGAGAGAGGAAAGAGAGCACAGAAATGAAGTGGGAAGGGAGGGAGGAGGAGAGTTGGAAAATCAAGGTGCGGGGGATGAAACTGACCAAATTATATTACTATATTGTGTACACATACAAATATATACAAATCCAACTACTATATATAATTATAATGCACATAATATTTTTTGAAATGTTAAACCTCATTCATCCATGTAGCAACTTTTTAAACTCACCTTTGGAATTGATGTGCTAAGTTTCTTTTTTTATTTTGAAAATTTTATTTGTATATATTGATTTGTTCTATTTGGTTATTGAGTGTTGTGAAATACATTGTGCATAAATCATACACATTATTTTGTATTATACCTTCATTATAAATATTCATGTATATTATATTATAATAGTATTTTATATTACATATCATATTATATAGTGAAAACAAGAAAGAAATGGACAAGGAATGCCTCTGGCTTCTTAGACCTGCAGGTGGACCATGAACTTGGCTCAGCCCAGTCCATCAGTGAGGAGCTGGTTGAGACATGCAGCATGTGTGCAACTTGAAACTTGATGCCATCACCTGAGAAGGAAGAAGACCTGTCAGTGGGTCTGGAAAAAAACCCCAAGATACACTTAAGTAGATGAGAGTAGATAGCTAGCTCTTTAAAGATGGAATTTTGTAAATTTATTAAGGATACATACACCCACACATATAGATGCATAACATTCTTCTGAAAATATAAACAAGAAATCTCCCAATTAGAGCCCTTATTTTACTGTTGTACCTGTTTAGAGGGTCCCTCCTTCCCTCTCCTCAGTTCTTTACTCATTGCATGAGATGCCCTGCACATCAGATTTAAAATAACCCTTCCAACATTACTATCTCCCTATGGCACACTATTTTCCTCCACACCTATCACCATTTACCATATTGCAAAGTTAATTCTTTCCTTGTGGGTTTTGTTTTCTGTCTTGCTCCTCTGACATGTACACTACTAGGATGTATTTATCTGTGTTGCTCACTGCTGTATACCCAGTGTTTAAAGCAGTCTGCTCATTGTAGGGCTCAATAAATTTGTTACATGAATTAGTTAATCATCTTCTATGTTTTTGTTCCTTGAAGTAAAAAAAGAAGAACTAGAAGTAATTCATACTTACCAAGAAAATGACACTGAGATAAAACTGCCTCTCTGGACATGACCTCTAGTTAATTTTGCTCCAGAAGTCGAACTAAAGGTATCTCCCTTCTCTTTGGTTTCAGAGCCCAGTATTTGGTACTCAAAGGCCTTCACTATCTGGAATTAGTTTATTCAAGGTCTAATGGGGAAATGCAGTTTCTCAGAGTCACGTGGCTGAAAGAGAGCCCTCCTCTTAGAAGACCATCCATTTCATGCAATGACATAGATTTGGGAGATCCTGTAGAAGGTGAGAAGGTGAGAGTGACAGCTGCCTAGCAAGTCAGACAAGCTTACTCTACCCCAGCTGCTGACAGGAGGGTAACTGTTTCAACCAGAAATACAGTTCTCCTTCATAAGGTGCAAAAAGGTGCAGCAGAATGACAAGCCAAAAGTCCATCCAGGATTCATAGCAGGAAGGAAAGGATATTCCTATCATTCTATTTTACTAAAATACTTTAAAATTGTGCCTCAGAAGTAGAGGATGATATTTTAATTTGGATCTTAAATGTCCCAAAGGCTCAAGATTTGGAGACTGGGTCCCCAGATGTTAGCATTACTAGCAAGTGGTGGAAACTTTAAAAGTTGGAACCTAGTAGCAGAAAGTTAGATCACTGGAGGTGTGCCCTTGAAGGTGGTATTGGGACCTGGCCCCTCTGTGTCCCCAGCTGCCATGATGTGAGGGGTTTGCCATGTGCTCCCTGTGCTGGTATCCTGTCTTATCAGCCCCAAAGCAGCAAGGCCAGTGACCACAAACTGAAACTTCTGAAACCATGATCCAAAATAAATCTTTATTCCTTTTAAGTTGTTATCTCAGGCATTTTGTCACAGCAACAGAAAGTTAACAATGCCAAAACTTGGAGATTTGGATATTCTCTTTGCAAAGGTCATTTGATAAAGAAGATACGCTCAAGTGCTAATTAGAGTAAAACATGTATTGTCAATGTAGGCCAATATATAACATTTGGGCAAACTATAAAGGATTTTTTGCTACTTCTCTTTTCTTTACTACATATCTGTTACTTCCTAGAGATTTAACTTTTCTTATGGTGTACATAAGTAAAACTAATTACTGAGATTTGATACTTTGTTAATATTCAGTTCAATTTATTATGTATTTTGTGTTCTATTTAAATGCTTTGGTTCTTAAGGGTATGAATATATACTATTAGCATCTCTCTTCCTAGGTAATCAGACATCAGATTCCTTCAAGCATCAAGAAATCTGCATAGGGGATGGGGTTGTGGCTCAGTGGTAGAGTGCTTGCCTAGCATGTGTGAGACACTGGGTTCCATTGTCAGCACCACATATAAATAAATGGAATAAAATAAAGATCCATCAACAATTAAAATTTTTTTAAAAAAGAAATCTGCATAGGACATAAAATAAAAATGTTAACATAACATTACATTTTAAAACCATGCACTTTGCTCCTTAGACTTTCATTCAAAACCCTATTAACTCTTAATTTAACATATAAGTTTATGAAGAATGCAATTAATTCCTAAATCTATTTTCAAATGCTTAGTTATGAAGATGTATTTTAGATGAAAGGCATAAACTACTTATTCATATGAACTACTAGATAGCAAAATGAACAGAATCATCATGCTCATGGATATTGCCAGCACCTAAGAGAAAGATATACTCAACCACAAATATGCTACAGCTCTTGCCTTTCACAGTACTATTTCATAAAGTAATTTTTAATTAGATAATTGTTTTGTTCTACCAAAATAAAACTAATATTTTCATAGAACCTTATAGTTTCTATTTTACTCTGAATTATTCTCATTTTACATTTATACCATGAGTCCATGATGAAGCCAGGAGCCTGTTTATCTGTGACCACATGACACATTATCTAAGTGGCAATATATTTGCTGCTCATGAGACTTTTGCCCAGATTGAGTTTCATTATATGGTTTATCTAGAGGTTTCCAAAATGTGTCTTTGGAGATGGGAGCCCATCACCTTTCACAGCTACACCTCCCTTGCTGGCCTCTCTCTAGCCTTATGTCTTTCCATCCAGGCTGTTCCCACTGTACCAGCCTTTTGTTTCTAGAAGTCGGATAATGGAATCTGATTCATACATTCCAAGCTCATGGAAGGGCAAAGAGGAGTTCCCTTCTTCTAAAGTGAGACCCCTGATATTTTCAACAGGTGCAACTCTATCTCCATGCTCTGGTTTACCTGGTTGAAGGGTTGGGGGGAAGGTCATTGCTCCAGGAGAGGCTATCAGCAACTTCCGGGAGTGGAAGGGACACTTCCCCAGCATGGGAACAAGGTGACTTGAAGCAGAGTCTTTTCCTTTTGCTCCAAGATTATTTCCCTGGTGACCAACTGGAGCAGCTGCACAAATCTGTCCATCCCACATGGTGGCAACAGGTCAAACGAAGTGCTGCATCATGTGCATGTGCAGTGGGTTCACAGAAGAGTCTGAGCATTGTGAAAGGTAACATTCTCTGAGGGGTCCTCTAACACATCCAGTGAGAGGCTGGGGGCCAAGTAACTTTCAGAAGAGTGGATCAATTTTTCTCTGAGTGATCACAGGAAGGCTGCTTTTAGCAGAAGTCTGCACATGACTGTTCTGACCGACTCTGGGTATTCTCTCCTTGGGAGTCTCAACTTCTCTTCCTTCAGTGTCCTGTTCATTTTTAAGGTTAATGTCAGTTTGAGGGGACCCTGAAGTGAGTCACACAGTGTCTGATTCCCTTCTCCTTCTGGGGGAGTTGTCACAAAGAGACATGCCTTGATCCATAGGGTGTCTCTGGATGGGGTCTTCACCCCCTGAAAGGCAAACCTTGCACTCTGCTGTGAGATACCCCCACAGACTCTACCCTGATTTTGGCTTCTAGGAGTGTCTCCCAGGGGAAGGAAACACTACTTTCCAGCACTGGTTTCCATATTAGGTATGCTATTATCTGTGGGAAACAAGACATTCCTGAAAACTCCCTGCGATTCCTGTCTCTAAGCTTCCTAACCTTCCTCAGGCTCATCTCTGAGGTATCTGCCAACTAAGTCCAGAAGTAATAATCTCTGAGTGGGCTCTATTTGGCCTCCTCTAAAATCTTACTCTCTTTACAAATGTATCAGAGTTGTGGCTGAACCCTCAGCCTCTCAAGAATTGCCTTGTCCTTTTTGAGGTCCTGAATATGTCTATACTCTGCCCTGCCATACTTTTCTTGAGTAGTGTATTCCTGATGAAGACGAGATATGGCAGCTGTTCCCACCCTCTCATTCCTCACTGTGATTTATTACTACCTCCAAAATTGAATGTTAGGAAAACCCTCCTTCAGGAAGGAATTTGAAAATTCTGGAGACAATGCCATTTCTGACAGATTAGTTTGGGGACTAAACTAACTGGACATTTTGTCTCTGTGCAAAGGACTAGATGATCTCAGATGGGCCTTTTTCTCACTTTCTACACCTTTTGAACTTCAATAGAGGTTAGACCAAGGGAATCCTGGAGAAGTTTTGGGACACTTCAGCCCAGGCTCTCTCTTCACGAGAGTTGGACAGGAACCCTGGGCACATTTAGCACATGTATCAACTCCTATGTGTCAGAGACCAAGACATCAGTCAACATGTGGAAACCAGGTTCACAGGCAGCTCTCTCTGAGACCCTTCCTGGGCTCCCTGTTCCTAATCCTGCTCTGCTTCTCCAGGGGTCCCTGTAGACACTTCACAGAGCTGAGGTTTCTTTTCCTTTGCTAAATAAAGGGATGAAATCTAAGGGCTTCTCAGTCCAGAGGTCTGAGGTTCTGAGGGGCTTCCTTTGGTATCTTGGGAAGCTGTGGATGCTGGTTGGCTGCCATGTCTGGAAGGGTCATCCTGGATCCAATGGCTTCACAGAAGACCACATTATTGGCTTGTAAGTGTTTTACGTCCAAGGTTCAAGGAGAGACTGATTTGTTTTTATGGAGAGTATGTATGTGTGGTGCAGGGGTAGGGGGACATTTATCTGAAAATAAAAGGAGATGACATTTTTAAAAACACCTCATCCATGATTCTACTTTCTACAATGTCGTCCTCCTCTGTCTACTAACATCCTATAAGCCAACTAACATTTTGATAAGAACTTGAGGCTAGTTTTGTAACTATGAGAACAAGACACTAAGATAACAAGGGAAACCAGAAAAACTTAATCATAACTATTTTTTTCATATTTGGGTCTCATTCACTGAAAAAGAAAGATTAATTTTGTCATTTACAGGAATATATAACAATTAAGTAAATATAAAATAGATGACTTTTAAAGGAAAACTTGGTTTGAGATATTTCCACTGTTTACTACTTTTACTAAGTATGTATGTTACTTTGAATTTTATAAATGGCATAGGAATTTTAAGAGTAGAAAGGGAAAAAAGCCTAAGAGGGAAAAGAAGAAGGAGGTAAAGACAAAAAAAGAAAATCTATTCAGACCCACTTTTATGACCATCCCCTACTAACCTGTCCTCCCCACATACCCCACCAACTCAGTCAGGACAGGGAGAAATAGGATAATGAAGATGGTCAGGAAGAATCCACATCAAATGTCCTCAGAGTTGCCTGTCTATCTTATGTACTACTTACAAACCAGACCCAAACAACCTGCACTTTAAAAAAATAATAATAAAACACATGATATCTTTTTCTCTAAACTAGGTTTATAAAGTAAAAATTCTCCCCTTTCTTTATAATTTCATCCCTCAAATTCACTCATGTCTCCTGTGAGACAAAAAAAAGAAAAAGAAAGAAAAAAACAAGACCTCTGTGAGTTTTCAGTTTACCTTTGTGAAACATGATCAGCTGCTGGAAAATTTGGGAAAATGAATAAAAGAATGAATGCTCATGCTATGGCTTCAAAGTGGTTTTTCTCTGAAATTCATGGAATTCAGAATTATTAAGAGTGTAGAAACTGAAGCTGACTATGGTCTTGAGAAGTCAGGATTCTGGGTTCGGGACATAGCTCAGTGACATAATACTTGCCTCATCTGTGAGGACCTGGGTTTAAATTCCATTACATAAAAAAATTGCATAAATGTGGGAGACTTTGGGAGGTGATTAGGAATAGATAACAAGATCACCCAAGTGGAACACCTATAATTGAATACTCATGGCTTTGTAAAAGGGAAAGAGATCAGAATAGATACACACATGAGTACTCCCTGTCTCTTGCCATGTGACATCCTGCACCACCTCCAGGCTCTGCCAGCTAGAAGCCCATTCATGTCTGGCCCCTTGACGTAGGACCTCCAAAACCATGAGTGAAAATAAATCTTATCTTCTTTATGAAGTCAGTCAAATTCAAATACTTCATTATAGTAATGAAAATGGAATAAGACAGAAAATTAGTGCCAGGAAGTGGGGCTGTTGCTAATGAAAATTGCCTTAAATATGTAGAAATGGTTTCAGAACTGGAAAAGATTGAAAGAGTTTGGTGGAGCAGACTAAAAAAGCCTATAATGTAAGTGGAGCAAAATGGGCAATTCTGGTGAGGGCTCCAAGGTAGAGGAAAATAGATAACAAATTTAAGATGGACATGAAGATTGTATTGGAAATGTGAGAGAAAGTCAACCTTCTTATAACACTGTAAACAATTGGATACACTGTGTACAAACCATGGATTTGTGGACACCCAGACTTAAGGATGATAGACTAATTTATCTGGCAGAGGAAATTTCAAAACAACAAAAGGATTTAGCAAAGGTATGACAGGCTGCTTTTGGGCAGATGTGTAGTGAGACTTTGGAGCAAATGGAAGCAGAGAGGAAAGATTTTGAAATTATTGGCCTGATCAGGGAAGAAGCAAAGAAAAAAATGTGAGGGTTCACCCAAGGAGGGAGAAGTCCAGACATAAGGTACAGCCAAGTGACTGCTTGCTAAAGACATGAGCAGAAATGCAACCCATCAGGATGACTGAGAAAAGGCCTGGAGAGCATCTTAGAAATCTTCAAGGCCACCCTTCCATCACAGACCTCTCAGAGGTCTCTGGTCTCAGATCCAAACTTCTTTTTCCAGCTTTGCTGTGAGTCACAGGTACTGAAATGGGATTTCTGGTCCCACCCAGGGTGCTCAGTAGTTAGAAACTTCCCGATTCGGGAAGGACCAGTTCTTCTAGCCAGAGCTCCATGAGAATCAGGACATTTTAAAAGGGATGTTATGATGCTAAAATGTAATCACTTTGGTTTTATTACCAAGAACTGTGTGAAACAGACATCTCTGAACTTTTCACCATCCCTATCCCCATGCCTGATGAGTATGAACTGGAGTAAGAGTAGCGATCTCAGACATCATGATGTTATTAATGCCTTTTATCCTCATCAAAATAATTCCAATTTCATAAAGATTGCTTAAAATATTCAGTATCTGCTGCATACTCTGGTCTAGAACCAAGGTTCTTAATTCAGTCAACATTCATTAAGGACTTTCTATGTGGTATATGTAGGAGGAATAATGCATGGAGCTTAAATGCTCAGCGTCTGTAGACAAGCAGGAGCCAGATGAGCAAATATATACAGATAGGCAGTTTTATTAAATATGCCAGCAATTTTTGTTTGAATCTACAACAATCAATATACTTCATTCTTTTTTTCTACAAAAACTAAAAATCCTAAATCTATTGAGTACTTACCTTTTTATATAAACCTTTATAATTTCCTGAAAATGACATATTGCATAACTCAAAATGGGGTTATAATAACGTATAATAAACCCCTATAAATTTGGGTTAATAATTCCCTATTCAACATGTCTTCCTCTGAAGTATCTGACCCTAATCAATGGGATCTCTCATTCCCCACCAGGACACCACTCTTACTTCCCAGAGTTTTCTTATGTGGGGAAATGAGGCTCTGATCCAGCTCCTTCCAACTCACATACCTAGAGATCCCTCCAATAGTGAAACTCAGCTCATTTACAGGGACAAGTAGGGAGAGGGCATATTAAACATTCTTCATGTTTAATGGGCAAATATAGCACAATATGATGAGCAGTAGGAGGTCAGAATGCCTACTGGAGGGACATTTCAACAGACTTCTGGAGAGATAACACCTCAGCTGAGACCCAAGCCTATTGTAAAGTTACTGCAGACAAGAGAAGGGAGGAAAGAATAGGAATGCCTCAGGCAGAAGGAACAGCACTATGTGGAGCCTTCCAAATAAGAGAGAATTTAATCAAAAGAAACTGGCCCAGGCAGCCAGTTGTAGACACCTGAGGATGAGATTAATCACAATGACTGCAAGCTGTTGAAAAATCCTTATGTGAGTTAAGAATTGCCTAAATAATAAATACAGCAGTTTATAACATACTTATTCATATAAGATGACCTCTGAATTCAAAGCACTTCCAGCAGCTTCATCTCCTGGAAACAGTGAAGAGAAAGGGCTTAAAAAAAGGGCAGTTTTCTGTTTCTCCCCAAAAGGGGTTTATGACATACTCTTCCAGTGCTACTCAACAGTGTGGTTTCCAACTAAGTTGCCTCAGGGTGTTAAAGGGGCAGTGAAATATTGACCCTAGGTCAATCTGGAGGTGTTCGCCCAGACATTGAGCACCCTATCTTTCACAGCTTCCACTGAGGTCCTGAATTCTAAGCCTTTTATTTCTGGAAGTAGAGGGAAATGCATTTATGTGAGTCTCCCTAGAACTCAGAACAAACAAGGTGGGTTTTAAGTAGGACTACAAACATTTCCAGGAGCAAAATCACCTCAGAGCAGTGCAGGAAAGGAGTAGGAATGTCTAGCTTCTGCTTTTTCTCTCCAAGAGTCTTATGGCACATGCTTCCATTGATTGCCTACAAGGGATTGCATTGGAAACTTTCAAGGGCAGCCAACATGGTAAATAAACAGGGTCTCTGATTCAGCCCAAACTCAACACTTCATGAGCGTTCCCTCCAGCTCACCCAAACAGAAATTCCAAACCTACGAATTCTTACAGGATAGCTAAGTGCCAACAACTTCCATACCTCCTACCCAAGGGTCTGTCTCCATAATGGTCCAACTCTGGGTTGAATTGGCTTTGCATTCCTGAGTGGCCCTGGACATCAGAAAACACACAGGTGGATGTATAATATGGCCACTTCCAACTGCTCTTTCCAAGATCAGAAGGGGCTGCGTGAATATGAGTAAAGGCATTTGTCACAGTTCTTATACCCAGCTTAGTGCAGAGAAAGTGTGAGACATACACCCCTGATCAGCTTCATGGTGAAGACAGATGGAACTAAAAGATATATCCAGTATTCCAACCTTTCCAGGGACCTTTAGAGACTCTGGTTCCTATCTATTCTAGTCTCAGGGGATTGATAGGATATGGCACATCTTAAACTCCAGGGGATAAACAAAACCAGAGACATCAGTTAGGACAAACATAAATGTTTGAGAGGCACCTTAATATTTCTGGCCAGGAGGATAGATGAATATTTTCTGACATGAGACCTCATTTCCTAATGACAACATCAGGAAAGGTAGTGGTCTTATGTAATGCTCAAAACCAACACAGAAAATCAATGAAAATGAAGAAAGAAGAAATTATTCCAAATAAAAGAACAAATTTCCAGAAACTGGAAATCACAGATTGGAGGAAAACTGTAACTGCATTAAATAATTTAATAGAGGTATTCAGTAGCAGATTACATCAAGCAGAAAATAATATCATTAAACTTGAGGGGATGTTATTGGAAATAATCTAACCTGAGAAGAAAAGAGAAAGAAATTGAGTGAAAGTAGCTTAAGAGACCTATGGCATACCATTAAGTGGAATAATATATACATTATTTATGTTCCATAATGAGAAAGAGAGAACAGAACAGAAAACAAAGTCAAAGGAATTAGATGAGTTACTGAGCCTGGGGAAAGAAAATAGAAAGTTAGGTCCAGCTATCTAATAGAACACCAAATAAGATGAATCAAAAACACTCATACCAAGGTACATCATAATCAAGTTGTCTGAAGACAAAGAGTTTTGAATGAAGTAAGGGAAAAGCAAGTCATCCATAACGTGTAAGGAACCTCCATACAATTAAGTGAATTTTGCAGCAGAACTTTGCAGGCCTGAAAGGAGTAGGATTGATTATACATTCACAACCCTGTGAAAAACCAAAACAACAAAGAATACTATGCCCCAAAATCCTGTCTTTCAAAAATGAAGGGGTGATAAATATTTTCTCAGATAAACAAACGTGAGAAAGCTTCACCACCACACATGCCACACAAGAAATGCTAAAGGGAATTCTTTCTCCTGAAGGAAAAGGACACTAAAAAGTAACATGAAAACATATAAAAGTATAAAGCTCACCAGTAAAAATAAGTACCTTGTCAAATCAAAGACACTAATTCTGTACAGTTATAGGGAAACCAATTTTATCTCTAATATAAATGTTATAAGGCAAAACTATTAAAATCAATGAAAGCTTAAAATAATTCATTAAAAAGACATTTTATAAAAAGATGTAAAAGGTGATACCAAAAACATAAAACATGGGAGGACAAGTGTTTTAATCAGCTTTTTAACCACTGTGACTACAGGATCTGACTAGAAAAATTTCAGGGAAGGAAAAGTTATTTTGAGGGTTCATGATTTCAGAGGTCTTAGTCCATAGAAGGCCGGCTCCATTCCTGGGGGCTTGAGGTGAGGCAGAATATGATGGTGGAAGAGTGTGGCAAAGGGAAGCAGCTCAATGGTAGTCAGGAAGGAGAAGGAGAGAGAGAGAGAGAGAGAGAGAGAGAGAGAGAGAGAGAGAGAGAGAGAGAGAGAGAGATCGAGAGAGAGAGAGATCTTCACTGGCCAGATACTAATATGTATCCCAAAGCCATGTCCCCAATGAACCACTTCCTCCAGCCACACCTGACACCTGCCTCCAGTCACCACTCAGTTAATCCCATGAGGAATTAATCCACTGATGAGGTTAATGCTATAACCCTATCATTTCTCTTCCAAACCTTGCATTGCCTCACACATGAGGTTTTGGGGGACACCTCACATCCAAACCATAACAACAAGGAATGAAAATGTAAAATTTGTGTACGTGATCAAAATTAAGCTTTTATCAATTTAAAATAGCCCTTCATAAGATGTTTTTGCAACCTCAGCATAACTACCCAGGAAAAATATACTATATATATATATATATATATATATATATATATATATATACACACACAAAACATGAAAAGATCCAAAGCATAATACTACAGAAAGAAGTAAGGAACCACAAAACCATAAAAGAAGAAAGCAAGAGAGGAAGAAAGGGATTGGCTGTCTACAAAACAACCAGAAAATAATAAAAAGGCCCTAGACTAATAAGTCCTCACCTATGAATGCTTACATTAAATGCAAGGGAAACTATCTTAAAATTGTTTTTTTTAATCTAAACAAAATTGACAAATCCTTACCTGGAGTACAAGAGAGAAGACTCAATATCAGAAGTGAAATAGGAAAATTATAACTGACAACACAGCAATACCAAGGATCATAAGAAACCACCATGAACAATTATATGCTAATGAATTAGGCAACCTAGGAAAATGGATAAATTTTTTGAAACATATAACCTACCATGACTACACTACAAAGAAACTGGAAGTCTGAACAACCAATAATGATTAAGGAGATTCAATCAGTAATTAAAAGTCTATCATTAAAGAAATTCTCAAGACCTGACGGCTTGATGGT
This sequence comes from Spermophilus citellus, assembly GCF_964194105.1. Classification (NCBI taxonomy): domain Eukaryota; kingdom Metazoa; phylum Chordata; class Mammalia; order Rodentia; family Sciuridae; genus Spermophilus; species Spermophilus citellus. Next base: position 87,289,889 of record NC_138183.1, read on the forward strand.
GAAATCTTCCAAACATTTAAAAATTAATGCCAATCCTTCTCAAACTCTTCCTAAAATCTTTAAGAGAAAGAGATATTATCAAGCTAATTTTGCAAAGCTAATATCATCCTAACACCAAAGACAAAGACACTGTAAGAAAAAAAAACTACAGGTCTTTATCAATGATGAACACCAACGCAAAAATCTTCAACAAAATACTAGCAAATATTACCAACATTAAAAGGACCACCCGCCACGATCAAATGGGATTTATTCCTAGTATACAAGGTTGAGTCAACATACACAAATCAATATGTGATTCACCATATTGATGAATGCAAGTTAAAACCATATGATCATATAAAAGAATGGGAAAACATGCTTGACAAAATTCAACTTCCTTTCGTGATAACAAGTCTCAACAAATTGGGTATTAAAAGGATATTCCTCAATACAATAAAGGCCATATATAAATAGCCCACAGCTACATCATATTCAATAGTGAAAAGTTGAAGGCTTTTACTTTAAGCTCATGAACAAGATGAGGATGTCTATTCTTACCAGTTCTGTTTGACACAGTATTAGAAGTCCTAGCTTAAACAATCAGGCATGAGAAATAAATAAAGGACACCCAAGAAGGACAAAGTAAAAATGTCATAATTTTACTATTCATATGCATGGTAAATCCTAAAGTCTCCATTAAAAAATAACTGTTAGAAATGATCAGCAAATTCGGTAAACACAGAATTCTCATACAGAAATCAGTAGTGTTTCTATATACTAAAACAAACTATCTGAAATAGAAACTAAGAAAATATTATTTACAGTAGCATCAAAAAATATAAAATACTTAGAAATAACTTTTGCCAAGGAAATGAAAGATTGATATAATGTCATAAAATATTGAATTAAAATTGACACAAATAAATGTTTTAATATCCCATGATAACCTGTGTTCGATGGATTAGAAGAATTAATATTGCTATTAATATTGTCTATACTGCCCAAAATGACCTACAGAGTCCACACAATCCCTATCAATACTCCAAGGTTATTCTTCAAAGAAATAGAAAAACAACCCTAAAATTCATGTGAAACCACAAAGGATCCTGATTAGCCAAAACATTTGTCCAAATAAGTCCAAGCTATAAGCCTCACATTACCAGATTTCAAGATACATTATAAATCTTTAGTTATCATAATGGCATAGTACTGGCATTAAAAAAAAAACAGGTATATTGTCCAATGGAAACAGTGGAGAGTCCATAAATGAACCTATAACTCTAAGGTCAATTGACTTTTCACAAAGATGCCAAGAACAAAACTTAGTTAAAGGACAGTCTCTTTTAAAAATGGTTATGGAAAAATTGGATATGAAAATACAGAAGAATTTTCATAGATACTTATTTCATCCCTTATACAAGAATAACCTCAAAATGGACCAATGATTTAACTTGAAGACCTAAAACTAAAAAATTGCTAGAAAGAAACAGGCAGAGATTTCTCGACTGTGACTCCAAAAGAATAAGCCACAAAAGCAACAACAGACAAATGGAACCATAGCAAATGAAAAAAAATAATAAAAATAAAAAGAATGAAGTAACAACCCACAGGTTGGGAGAAAGTATTTGTGAATCATATACTGGATGAAGGGCAAATATATCAAAAAATATACAAAGGAACTTAAACTACCCAATAACAAGAAAACAAATAACTCTATTAAAGATAGACAAAGGACTTGAACAGGCATTTCTCTAAAGTTGACAAACATATGCCCAACAGCAACAGATAGGTGAAAAGTGATCAACAACTCTAATTATCATACAAATAGAAATTTAAAACAATGAGATATCATCCCACCCTATTATATTGGCTATTATCAAAGAAAATAAAAGATAAATGATGGAAAGAATGTAGAGAAAAGAGAACTCAAATATACTGTTGGAGGCAATGTAAATAGGCATAGTCACTTGGATAACAGCATGGAAGTTGCTTTTAAAACTCAAAATAGAAGTATCATATGATCCAGCAGTTCTACCACTGAGTATAAACTAGATGGCAACAAAACCAGTATGCTGAAGATATCTGCACTCCTCTGTTCATAGTACCACTGTTCACAATAGACAGGATATGTAAATAACCTAACAGTCTATCAACAGATGAATGGATGTTTAAAAATATACACCACAATCTTCAGCCTCTAAAAATAGGAAATTCTGTCACTGTGACAACATGGGTGAATCTAGAGGACATAATGTTAAGCGAAGCAAGCAAGGCATAGGAACAAATATTACATGATCTCACTTAAACTGTAGAATCTTAAAAGTCAAACTCATAGAGGTTAGGGAGTAGGGGACAGGAGATGTACCTCAATGGTATAGCACCCGCCTAGAATGTACAAGGCCCTAGGCTGAATTCCCATTGCAAGGAAAAAAGAAAAAGGAGGAGATAGGAAAAGGAGAAAGAAGTAAAAAGAGAAAGAAGAAGAAGAGAAGGAGGAGAAGAAGGATAATTTTAAAAGAGGGAGGATAGAACAGTGGTTAACAGAAGCTGGGAGAAGGGTATGGACAGGGAAAGGGGTAATGTTGGTCTCAAGGGGTACAAAGTCACAGTTACATAATGAAAATAACTTCTATTGTTCTATTTCACAGCAAAGTGACTGTAGTTAATAATAATGTATCTATTTCAAAATAGCTAAAAGAGGGGATTTTTAATATTCTCACCACAATGAAATGATAAGTATTTTAAATGATGGATATGTTTTTCACTCTTATGTGATCATTCTACAATGTACACATGTACCAAAATATCACTTTGCAACCTTCATAATAATAATTATTTATCAATTAAAATTTTTAAAAATCGGGCTGGGGATGTGGCTCAAGTGGTAGCACGCTCGCCTGGCATGCATGCAGCCCAGTTTTGATCCTCAGCACCACATAGAAACAAAGATGTTGTGTCTGCCGAAAAACTAAAAAAAATAAAATAATAATAATAATAATAAAATTTTTAAAAATCAACCCAAAAAATAAATTCATTCCTAGGTATTGCTAAGAGACAATGAATTATAACTCCATACACATAATACTGATACTAAATCATAATAAATGGATACCTTTCTCTTAAATGATTACTTACACATTTTGACAATTTCTAAAGGCAACACATATGTTCTTGCAGTAACAGATATTTGCAGAATGAAATTTTCTAGGGGAAAGAGGCCCATACCTTGTTTTGAAATGCAAGGTAGAGATTATAAATGACAAATTAATACTTTTTAGCTCATCAGCTTTCGTACTGTGCTCTACAGAGTTCCAGTGTTGCAAGGAAGATCAGAGACAAGGACAGAAGGGGCATGGGAGAGACTGAGGGACTGCAGAACCTGTAACCCTTCATGAACTTATTGCAACAGCTCCATAAAACTTAAGTGGTAAAACTTCCTGCAAGGAAAGAATTTTACTACCAAGAAAAAACATTCGGAATCCACCAAAGACCTTCCTATTGTGCAGATGGGGACACAGGCTTGAAATAATTGAGCAGCTTGTTCAAGGTCATCCTGGTTGAGGATGCCGAGCACAGTGACTCTTAGGCCAGCAGCAGTCCTGCAATTTCCACTTTAGCATCTCAACCCATCTCTGAACACTCACCATGGGCACTTCTCCAACTGCCCCATCCAGTGTCCATACCAGTTCTTAGAAATTAATTATACATTGATTTTACTGATCTGATGAATTATTAATGCTTAGATTATCACTTTATTTAAGAAATATTTATTGTGAAAGTACTCAAACTTTCAGAAAAGTCTCAGGCAAAGTATAAACAGGGTGCCAAACCATCCTGTTTGCCTATGACCAAGGGTTTTCCCCAACACATGGTTATCAGTATTAAAACTGGAACTGTCCTGAGCAAACCAAGCCAGTTAACCATCCTAAGTATAAGTCCTTTCTCCCCTCTGAGAGTAAGTTGACAATATTACTCCATCATTCCTGAGTACTTTAGTGTAGAAACAAGGACATTCCCCTTCATAACTTAAGGTACAATCAGCAGAATCAAAAAAGTAACATGAATGCCTCACTACCACTTTATCCTCAGACCCCATTCAAGGTTCACCAGTGGTTCCAATAATTCTAGAAAAAGGATTCAATTTCAATTTACCTGTTGCATTTAGTTGTCTCTTTAGTTTCCTTTATTCTGAGACAGTTTCTCAGTCTTTCCTTGACTTCAGGGATGTTATCTAACTCTTGAGGCAGCCATATCTGCGCTCTCTCTCTCTCTCTCTTGGATCCTTAGGATCCAAATTTCTTCAGGCACATATAGCATGTTATAGTGTCATGTTTTGTTGTTGTTGTTGTTTATTTTTTTAATACTTCCAGAGCACCAAGAATATGTTTATTTACAAAGAAGGTACTACATAACTAACTGATCAACAAATGAGAAGAGGCCAGCAGATAAAGGTAGACATGATTCAACTGGGATATTGAACTGGTTGTTCTTAGCAACCACAAAAACTGTGAGACAGCCTATTTTTCACACTCTAGAAAAACTGAAGCCTGGGAAAATTTCTCCCTCAGTTTCCAACTTCTCTGTACTCTCTTCTGAAGCCAACAGCCTTTCATCTAGGAGGGTCCCCAAACCTCAGCACCCTGGCCTAAGTTACTAAGCAGTGAGACTGAGACACTGGAAATTAGTCTGAAAGGATGTATAGGCTCAACATTTTACCCACTTCTCATTACACAGCTCATTGCTCTGAACTGATCTTGTTTTGTTCCGGTCTTGTTATTAGGCCCACAGTTGGATATAAAGATGACTTGGTTGTTTTCTTAGCCAACTGTGCCTATCATTTGTTAGATGAAGATGGACACTCAGATGCAGAGAGTTTAGGACCACAGCAATGCCCAAAGATAGAAATGGCCATTTATGAGGGAATCCATGGCTTTTGGAAGGCCAGTGCTCTTTCTGCAACTGTCTAACTGCAAATATGACAGTATGAAGACCCATTATCAGAAAACTGCATACCTATGACCTCACAAATCCAGAAACCAGTAACTTAAATGGAAGAAAAATAAAAATTCAGAGTTTCTTTATAACATAAAATTAAGGTCCAGTAGAATCTATGGAAAACGTGACACAAGTAACAACAATAATCACAATAATATTAACAGCTCACACACAGAACCTTATGCTTTGAAAACAGAGGTACAGCTAGGTTAAGTAACTAGGTCACACAGCTCATAGTTGATGAAGCCAGATGCTAGCCTAAGATAACTGGTTCTAGAGGTTTTGCTCTCAACTCTGATATACTGCCTCCTAATTTTAATTATTTAATTGGCTTCATATTGACATAACCAACGCATAGCTCAATTTGTGTTTTTAGATCTCAGGCCATCATTTTAAATGTAAAAAACCTGATCTACCCTTTGAAAACAAAATATCTAAAGCTAAATATGAAAATATATTTTAAAATTATGGTTTACACTTACTAATATAGTATAGAACTTTCAGCAACAATATATATATAGAGAGAAAAAGATAAACAGATGTATATCTTCATTTCAATCCTCCTCAAATTCCAATATTTCCTTTTAGACCTTGGTTCTTCATTATATCAATAGTTGTTCCATGTAATCCACTGAAAATTCTAAGAATCAAGCTCTACCTCACAGATCCACCTTAGATAACAGTCTGTACATGCCACCTGTATGCACCAATCAGATTCTGGCTTCCTCCAGAGGCGCCAAGGGGATGTTTTAACAGATTATCATTTCCCTGGCAGAGCAGATGAGACACAGAAAACACGGATGATAGATATAAAAACTAGAAAACTAGAGAGTAGATACAGAGACAGAAAAACATCCACAGAAATTGAGAAAATTTAAGAATTTCAGAAAAGAAAGAAGACGTATAACAACATCACATTAAGAGGTGGGAAAACCAGAAGAGTGTATCAGCAACAAACTGGAAAAAGAGGCTGTCTTACCGAAAGCTAAACCACATGCTCACTGGTGAATTACTAGACCACAAAACAGAGCCAGGAGCAGTGGCACACACTTGTAATTCCAGCAACTCCAGAGGCTGAGGCAGTTTGTCTCAAGTTCTATGTCAGCCTGGGCAACTCAGTGAGACCCTCTATAGTGGAGAAATGAGGATCAGGACACCGAGATCTGGAAGCAACACTTTATTAGTGGCACCACTTTATTAGTGGCTCCGGTGCCACTAATAAAGAGTTTTAATTCCCAAAGTCTGGGTCTTGAGCACACCAGGGCTTTGACTTTTATACATAAGCAAGTTTGGGGTACATCAAGGCAAAGAAGTTGGTGCAATTCTATTGGAGGGTGCATCTTACATTTCCTTACATGGGTTAAGTTTGTCAACAGCCTAGAGACCCTTAGCTCACAAGCTTAGGAAGTTTTACTGCATGAAGCCTAAAGGGGGATTGTTCTGTCCCTGCTATATCGTTTCCTGCTTATCAGTTTACCTGTTAGCCACTGTAAGCCCCTTTGGTTAAATGTCAGTAAACCAAGCTGCTGTGTATCAGCCAAAACAACAGCCCGCCAGTTCTTAAACTGCTAAAAATTTCCATTTTGCTCTACCAATCCTCAGCAACTTAGCAAGACCCTGTCTCAAACAGTAAAAATAAAAATGGGCCAGGGATATAGCTCAGTAGTAGAGGGTTCAGTCTCTGGTACCACCCTCCCAGAAAAAAAAAAGTCACACAATAGATTCTACTAGGAAGGTAAACCAAGCAAGAAACATAGCATTAGTTTTAAAATACTGCACATGTTCTACAGCAAACTTTGCCCTGCACGTAAAATCCAATAAAATCTGCTTTTCTGTTTCTGCTGTTTATACACCTTCTTATTTTAAAATAACAAAATGAAATCACAGAGTCCTTCTGAGGCAAGCTTATGAAGGAAGTAAAATTATCCCAGTTTTTCCATCCCTAATTTAACTCAGAGACTTCAGGACTCCCTAAATCAGGATGCAGAGACAGAATAGTCTCTTCTAAATGAGAAACTTTCCTCCTAGCCTCTGGATTTTTCTCTTCCCTCACAGCTAGTATACTGCAGAGATCAATACACTCTTATTAATGGCTAACGAACACAAATGTCTATATTCAATATATATATATATATATATATATATATATATATATATATATATATATATTGTGTGTGTGTGTGTGGTCTTAGGAACCAAACCCAGGGCCTTCCATATGCTAGGCAAGTACTTTACCACTGAGCCACACCCAGCTCCAAATTTTCACTTTGGAAAAATTTTCTACCTTCCCCATAACAATTCTTCCTCCTTCTTTATGCTCCAGTAGGCATTAGGGCCTGCAAAAATCATGTAGGACAAACCATGGGGCGGGGTTGAATCCATCATAATCTGTCAGTATGTCTTTAGGAAATGGACTTAATCTTAGTTTCCTCATTCATAAAAGAGAAAAAGAAGTGGGATTTATGCTAATTTCCTATCCTATGGTGCAGGAATGAATGGGATAAAATATCGTAGGTACTTGATCCAGAAGAGGTTACTACAAATGTACTTGTGTTTCTTTCTCTTCTTCATTCACGTGATAAGTGAAAAGAAATGTAAAGCACTTACTGTCTTTGTTCTTTTTATTCTTCAAACTTTCCTTGGGGACTGGGGTTGTAGCTCAGTGGTGGAGCTCTTGACTTGCACATGTGAGGCACTGGGTGTGAGCCTCAGCACCACATAAAAATAAAATATACAAAATAAAAGTATTGTGTCCATCTATTATTTAAAAAACTTTGTTGGGAATCTTCTGTGAGCGATCAATATAAGAAAGTTCATAAACCAGACGTGGTTTTATCTGCCCCCGTGGACTATTTCATTTTCTGAAATAGTTCACCAGTAAATGAGGGGATAAATTTGTTTGGTTGAATTGCCAGAGGTGGAGGAGGATGAATGAAAGCTCCATTAGGGTCAGATCCTGGGTTTGCCTCTGGATTCCACCACTGGGCAAGTTTCTCAAATGCTCTGTATCTCTCCCTTTTCTCTTCTACAAAATGGAGATAATATATTTACACTGTGTTGTTGTGAAAAGTACAAGTGACATCCCTCCCTAGAATTCCCCAATTCTCCCCTGTGGGCACTCAAACTGCATATCCACCAGCTTCCTGAGATGTTTAAGTTTCCAGCTAATCTCCAGGCACTTTGGACAACCAAACTGCCCCAAAGGCATAACCATGAATTAAAAGTCAGTCAGTCATTCAGGGAGCTCCAGGTCCATTCAGGCCCTTTCAAAAATAAAATCCAACAGACTCTTGGCATAGAATCTGACTAGTGGAAACATGGTGTCCAAGTTACTTGAAGCAGCTTTTGGTATATGCTCAGGCCTAAGGATTAAAAGCAGAAAGCCTAGCATCTCCAAAAGTATGTCTTTCTCATAGGGAAGTTAATTAGAATAGTTGCAGGGCTTCTGAGTGCCAAGCTCACCCCAGACTCTTCTGAAAGCATGATCTTTGCATTTCAACCAAGCTCCCAAAATCTGGGCTCCACTAAGGCAACTGCTCTTGGAGGAAAGGTCAGAAAGTCAAGAGAGGGACAGAAAGTCCACAACTGGGGACCTCCTTATTGTGGCTAATGACATATGCTACATACCTGAGTGCCCTTGTCCCCCATAGGAAGATAGATCACAGAGCAAAGGTAAATTGCTGGACGGGTAGACCTTATGTCTTCTCTTAGCCAGGGATCAATCTCTCTATCCAAAACAATTAAAGCTGAAGGTAAAATAATAGAAAAAAAGGTAACAATAGGACATGTCAGAAACAAAACCATTAAATCTCAACAAATACTCAAACTAATAAGCAAAATATTTAAACATATATTAATAATAAAGTTACCTCTTAACCTGCCCTGAACGAAAATCCCCAATTCCAGATCTAGCTGTGGTCGCCAGGGCAGGAGCAACTCTCTCATCCACCCCAAGGATGCTGAAGCCAGCCTGGCCCCAAGTCCTGGAAATCTTGGCAGCAGAGGGAAGGTGCAGGGTCAGGTCGTCATGGAAACCGAGGGGGGCGTGGCAGATCCGCTGAGAGTGGGCGGGTCCGCCCTGGCTGCGCTGAGGCGCCTCTGCAGAGGCTGCATAAACTTAGAGCAAAGGGGCGACTTCTGGGTGCGCCTAAGGAAGCAAGGAGCCGCTTCCCAGCCCAGAGTGTCCCCATTTACCAAATGATCCCGATGACGCTGGGTAGAAACACGGAACACCCCAATATCTCACCCCAGTATCTCACTCTGCCAAATCAGAACCTCCGTGGCGAGGACCTGGAATGTGGATTTCATCAGGGGCTGTTTTCACATTGAGGAGGTTAGGAAGAACGGCTCCTCCATTCCTTTTTCTCAGTATCCTACAATGGTAAAAAAGATCTCTACCCTGCTTCCCGGTTTCCTCCCTGGCGACTCCCAAACAAGTAAAGGTGAAGAGCGGCCTGTATTCACCTAATTAGAAACGTCGCGGTTTTGTGAGGGTTCCACTGGGGGGCAGTATTGTCCTTTGAAAAATTCATCCCATAACACTGTACCCCATGGTGTGGAATCTATTAATTTCTCCTGCAGCCTGGTTACCATAAACAGATCTAGAAAGCAGATCTTGCATGCAGAGAGACGCAGCTCCTTAGGAGGAATGAGACAGTGCAGAGCCTAGAGCTTTACATGGAAGATGTTCTTTGCTCGAATTCCTCCTTCACATTTAGGGTTAAGAACAAGGAATCCACTCTAGGAAGCGATCCTGGAGGATAATACATGTGTGCTGGATGACAGATTCCTCAGCCCTCAAAGCTTTATCCTTTATTGAGCCATCAGATGGGAATTCAGGATTGATGCAAACAACACTGACCCAGCTCAACTTTAGGCCCTGGCTGGACCAGTGGGAACAATTAGCCTTCACTAACTTCAAGAGGTAACATTTGGGTGAGGTGAGACTCATTTTAGCACTCATGGGGAATCCTCCTAGTATAGTCTTCCCTGGCTGTGAAATAGGGTCCTGTACATTTGTACAACTTCTGTTAGAGATTTGGGGGAGAATTATCTCAGTAGAGTAAGATTATCTATGGTCCCTGGTCTTTATGCATTTACTCTATTTTATTTTAATATTCTGTTTATAGGTCTGTTTTCTGTGTTACTGTGTGTATGTATTAATAAGAACAGTTCTCTAATAATCTGGAATATACTTACTCGAATGCAAACTTCGAAATCCTGAATTATTAATAAAAGTGAGTAAGGAGGCTAAGATGGTTAGGGCCAAGTGAGCAGATCACAGTAAGTCCCTTGGCATAACAAAAGTTGTTTAACATAAGATCTACAGTCAAATAAGTATGTAAAATACTTGGTTAAACAATTAAATGTATTTTTTATTTGTTCTTTTTATATATATGTGATAATAAGCATATTTTGACATACATACACACAGTATAACTTATTCTAATTAGGATCCCATTCTTGTGACTGTATATGATGTGGAGTTACCCTGGTGATGTATTCAAATACAAGGACAGGAAAGTTATGTTAATGACAGTTAATTCTACTGTCCTTCCTATTCCCTTTCCTACTCCCCTCCCTTCATTCTCCTTTGTCTAATCCAATAGACTCATATTCTTCTATTCTTCCCCTTCCAGCCTCTCATCCACATATCAGAGAGAACATTCAGAGGGTTTGGGGGGATTGTCTTATTTCACGCAATATAATAATCTCCAGTTCCATCAATTTACTCGCAAATGCCATAATTTCATTCTTCTATATGGCTGAATAATGTTCCATTGTGTGTATATATACCACATTTTCTTTATCCATTCATCTGTTGAAGGACATCTAGGTTGGTTCCATAGCTTGGCTATTGTGAACTGAGCTGCTATAAACATTGATGTGGCTGCATCACTGTAGTATCCGGATTTTAAATCCTTTGGGTATAGACTGGGGAGTAGGATAACTAGGTCAAATGGTAGTTCCATTACAGGTTTTCCAAGGAATATCCATACTGCTTTCCATAGTTGTTGCACTAATTTGCAGCCCCACCAGCAATGTATGAGTAATCCATTTATTGATTTTTGATTTATTTCTTGCACTTTAGGAGTCTAGTTGAGGAATTTAGTTCTTAAGCTGACAATGAAGATTTGGGCCTACATTTTTTTTCTATTAGGTGCAGGATCTCTATTCTAATGTCTAAGTCTTTGATAAATGGGCTAAGGAACCGAAGAGACACTTCACAGAAGAAGAAATACAATCAAGCAACAAATATATGAAAAATGTTCAACATCTCTAGTAATTAGAGAAATGCAAATCAAAACTACTCTTAAGATTCACCTCACTCCACAGAATCCCCACTAATGTTGTACCCTTGTCCACTCAAGGGGAATCCAGCCACAATGTAAACTGGGGACTTAGAGATTGCCACAGAACATTCAAATGACAGTGACACAGCACTACCAAACACGCTGGCAAGGGCCAAGACAGTGACTCTTGTTGACTCTTGTGGGTTTACTAAGTGTCAGACCAAAAGCATGTGAAATGGCATGTCACCACCATAACTAGAGCAGAGAGATCTCACATCTATGTTATGAATCTAGAGCTTTGGCACAAACAGGAATCTCAAAGTTTAAGAAACATACACTCCACCTTTTCTTCATTTAGACTCATCTGTAAGAGTTAGAGTAGTTGTATCTAGGTCTGATGGGGGAATAAAAAGTGTTAGTACATAGTTAGTAATAGCCGCATATTTATTTTTAAATTAGATATGTGTAGAACTGTATTTGTTGTGAACATTGTAAAGCCAGTACAATGGAAATTTCACATGAAAATGATAAAAAATCAGCAGAAAATGATAAAAAAATCATTCTTCTTCCACCCCAGTGGATCATTATATGAGCCCAGTGCACATGTACCCCACTCTGGAAGCTGTGGCTATGTGGCCTCAAATTTTCCATCAGAGAAACCAAGAAGGACCCTGCATCCTCCTACATACATAAATGGGCTAGGGGAGATTCCCAGAAACCAGCCTTGTGTCAATTGATCAGAACATCCCCTCTGTATCCAGCCCAAATGGCTATAGACCTACCTTTATGGATCAACCTGAAATAATGTCATTACCATATGCTGCACCAGGCTTTCTTCCACAAGGATGACACAGGGTCCTAGGAGAAGAGAGAGAAGGGAAAGAGGGATGATGAGATCCTGCCACAATATTTCAGCTTGGGTGTATTGAAGAATATCTACTGAATACTTGCTATCAACCCACTAACAAAAATGCAAGAAGAAAGAACCTCATGCTGATGGAGCATATCCAAAATTCAGGAAATCCTAGCTTCTGCTCTCTAATGACAATTATTTGGTAATTGTTTCACTTTTCTTCTCCTTCAGTTTCTTGTTTTGTTTTTTTGGTATCAGGGATTGAACCCAGAGGTGCTTAACCACTGAGCTGCATCTCAAAATATTTTGAGGCAGGGGCTCAATAAATTGCTGAGTCTGGCTTTGAACTTGCAATCCTCCTGCCTCAGCCTCCTGAGTCACTGTGATTACAGGTGTGTGCTATGGGCTTGCTCTGCTGCAGTTTCTTAGAACATGATAAGAGTGTTTGCTTGTCTAGCTGCTGAGCAGAATGTCTTTCTTCATGAAAAAATGTTTGGGTGGTCACAGCTGGTCACACTATGATTTGGCTCAAATCCCAGCCCTCAAGGACTAACTAGATTACATCCTAGTAACTGACATATTTTTTTTCACCCTAGGCAAATCTTTTAAAACAATCAATTAATACTTAATTGCAGCAGACAAATGCCAACCTGAGCAGAAATAATGATTTGGAAAGCTCCACTACTGAATTGCTTCCACCAATAAGAGACATCCATACTTAACACAGATGGGGAACAAATGATTTATTAGAAATAATTCCAGAGTGAGCCATTCCTTCCCCAAAATCAGAAGAGTGTTTGTTCACAGATGGCAGTGAGCATCCTGTGGAAAGTCTTCTTCCCTGCAATCTGGCTCAAAGAATTCTGTTTTCTATAGCACACTTAGTTCCTAACCTTCTCACCACTATACACACACACACACACACACACACACACATATATACATACACACACATTGTATGTCATTAGGACCTGGAAAATGGAAGTTTCTAATGGAATAATATGAAGAGTACAGAGGGAAAACTTGCCCAGCCTCCCATGACATCCTGAAGGTTCCCAAAGCAGCTTACCTTGGCTTTCCTATTCCGCATAATATAACCTTTCAAGGAAAAGGTGTTCTAAAAGTGTTTTTATATTGTAGTGTGAGTTATTTGCTTCTGTCTCTCTCAAGGGTATTTACATTCCAAGTAATATTATGAACTGGAAAGTTCTCTCCTATGGAAGAAATTCTTCACTTAAGGCTGAGGTGAGGGTGATCTTTTTGGAAGAGAGGACCTGCCCTCTTACACTTCCCAGTATGTAGATTTTTAATGATGAAATGAAATAAAACTAAGAAAATGCATGTTTATATTCATGGAGCCAGTAACTTCAGCTTATTAATAAGAATTGGAGATTTGCCTCACCAGATGTCTTCAGCAAGCATTGTGGTAAGATTCTTCCCTGAAGTAAGTCCTTTCATTTAAACCCTATGAAAACCTCCACATTGTCTTAAAAAATACATATATAACTTTTGGGTTGAAATGGACACTATACTATAGCTGTATGAAAATAAAATACCTATACAAAAGGAAACAAAGAGAGTGGGGAAATGCTGAGGCAGATAGAGGATAATCAGTGTAGAGATACTTTTTTTTTGTCCTGAGCATTGAACCCAGGAGTGCTCTACTACTGAGCTACATCCTCATTCCTTTTATTTTTTATTTTTATTTTGAGGCAGGTTCTCTCTTAGTTGCTGAAAACAGGCATAAGCCAGTGGCGTTGATGTCCTTTGTGGTGCTGACCCCTCTCCCAGTAGCTACACAAGCTGAGAAGTGCCTCTAGATACACACAGTAGGTTAAGTGAGAAGTAAAGGTGATATAATACTCATGACCTGTAGCCCTTCCTGTTTGCAAGTTCCTGACAAATTATCCACATGTTCCAATTCAACCTAGTGAAAGATAATATTGTTCCCCAGATATCATCAGGTCTGGGCATGAAAAATTACTAAGCAGCAGTTTTAAAAGACACAGGAAACAGACATGGATATCAGCTCTTACTAAACTAGATATGCAGAAAGGTTATTAAAGGTTGTGGCTCAGAGTAATAGGATAAGCATCAAAACTCCCTGCCAGACCTATGGCACAGATGTTCTATAGCTACAAGCTATCTTTCTGTTGCTGGATGTCCAGTGTCTAATATTCCCATTCATACCCTTCTCACCAACCAGCTATGAAATATAACTGTTTCTTCTTTGGGAAGGAATGTTCATATTAGCAGCGGTGGCAAGAGCAGATGGCAAGGAAACTATGCAAGTCTCTCATCAAAACCATTGACTGACAGCTGGGAAGCATGGTTACATTGTGTTCTTCAGGAGACCAGTTGTCTACCCTGACAATATAAGAGATGGACACCTGCAGGTGGATAATTGCTATCTCATCCCCTCCCCATATTTCCTGTCAAAACTAAAACCAAGTTATCCTTTGAAGATGGGGTTAAATGCCTTCTTCCACCTTGAAGTCTCTCTAGACTGCTTCTCACAAGACATTAAATAAACTGGTTTAAATAGGTGTTTTACTTCATTTTAAAAATGTAATGTAAAACTTAAAAAAAAATTCCACAACTAGGTTAAAATAATGTCCTTTTGAACTTTTCTTTCTTACTTCTTGAAAACAGCTTAGGTAGGGTAATTTGGGGATAGTATTAAAGACTTATGTTTTACTGTGTAAGAAAGCTGAATTCAATATAAAAATCCTTCCATCCTGCATACTAGTTAAATTTCCTCCAAGCCTCTTCCACCCCCAGCTAAATTATGACTTCTAAGTTCAGGGTTTGGCAGCAGAAGGATGGGCAGTCTGTTCTTTTTCTCTTTTCTTTCCTTCCCTGTCCCTCTCAAGCTCCAAGATTGTGAACTTTGGTAACTACCTGGTTTGGGAATAAGACACCAGTCTCCCCATATACCAACTGTACCTCTGAGTCAATTCACTGTAGTGAATTAACTAGTGATTTCAAAAGGGAAATAAAGACACTTAGAAACACTAACAAATTGTTTAAAATTGTTTATTTGTTGTAGAAGTCATAGAAGTTGTCCATTTCAACCTCCTTGAGTGACTATCAAGATGCTTGCAATGTATTGGTCTCATCTTCAGATCCAAAGAGGGCCCTAATTACTCTAAACCACTTAGAACAATTCTATTTCCTTGTCACAGTGATGGTATGGATCTAAGCCAATCAGAGAATAACATTTCCCCAGCTACCGAAATTGAATTAGGGGTGTCCAATTAGAGTGAAACTTGGGACTTTTGTATCATGGTTCTAAAAACTTCCCTTGGCCCTTGCTGGGTCCTTGCATATGAATGAGCCACCATGAGTGTTGCTAGCAGTCATTTTCTGAGGCCACCCCTAAGCCCCAATATGCAAATGCAGGCAAAAGTGAGACAATGTAGAAAAACAGTTGACCAAACCACAGCCAGTTACTTTCACATATATGAGCACCCTGAATTCTTACAATATCCTTTGAGATTTCTATTAAAGCCTCCCTAACCTCCACCCCTATTTTACATTTCGGGAAACAGGTTCAGAAAAGAAGAGTAATTTACTCCAAATCAAATAGAATTTAATATCAGAGGCAGGATTTGAGTCTAGATTATTCTCTTTATACAAATTTTCTGTGTCTTTATGATATAAAACTGGAAACCTGAGAGATCCTGAATGATAGATAGCAAGAGTTGGAGGAGCTTAGAGGACACCAACATACACTGGTTTCAGACTGCATTATAGCAATTACAGTTTCTTGTATTTCAGATACACTTAAATATATATACTTTTATTTATAAATAAAATCTATATTATAGTTTTATAAATAATAAATATATATAAATTATATAATTAAATTCACAAACAAGTCTGGTCCTTTTGTCTTGGGAGTAGCAAAGATAAAGAAAAGAACTCAGTTATGTTTGCTACCATACACCTGAATGAATCACAGGATTCCTGATTCTGATGGACTCCCTCCTCCTTTTCCTGAAAAGATATGAGACTTTAGGGGAAAACAAAGTTTCTGAATTGTCATTCTAGGAAGTGCCTTTTGCAGCTTAAACTTTACTACTTACTTCATCCCTCATCTACCATCTGTTTGACCCCAAAACTGCTGCAAAGATTGATAAGAACCATCAAAATCACAACAAAGAACCCTCTGTGATAGAAATACACCATGGCATGAATTTGTCTCTCATTTTGCA
The DNA here is from genome assembly GCF_964194105.1 of Spermophilus citellus. Lineage (NCBI taxonomy): Eukaryota > Metazoa > Chordata > Mammalia > Rodentia > Sciuridae > Spermophilus > Spermophilus citellus. Next base: position 87,306,229 of record NC_138183.1, read on the forward strand.
ATTCTTCCTATGCTGGCTTCATAGGGCCATTCTCTTAAAATCTCCAGGATACTATCACAAGATGTCAGGTCTACAAAGGCAGCCCTTCCATCAGTGCACTGTTCACCAAAATTCCACTGAACCAATCTCATAATCCAGTTTTGCAAACTCATATCATCCCCAGCTCTGTAGCCAGTCAAGCTTGAGAGAACTTAAGGAAACCTGTTCCAGTGATGAGAACTTAAAGTGATCTTAGTTTGTTTGTGCCACTGAAAGTGATTTACATAGTACTAGGCACACAGTAGGCATCATTCCTCAGTTCTAATCATTAGCTTGTTCCCTCGTTTTTGTCAGCAAACCCACTGTCTTGTGCCCCTGTTTTAGAATCTCCACCCCAATATTTTCTCCATGTGCTCAAGTTTTTAGTTTATCAAAGGATGAAGTTCCTTTTAATATCAATTTAGTCCTTGTAAAGACCTGGCTAGGTCTTTGATAATTGATTTTATGACTCTCTAACATCTACATAATCAGTTTTTCAATATGTTGTTTCTTAGAGAATTTCCCCAGGCGTTAATGCTAGTCATGCAGTGTCTTAGGTTATTATGCTCCCTGAAAGCAGAAAGCAAGATGGGAATGTTTAGGTAAGTGATAGAGTGAGGGAACACTGTAAAGGCGGGGGGAGACAGAAAAGCGTACATAAACAAGTGAGGCAATGATGTGATTTCTTAGGGCCCTGTGGAGAGTGAATTTTACCAGATTATCCTCCCTATTTGCAAGAGTTCTGGGCTGATACGCCTGCTATTACACAGTTATGGGCTCTGTGGTGGAGGATGGGTGGAAGCTAATGTAAACTCTTAAGCTTCTCCAGACCAGGTGTCTGCTATCAGCAAGAAAAATCCCTCTGGGGAGATTTGAGGTATAAAATTAACAAGCAACACCCATTGCTATCTGGGGTGTAAGTACACTAGAATGACACAGGGGACGCATTTGGGCCTCAACAGTATCTACTGCACAACAATACCTAATGTTTAGTCTCTGATCTAAAGCAGCTAATCCCAGAGGGACTTCATAGAAATAGATAACCATAAAGCAACATGTAAGCAGAGTGAAAGAGCAATGCACATGAGTACTAGGCAGAGAATCAACCCAGCTGGCGTGAGGATGGAGTGGAGGTGAGATGGAAGTGGTTGTCTCCCCTCTTCATCCTCTGTGGACTGATACTAGGGTAGAATCCAAAAGTGAGCCAATGAAAAAATGAGACACAAAGCAAAGATATAGAAAACATAAGCCTTAAGCCACCAGCAGAACTCAGACTCATCCCAGGACCAGCTCCACCCACTGCCAAAACTCAGGCTCAGCCTAGTAACACCTCGCCAACCTGCACAAGAGCCAGGGCCTGGGTAGGTCTGAGTCCATCTAGCCACTGACACAGCCCTACCAGGGCTCAGACCTGGCCCAGATCTGCCTTGCCAACTTGGGCGTGAGCCAGGGCCCAGGGTAGGCCCGGGTCCATCCAGCCTCTGGCAGACACCCACCTGGACACCTTGCCCAGAACAGCCTCGATCACCTGTGAGGGGGCCAGGGACCAGGGTAAGCTTGGGTACATCCATACCACCAACACCTGAGAGCCCAGAGAAGGAGTTCAGAACGTTCATAATTAAAATGATATGTGAATGAAAGAATGACCTAAATGGGCAAATACAGGTAAAAATTGATCACTCCAACAAAGAGATAAGAGAGCAAATACAGGCAACCATGAATGAGACCAATAAACAGATAAAGGAGCAAATACAAGCATTCATTGATCACAGCAACAAAAAGATAAGGGAGCAACTACAAGTAGCAAAAAAAAAAAAAAAAAAGAGAGAGATTCTTAAAAAAAAAAAAAAAAAAAAACCAGAACTCCTTGAAATGAAGGAAACAATAAATCAAATAAAAAACTCAATAGAAAGCATCACTAACAGACTAGATCACTTGGAAGACAGAATATCAGATAATAAAGACAGAGTATACAATCTGGAAAATACAATTGAACACACAGTGAAGATGATAAGTATCCATGAGCAGATGATCTGAGAATTATGGGTAGCATCGAAAGAACAAATCTAAGAGTTACTGGGATAGAGGAAGTCACAGAGTTTCAAACTAAAGGAATGCATAATCCCTTCAATGAGATAATATCAGAAAATTTCCCAAGCATGAAGGAAGAATTGGAAATCCAAATACAAGAGGCTTACAATACACCAAATGTACAAAATTACAACAGATCTACACCAAAGCACATTATAATGAAAATGTCTAGCATACAAAATAAGGATAGAATCTTAAAAGCCACAAGAGAGAGGAATCAGATCATATATAGGGGGAGACCCATTTGTATCTCAGCAGATTTTTCAACCCAGAGCCTCAAAGCCAGGAGTCTATGGAACAATATATACCAAGCTCTTAAAGAAAATGGATTGCAACCAAGAATCTTATATCCAGCAAAACTAAGCTTTAGATTTGAAGATGAAATAAACACTTTCCATGATAAACAAATGTTAAAAGAATTTACAACTAGAAAGCCTTCACTACAGAACATCCTCAGCAAAATATTCCAAGAAGAGGAAATAAAACACAATGATGAAAATCATCAGAAGGGGCTGGGGATGTGGCTCAGGTCGTAGTGTGCTCGCCTGGCATGTGTGCCGCCCGGGTTCGATCCTCAGCACCACATACAAACAAAGATGTTGTGTCTGCCGAAAACTAAAAAATAAATATTAAAAAATTCTCTCTCCATCTCTCTCTCTCTCTTAAAAAAAAAGAAAATCATCAGAAGGAGGGATTACACTAAAGGAAAATCTAATCAGAGGAGAAACCAAGTCAAATGAAATGCCAAAAATAAATAAAAATGGCTGGGAATACAAATCTTGTCTCAATAATAACCCTGAATGTTAATGGCCTAAACTCACCAATCAAAAGACATATCAGATTGCATAAAAAAAGACCCAACAATATGCTGCTGCCAAGAGACTCATAGGAAAAGACATCCACAAACTGAAGGTGAATGATTGGAAAAAATCATACCACTCACATTGACTGTGGAAGCAAGCAGGGGTTTCCATCCTCATATCAAATAGACTTCAAGCTATAGTCAATCAAAAAGGAAATAGAAGGATACTATATACACTAAAGGAAATCATACACCAACAAGACCTAACAATTATAAATATATATGCTCCAAACTATTGAGTGTCCACATTCATCAAACAAACTCAAGTTCAAGAGTCAAACAGACCACAACACAATAGTTTTGGGTGACTTTAACAAACCTCTTTCATCACTAGATAGATCTTCCAAACAAATGCTGCACAAAGAAGCTATAGAACTCAATAATACAATCAATAACTTAGACTTAACTGACATATATAGAATATTTCATCCTTCAATGAGAGAATACAATTTCTTCTCAGCAGCACATGGATCCTCCTCTAAAATAGATCATATACTATGCCACAAAGCAACTCTTAGCAAATATAAAAAATATAGAGATACTGCCTTGCATTCTATCAGATAATAATGGAATGAAATTAGAAATCAATGGTAAAATAAGAAATAAAATCCACTCCAACATCTGAAGACTAAATAATATGTTACTGAGTGAACAATGGGTAACAGAAGACATCAAGGAGGATATTAGAAAAATTTTAGAGGTAAATGAGAACAAAGATTCAACATATTGAAATTTCTGGGACATTATGAAGGCAGTACTAAAAGGAAAGTTCATTTCATGGAGTTCATTCCTTCAAAGAAGAAAAATTCAACAAATAAATGTCCTAACATTACATCTCAAACCCTAGAAAAAGAAGAACATATAAACAACAAAAGCAGCAGAAGACAGGAAATAATTAAAATCTGAGCTGAAATCAATGAAGTTGAAACAAAAGAAACAATTGAAAAAATTGACAGAACAAAAAGTTGGTTATTTGCAAAAATAAATAAAATTGACAAACATTTAGGCATGCTAACAAAGACAAGGAGAGAGAAAACTCAAATTACTAATGCACATGACGTAAAAGAAAATATCACAAGAGACACTACAGAAATAGAAGATAATTAGAAATTATTTTGAAAACTTATACTCCAATAAAATAGCAAATATCAAAGGCATTGACAAATTTTTAGAGTCATATGATTTGCCCAAATTGAATCAGGAAGATATACACAATTTAAACAGGTCAGTTTCAAGGGATTAAATTGAAGACGCCATCAGAATCCTACCAACCAAGAAAAGCCCAGGACCAGATGGATACACAGCTGAGTTCTACAAGACCTTTAAAGAAGAACTAATAGCAATACTCTTCAAATTACTTCAGGAAATAGAAAAAGAGGCAGAAATTCCAAACTCATTCTATTAGGCCAATATCATCCTGATTTCAAAACCAGGCAAAGACACATTAAAGAAAGAAAACTTCTGACCAATATCTCTAATGAAGTTAGATGCATAAATTCTCAATAAAATTCTGGCAAATCAAACACAAAAACATATCACAAAGATCATGCACCACGATCAAGTGGGATTCATCATCCCAGGGATGCAAGTTTGGTTCAACATAAGAAAATCAATAAATGTGATCCATGACATCAATAAACTTAAAGATAAGAACTATATGATCATCAACAGATGCAGAAAAAGCATTTGACTAATTAGAGCACTGCTTCATGTTCAAAACACTCAAAAAAATTAGGGATAACAGGCACACGGCTCAACATCATAAAGGCTATCTATGCTAAGCCCCAGGTAAACATCATTAAAAATGGAGAAAAATTGAAGGCATTCCTTCTAAAACCTGGAAGAAGATAGGGGTGCCTACTTTCATCACTTCTATTTAACATACTTCTTGAAACACTGGCCAGAGCAATTAGACAAATGAAAGAAATTAAAGTGATACACATAGGAATAGAAAAACTCAAGTTGGCATTATTTGTTGATGATATGATTTTATACCTAGAAGACCCTAAAATTCCCACCAGAAAACTTCTAGAACTAGTAAATGAATTCAGCAAAGTAGCAGAATATAAAATCAACACCAATAAATCAAATGCATTACTGTATTTCAGTGACAAATCCTCAGAAGGGAAATAAGGAAAACTACCCATTTACAATAACCTCAGAAAAAATGAAACACTTGGGGATCAACTTAAGAAAAGAGGTGAAAGATCCATATAATAAAGATTACAGAATTTTAAAGAAAGAAATTAAAGAAGACTTTAGAATATGGAAAGATCTAGCTTGTTCTTGAATAGGCAGAATTAATATTGTCAAAATGACCATACCACCGAAAGTACTATACAGACTTAATGTAATTACAATCAAAATCCCAATAACATTCATTATAGAAATAAAAAAGCAATCATGAAATTCATCTAGAAAAATAAGAGCCCCAGAATAGCTAAATCAATCCTTAGCAAAAAAAGTGAAGCAGATGGCATCATTATGCCAGACCTTAAACTATACTACAGAGCAATAGTAACAA